>NC_139583.1:20072892-20600392 GCF_946808225.1 Silurus aristotelis
GCCATTAGGGTTGCACAAGCCAGTGCACTCTTAGTGCAGGTCCCAAGCCTGGATAAATGGGGAGGGTTGCATTAGGAAGGGCATCCAGCATAAAACATGTGCCAAATCAAATATATAGAAATCAGAATTTCATACCGGATCGGTCAAGGCCCGGGTTACCAACGACCGCCACAGGTAGCATTAGCCAACAGGATACTGGTGGAAATTGGGCTACTGTTGGCTGAAGGAGAAGAAGGAGAGGAGGAAGACGTCTACAGAGACAACAGGAAAAGGAGAAGTGTAGGAGGGTGGAGGTTCGGGTTGGTACTTTAAATGTTGGTACTATGACTGGTAAAGGGAGATAGGTAACTGATATGATGGAGAGGAGAAAGGTAGATATGTTGTGTGTCCAGGAGACCAAGTGGAAATGGGGTTTACACTGTTCTATCATGGTGTGGATGGAAAGAGAAATGGTCTAGGCGTGATTCTGAAAGTAGAACAGTACAGTAGTACAGTAAGAGTGTAGTGGAGGTGAACAGAGTTTCTGATGAAGGTGAAGCTGGAGGTTGAAGGCGTGATGATAAATGTCATCAGTGCCTATGCTCCACAAGTGGGTTGTGAGATGGAGAAGAAGGAAAAATTCTGGAGTGAGTTAGATGGAGTGGTAGATGGTGTACCTAGGAATGAACGATTGCTAATTGGGGCAGATTTAAATGTGAATGTAGGTGAAGGGAACAGAGGTGATGAGGAGGTGATGGGTAGGTATGGCTTTAAGGAGAGGAATGTGGAAGGGCAGATGGTGGTAGATTTTGCTTAAAGGATGGAAATGGCAGTGGTGAACACTTATTTAAGAAGAAGGAGGATCATAGGGTGACGTATAAGATTGGAGGAAGGTGCACACAGGTGGACTATGTTCTATGCAGGAGATGCAACCTGTGAGAGATTGGAGATTGTAAGGTGTTGGCAGGGGACAGTGTAACCAGACAGCATCAGATGGTGGCCTGTAGGATGGTTTTGGAAGTAAAGAAGAAGAGGACTGAAGAGGAGAGTGAGGACTGAAAGAAGAATAAGATGGTGAAAACTAAAGGGGGAAGATTATAGTGTGAGATTCAGGGAAGAGATCAGACAGAGACTTGGTGGTGGTGAAGTGGTGCTGGATGATTGGGCAACTACTGCAGAGGTGATAAGGGAGACAGCTAGAAAGGTACTTGGTGTGACATCTGGAAATAGAAAGGAAGACAAAGAGACGTGGTGGTGGAATGAGAAAATGCAGGAGAGCATAAAGGAAAGAGGTTGGCAAAACAGAATTGGAATCAACAGAGTGATGAGAGAAGTAGGCAGGAGTACAAGGAGTTTAGCAGCAGGTAAAGAGGGATGTGGCAAAAGCAAAGAAAAAGTCATATGAGGAGCTGTATGGGAAGTTGGACACTAAGGAAGGAGAAAAGGATTTGTACTGAGTGGCCAGGCAGGGGGACCGAGCTGGGAAGGATGTGCTGCAAGTTAGAGCAATAAAGGATGGAGTTGGAAATGTGTTGACTAGTGAAGAGAGTGTGTTGAGAAGATGGAGGGAATATTCTGAGAAGCTGATGAATGAGGAAAACTAGAGAGAGAGAGAACGTTGGATGGTATGGAGATATTAAAGCAGGAAGTGGACAGGATTAGTAAGGAGGAAGTGAGAGCAGCGATTAAGAGGATGAAGAGTGGAAAGTTGGTAGGACCCGATGACATACCAGTAGAAGCATGTCAGATGTTTAGGAGAGATGACAGTGCAGTTTTTAACAAGATTGTTTAACAGGATTTTGAAAGGTGAGAGGATGCCTAAGGAATGGAGAAGGAGTGTGCTGGTACCGATCTTTAAGAATAAGGGAGATGTGCAGACCTGCAGTAACTACAGGGGAATAAAGTTGACCAGTCACACCATGAAGTTATGGGAAAGAGTAATGGAGGCCAGGCTGAGAGAAGAGGTGACCATCTGTGAGCAACAGTATGGTTTCATGCCGAGGAAGAGCACCATAGACGCATTATTTGCTTTGAGAATGTTGATGGAGAAGTATAGAAAAGGTCAGATGAGTTGCATTGTGTGTTTGTGGATTCAGAAAAAGTGTACGACAGGGTGCCAAGAGAGGAGTTGTGGTATTGAATGAGGAAGTCAGGTGTGTCAGAGAAGTATGTGAGGGTGGTGCAGGGCATGTATAAGGACAGTGTGACAGCAGTGAAGTGTGCAGTAGGAACCACAGACTGGTTCAAGGTGGAGGTTGGACTGCATCAAGGATCGGATCTGAGCCCTTTCTTGTTTTCAGTGGTGATGAACAGGTTGATGGACAAGGCCAGACAGGAGTCTCCGTGGACCATGATGTTTGCCGATGATGTTATTTGTGGTGAGAGTAGGATGCAGGTTGAGAAGAGCCTGGAGAGGTGGAGGTATGCACTGGAGAGAAGGGGAATGAAAGTCAGTAGGAGTAAGAAAGAGTACATGTGTGTGAATGAGAGGGAGGGCAGTGGAGTGGTGCGGTTGCAGACAGAAGAGGTGGAGAAGGTGGAGGAGTTCATGTACCTGGGGTCAACTGCGCAAAGTAATGGAGAGTGTGTTAGAGAAGTAAAGAAAAGAGTGCAGGCAGGGTGGAGTGGGTGGAGAAGAGTGGCAGGAGTGATTTGTGATAGAAGGGTATCTGCAAGAGTGAAAGGGAAAGTTTATAGGACTGTGGTGAGACCTGCGATGTTGTATGGTTTAGAGACAGTGGCATTGAGAAATAGACAGAAGGTGGACCTGGAGGTAGCAGAGCTGAAGATGTTAAGGTTTTTGTTGGGAGTGACAAGGATGGACAGGATTAGAAATGAGTTTATTAGATGGACAGCGCATGTATGATGTTTTGGAGACAAGGTGAGGAAAGCTGGATTGAGATGGTTTCGACATGTGCAGAGGAGGGACATAGGGTATATTAGTAGGAGAATGCTGAGGATGGAGCCTCCAGGAGGGAGAAAAAGAGGAAGGCCAAAAAGGAGGTTTATGGATGTGGTGAAGGAAGACATGCAGGTGGTTGAGGTGAAAGAGGCAGATGTAGCAGACAGGGGGGGTATGGAGAAGGATGATCCGCTGTGGTGACCCCTAATGGGAGAAGCAGAAAGAAGAAGAAGAAGAAGATATACTAAAGGCATGTAAGGTTAGGATGTAAAGCTTCAGCTTTTATTTTCTGACATTTACATTTAGATGTGTTAAAACAATGTGTTTGTTGGCAGATATTTTTTATTAGAGTATAGGTACTGATATATTTTGAAAACAGTTTAAGTAAATATTTCGTTGGATATCTATTGCTAGCAGTTACAACATCAATTTGGCAAAAATCTTGTGCCTGTCTAAAACCTTATTTTAATCCCGAAGAATTCTGTTGTTGTGTTGGCAGTGTGTGTTCGGCCATCGCTGCATAATGAAGTTGAACACATTGCTCCAGTAAATTGGCAGACAGAATGTTCTATTAGACTTCTGAATTCATTCTGCTGCTACCATCATGAGTTATATCATCAATAAAGATTAATGAGCCTGTTCCAGGAGCAGCCATGCAAACCCAAGCGATGACATTTCCTCCACCGTGGCTGACCAATGAACCCCTGTCCTGTGGAGGTTTTTGGTGATATCACTAAATGGTTTCTTTTTTTTTATTTTTTTATTTACATCTTTGCAGCATCTACAATATTTCTGTCATCCACTGTTTATGTTTACCTTGGCTGACCTGTTCCATGCCTGGTTAAATATACCAGTGCATTTTTTTTCCCAGGACATTCCAAATTGTTGTATTGGAGAGGCCCAATGATTGTGCAATAGTTGTGAATGATTTCCCTTTGTTTCCAGCTTTTTGACTTGCTTTTCTCCCAAACACAGTTCTCTGGCCTTCATGATGGTTTATCTTTTGTTAGTTACAAGTTTCAACATTTTTGTTGATTTTAAAAATGATCGGATTCATTCAAAAGGTGGCATGTTCTCTACATTCTCTAAAAATTAAAGCTGAAAGTCTGATCTATCATTTCACATTCATCTTTTGATCTAAAAAAAAAAATTTCACTTGCCATTCCAATACTCAGAGGGGGCAATATATATTTTCAACTTTAAACCTTAAGGGCTGAAGCAGGTCTGTTGCTTGTTTTGCTGTCACTGTTTTGTATGATTTGACAAAAACACGCATTAGTCATAAACCTGGCTGTCCTGCTCTATAAACATAACATCCAATATCAATCCTTTTAACACTCACACACGCTCACTCACACACGCTCACTCACACACTCAATCATGCTTGTAAGATTTGTCCTTTGGAACATTGCTTGTACTTCAGTGTCTGAAATGAAATGTGTTAATAAATCACAGCAGCTGACACCCGATGCTGGTCCATATAAGCAGTCAACCCATAGCGTCAGTTAAAAGAAATAAAGCTCCTCATAAATACTAATGAGTTGTGCCTGTTATATAATTTAACACTCAAGATAAATCTGTTTTTGAATACCCAATGTCCTGTTCACTTTCAGAACATAGTGTGATGCAAACACAAACTCAGCTTTCCAGCCTCTGAGAATAACCTTGGTCTGATGTTGAGATTAGAAAACTTAATGCATTAATAATCTAATCATACTAACTGTGAAAACAAGGATTTAGCATACTATGTGGTTCTTGGTCATGAATCATAAAGTTGGGTGTAATATCCTTTTCCCCAGGTGAAAAGGGCATATACCATAGTTGGTCAGCCTACTGATTTCTGTTTGACAAACTTCTTGGCCCAATTTTATTTATATACTGTAGTATACAAGTTTAATGTAAGCTAGTTTGTAAGTAAAACTCCATAACATCAAATATCTACTGCTAAACAAATAACATTGATGTAACAATACTTGGCAAAGTATCTTGCAAAAGATGGACTCTGTACACTAGCCAAAGCATGTGCAGTAGATATATATGGTCTTGCACTCTTCTTCCTCTTTCAACTGCTTCCGCCAGAGCGAAATATCCGTCTCCATACTACTCTGTCCTCTACATCTGCCTCTTTGTCTTCTCTCACCACAATAATAACCTTGTCCTTGGCCTTCCTCCTCTGTCTCTATCCTCAGCATTCTCCTACCATATACCCCATGTCCCTCCTCTGGACATGTCCAAATCATCTCAATCTCGCCTCGCTCACCTTGTCCCAAAAAAGCCCTACATGTCCCTCGAATAAACTCGTTTCTAATTCTGTCCATCCTCATCACTCCTAATAAAAAAACTCAGCATCTTCAGCTCTGCTACCTCCAGCTCCACCTCCTGTCTTTTACTCAATGCTGCTGTCTCTAAATCATACAACATTTCAGGTCTCACCACAGTCCTATAAACTTTTCCTTTCACTCTTGCAGATACTCTTCTATCACAAATCACTCCTGCCACTCTTCTCCACTCACTCCACCCTGCCTGCACATTCTCGAACACTCTCCATTACTTTGCACTGTTGACTGCCGGTACCTAAACTCCTCCAAATTCTTTAGCTCTTCTCCCTGCAACCGCATCACTCCATTGCCCTCCCTCTCATTCACACACATGTACTCTGTCTTACTCTTGACTTTCATTCCCCTTCTCTCCAGCACATACTTTCACCTCTAAAGGCTCTTCTCAACCTGCTCCCCACTCTCACCACAAATCACAATATCATCTGCAATCATCGTAGTCAATGTAGACTCCTGTCTGACTTCTTCTGTCAACCTGTCCATCACCACTGCAAACAATAAAGGGCTCAGAGCTGATCCTTAATGCAATCCAACCTCCACCTTAAACCAATTTGTGGTTCCTACTGCACACTGTCTGACCTCTTCTCTGAATCTCACACTACAGTCTTCCTCCTTCAGTTTCCACAATCTATTTTTTCAGTCCTCACTTTCCTCCTCATCTTCTTCACCTCCAAAATCATCCTACAGACCACCATCTGATGCTGTCTAGCTACACTGTCCCCTGCCAACACCTTACAGTCTCCGAACTCTTTCAGGTTGCATCTCATGCATGAAATAAAGTCCACCTGTGTGCACCTGCCTCCTCTTATACATCACCCTATGCTCCTCCTTCTTCTTAAAATAAGTGTTCATCACTGCCATTTCCATCCTTTTAGCAAAATGAACCACCAACTGCCCTTCCACATTCCTCTACTTAAGACCATACCTACACATCACCTCCTCATCACCTCTGTTCCCTACCCCCCAATCACCAATCTTTTATACCTAGGTACCTTCTCCACCCTCTCCACCACATCTAACTCACTCCAGAATTTTCCTTCCACCCACTTGTGGAGCATAAGCACTAATGACATTTATCATCACCCCTTCAACATCCAGCAACATCACTCTCTTCACCTCCACTACACTCTTACTGTACTGTTCCTTCAGGATCACCCCTACACCATTTCTCTTTCCATCCACACCATTAAAAAACAGTTTAAACACCTCCAGTGCTCCTGGCCTTATTATCTTTCTTGGCTCCATCATATCAGCTACCCTTTACCAGTCATGAAACCAACATGTAAAGTGCTCACCCTAACCTCCACTCTCCTCCACTTCTCCTTTCCTTGTGGTCTGTTACGACCCAGTCTAGGGTTAGGCCGGACAGAGTATTCAGCTCGGGATTCAAAAGAATGGATCTTATAAATTGACAACCCAAACACACCACAAACACACACAAAAAGGTTTGCTACACAGTTATTGGTATATGTACACAGACTTACAGGCTTGTCTTCAGGGTGGGCCAAGGCCAAAACAATAAACAAAAAGGACTATTTTGGGGGAAGCTACCTTTCCTGAAAACAAAGAAAAAGAAAATACAGCTTCCCTAACTCCCTGCTACAAAAACAAAGACAAAACAATCCCTCACCCAAAGTAAATGGCAGCCACACCCCTAATGCCAGTGAAATAAATATGTACAGTGCCCAAAGATATTACAATATAATACAAAAGAAATATATACAAACAACATAAGTCCAAGGGGCTAAACAGGTTCAAAGTCAGTAAACAGGCAGAGGTCAAAATCACAAACATCAACAACCAAGCTATACCCTGAACACCAAAACAACCAATCAAAACGCCACTACAACAACTCTCCACGATTGCCTCGCTCCTTCCTCCTTAAATAGGAAACTGGTGGATGATGTCATTGTGAAGGAGGTGGGATCAGCCAGTCTAGGGCAGGCCTCAAACTGGAGTGGATCGGACCTGCACACAAAGCACACATGCAGAACACCGATATGGACATGGGGCTACCTAGGGTTGTAACAGGTCTCTGTAGATGTCTTCCTCCTCTCCTTCTCCTCCTTTGGCCCACAGGCCAATTTCCAACAGTACCCTGTTGGTTAACAATACCTGTGGTGGTCATTGGTAACCCAGGCCTTGACCGATCCAGTATGAATTTCTGGTTTGTGATCCGTATATTTAATTTGCGATGTTTTACGCTGGATGCCCTTCCTAACGCAACCCTCCCCATATATCCGGGCTTGGGACTGGCACTAAGAGTGCACTAGCTTGTGCAACCCTAATGGCTGGGTTATATATGGCTTGACCTCTACCCACCCATCTCAGTTATGAACACAGAATTAGTTCATGTTGGGAGTGTACATGCTGCATAATATTACCTCCATTGCAACCTATGATGCTGAATCAGATATCACAATGTGCAAGTACATTCATTAATTAATTTAGAAAATGGTAAATTGCAGTTGGATTAATTATACAGTTTTTTACTATCATCAATAACCAAATTTAGAAGTTTAAATCATGACTGTTGGTTTGATAGTTGCAGTATATCAGTACAATGAGAGCTATATAACACATAACATGGAATAACTGTGGTACAGTTCAGATCTCTGGTGAGGGACTGTTTAAAGTAGAGCAAGTCATGAAACTACAGAACATTGTCAACACGGTAAACCAATAAAGTATAAGAGCTGTTAAATCAATTTCTCTAGGCTGTAGTCTTAGTATGTCCATATAAATGATATTTTTAATAGTCCAACTGCACATGAGCTTCCCTGAGATGCTTTCTGACAGTTTGAGCAGAAATTATTTGGTTATGCAAACCGATTGTTGCAGCAGCAGGTAACTGGTCTCACACAATCTTGGAGGTGAAGATGCTGAAAGAGGAGGTCCTGGGCTGGTGTGGTTACACGTGGTCTGCAGTTGTGAGGCCGATTGGATGTACTGCCAAATTCTCTGAAACGCCTTTGGAGACGGCTTATGGTAGAGAAATTAACATTCAATTCACAGGCAACAGCTCTGGTGGGCATTCCTGCAGTCAGCATGCTCACTCAAAACTTGCGACATCTGTGGCATTGTGCTGTGTGAGAAAACCACATTTTAGAGTGGCCTTTTATTGTGGCAGCCTAAAGCACACCTTTGCAATAATCATGCTGTTTAATCAGCATCTTGATATGCCATACCTGTGAGGTTGATGGATTATTTTAGCAAAGCAGAAGTGCTCACTAACACAGATTTAGACAGATTTGTGAACAATATTTGAGAGAAATAGGCATTTTGTGTACATAGAAAAAGTCTTAGATATTTGAGTTCAGCTCATGAAAAATGGGGGCAAAAAACAAAAGTGCTTCGTTTATAATTTTGTTCATTGTATATTCACAATGGGAATGGATAAGGTTAAAAAGAACATCTGTTACAGGCAGACACTGGAAGGCCTTTTGAGACATTATTGAATCCTTATTACGATGTCTACTGATACGGTATAGAGTCATTGTTACAGACTCAGTTCAGAGTTGCTTTGTACATAATTTCAGAGCGTGTTGCACTGTGGATTTTCTGTTTATTTATTAGCTTTCCATTTATAAGTTATGATTGGGAGTGACAAGAATGGACAGGATTAGAAATTAGTTTATTAGAGGAACTGCACCTATAGGATGTTTTAAAGACAAGGTGAGGGAGGCGTGTTTGAAATGGTTTGGACATGTGCAAAGGAGGGATATGGGGTATATCGGTAGAAGAATGCTGAGAATGAAGCCACCAGGAAAGAGGAAAAGAGGAAGGCCAAGGAGGAGGTTTATGGATGTGGTGAGAGAAGACATGCAGGTAGTTGCTTTAAAAACGGCAGATGTAGGGGACAGGGTCATATAAAAACGGATGATCCACTGTCGCGACCCCTAATGGGAGCAGCCGAAAGAAAAAGAGGAAGAAGAAGAGATAGAAGAAGAAGAAGAAGTCATTTATATGTTATGATTAAGGTTTGAGGATTTCTTCTGAAATACAGAGAAAGCATTTTGGGAAAAAAATAAATAATTGGCTTCATGCAGTACAGGTATTTTTATTTTGATAAGGCAGTTTGTTTACTATAATTGGTGTTTTACAAGTAATGTCCAGATTCATCTTTTTTTTTTTTTTTTATCATGTAAAAGAAAAATCCGTTTCAATTTAAATTTGTGACATTAACCTTTAACACAAATGGATACAAGTGCTATAGGGAAGGGTTGGATTGTTTTCCTAAAAGTTGTCTAAACAGCTAATGCAGAAAAAAGGCATGACATAGCTATTAAGTAATGCATTCTGGGCCACTTTAATTATGAACATAAGTGATTTATTGCTCTAATACGTTATGGTTTTCAGAATGCCTTAAAGTCATCATCAGATTATGTGCTTATCTGAAAAAGGTGTATGCTGGACTTTTGTGGAACCAAGTTCAACAGCAAATCCAAGGGTCTCAGATACACAGCATTGTATGCAATAGAATAAATTGGTTTGTTTTTTCTTAACTAACACTGAGCACAAAAAAGTCTGTCAATGACAGTAAAGTGATTACAGAGAGTAAAGTGCCTGCTAGGTTTTGCCATTTATAGAGGTAATTATTCTAATCCTGCATCTCTGACACATTTATAACACATTATCCTGAATGTGCATGAATAATGTACAGTGATGTGTATAATTCATATATACAAAGTCGACTGCTAGACCATCATTTTTTTTTACAAACATTTAAATATGAATGGATTATGCACACATTGTCCAACTGAAGGAGGATAAATAACAAAAGATTTTCTGTTTTCCATGCTTGCTGTCTAGAGGAGACACATCAAATAGCCAGCTAACCAATTACGTTTGAAACACATAACAAAAAAAATTGCTATATAACTAGATAAAATTAGAAAGTACAAATGCAGCCCAAGTCATATTGGAAATAGCATTAAACTTTCAGTGTTGGGCAAAGCTAACACTGCCTGTCAGGTTGATGAAGGTCACTTTATCTTCATACAGAGCTGCTATAAACTCATTAAAAAAGAACAGGCACTAACTGTCAAGAATATCAGACTCTATTAAATTTCGCTAGTTCTGCATGGGTCAGATGAGAATCTGCTGCATCAGGGCTTAATTTTTTTGTCATTTTTTTTTTTATTACTTGTTAAAAACAACTATAGTAGATGTGCTAGGAGATGAGATGACAGAAATAGCATGAGTTACTCAGCGTGTATGGCACTTTACTGAAAATACAGTGAAGATATTTATTCCTTTTCAAAGGTAGTGAAAAACAACAACAAATGAACTTCGGTAGCACCTGCTAGAGAAGCTAAAATGTTAAATCATAAACCCATCACACAAACATATTAAGCAGTGGTAATGAGTAGGTCACCATTCAGCTTGCAGATTGGATAAAGACAAATTTCCTTAAGTTCACTGATTTCTTTATGCCCATCAGTCAAATTCCATCATGTTTATCTCTTAAATCTATAAAACATCCCAGCTTTTGTACATTTATTCTAAAGGATGATTCTAGTATGAGGGCAAACAAAATCAAAAGCTGTTCTGCTGAGTTTTTAATTATTAAGAGACTATAATTAATCAAACACAATGCATGACCTCTCAGCACTACTGCTAGATGAGCTCTTCCTTGTCGTTTTTTCCCCCCACTATGTCCTTGTTTATTTAAAAAAAACAAAAAAACAAAAAAAAAGGTTTTCTGAAGACTAAAAATTTCCTTTACCATTTTTATAAATTCTAGTTCAATCTATAGCTACAATGACTTGACTGGGTGACCACAGATGACCCATCCTGATCTCATCCAGTCACTGCTACAGGACTGGCACTTCAAATTACAAGGTTGGACAATATCAAAGTAGCTGCTGAGTATTGTGACATAATGACTGAACAGCCAAAAGCCTGTTTTGAGAAAGCCTGTCACCTTGACTGCATGACCACTTATTTACCCAGAAGTGATTCTGCAGTTTAAGATCACTTTCCTCTAAAGACAGCTTGACATTGCAAGTGAGTAATTTCCAGTGATATGTAAAGAAGCTGCATGGTGAGTTGCTAGTGTACAGAAGTTTAGGTGTTATAGTTTGCTTTGGGTCTGATGTAGAATTGTAATGAGAACACTTTACAAAGCACTTTCTCTGAAACATTTAAGCAACAAATTACTACCAAAACTCCCATGACCAAGACCAAGGTGTTTTAGTACATTTAAAATGATCACACATTTTCTCTGGAACAATATGAGACTGGACAGACTGAACCCAATCCATAAAATTTATTTTTTTTTGTTTTTGTTTTTTTGCCATAATCAAGATTTGGATTCAAGAGTGTCTGTTATTAGTTTGATTAATAATAGCTAGCTAACTATTTATATAACTATAAATAGTAGTATACAGGTGTACTGCATTTTTAGATTGGAGGAAAAGCTTTTTAAAACCTGATGTAGATTTTGTCATTTGTGTAATTATTTTGACAGAATCATTCATCCTATATCCTCTGAAATAGGCTACTATACTACAGCACATGAAAATTCTACTTATTTCTGTGTGTGTGCATGTGTGTGTTTTTGTCAGTGCTGGTATCAATGGGTGGATGTTGTAACAGGGATGCAAAACTAATGCCCTCTAGTAATTGGCTGCATTATAATTTTTAACTCTGCTCTTATCTCCATTGGTGAAAAAAGGCCCAAACCTACATGTTAAATTACAGTTTGGTATGGTTGGCTAATCATTATTATTTAAATAAATTCCAACCTACAAATAAGGTGAAAAAAGTGTGTTTTTAATGTTTTGGCCAAAAGAGCCTTCATTAGACCATACAGAGGTTGTAAATGGTGCTATGGTGTCTACACATATACAGTCATTGCTGTGTGTGTGTGTTTAAATGATTTAGCAATGTGCACCTTCAAATAAAGCTCCACAGCTCATAGCATGCAGTAAATATCTTTGAAAGATTCCCATAAATATGTCAACAGGATTCTGTCATGGTACAGAAACAAAGTGCAATTTCAATAGTGCTAAAGAAAACAGAGGCTTCTGAAATAGATGATGTTTGGAACCACTGAGTCTTTTCATAGAGCTGAAATATGATCAGCTCTTAGAAGAAATCAGAAAAAGGAAAAAAAAGAAATTGGAAGAAAGGTTTTAGTTAAAGAGGTGACAAAAAAACCAAAATGTCTATTTAATGGAACTACAGATGTCCATTTTGGAAAATAAAAAACTGCTGGAAAGGCAACCAATTCTATCAATCATGCCTTGTTACAGTGGCCAGATCAAAGCCTTAAATGCACAAAACACAGATGAATAACCAGGCCATTATTAAACTAAGCTCTGAGAAATCCAAGATACCAAGTTTAATATCTAGAGGAGACCAAGTGCTGCTCATTATTAGACCAATTCCACCCATACAATGAATCCTGGGGTGATGCCATCATTGTGTGTGGAGATTTCTTAAGCAGCAAGGACACAAGAGGATTAATAAAAATGTGGAAAAGATAAATGGATCAAAATACAGAGACATCTTTGAGGAAAATAAGCTACAACCAAATCTCTTTATGCTGGGAAAGAATATGAGCATACACACTAGGGGGCAGTGTCACCAGAATTTACAACAATTCATAAACGTTTCACTGTATAAATAATAAATATATACAAACGTGGTCAGAACATTGTTTTGAAATGTGCTGGAGAGAAAAATTAACTTTGCAAGATTAATTATAAACCAAGTAAATACCCACTGAAAGCATTCCTAAAGTGTTCTCATCTGTATTCAGGAAGATCAAGCGCTGTGCATTCACAGAATGATTGATGCCATAGATTTCATTTTAATTAAGCTGTTATAGTTTATATCAGCTGCATAATATCTTTATTTAGAGGTCATTATAATAAAAATAATGCAATGTGTGAGAGCCCAGAAGATTAAACTCACCATTATAACGAATCACAGCTGGTACAAAGACTTGCACTCCAGATTTGCATCTAACACAATGTCCGGATTGTAGTTCTCAAAATAAATCCATTATACAATAAAGTGACAGCTGTGTGTGAAGCAAAAAAGTTAACACAGAGGAAGAAAACTTATCACTTAACTCAATGTGTTTATTTAAACAAGCTGTTCAGCATGAGAGTTTTATAATAGAGGGCAAGCTTTTGTTAAAGACACCTTATGTTTACATTTTTGGTATATTTGGGACAATATAACTTAAAAAATATTATTCTGAATTTGGTTTTTACCTCTGAAAGAAATACAACCCCACTTCCAAACAATGGGGTGCTTTGTAAAATGTAATTAAAAGCAGAATGCAATGATTTGTAAGTGTCATAAACCCACACAAACACAATACTACCTACAAATAAACATATCAAATGTTAAAACTAAGAAATTGTATAATTTTATGGAAAAAATAATTTGTAATTTGATTGCCATAACACATCTCAAAAAAATTAGGACGAGGCAACAAAAGGCTATAAAATAAGCTGTAGAACAGTTTGTTATTTCTATATATTATCTTCCAATGATCGGTGAAAACCTACCACTTATGTTTCCTGTTTGTTTTGTGTTTTTATGGATAAAAAAGTGTGCTCTAATTCCTCCCAAAAGAGTTTTAGACTGATGGTATCCAAAGTTTGCAGCCTATGAACCAGTGCTTATTTATTCATAGATAGAAACACTTTTGTATGTTGCTCTGGATAAGGGAGGCTGCTAAATGCTGTAATTGTAAATGTACATTTTGCAACTAATTAGGTTAATTGGCAACAGGTCAGTAACATGATTAGATATAAAAGAGTATCTTAGAGGCTCTGAGATGTAAAGATGGGCAAGGGAGAGGTTTACCACTCTGTAAAAAAATTATGTTCCTCAACATAAAATTACGAAAATATAATTGAATCTCTCATCTTCTACGGTATATATTATCATTGAAAGTTTCCAAGAATCTGGCAAGAACCAATACTGGATCCTTGTGATCTTCAAGACCTTAGGCTGTACTCCATTAAAAATAAGTATGATTTTGTAATGAAAATCACTCAATAGGCCATATGATAAATGAACATGTTCCAGAAATGCCACTATCTTCTCTGGGCCAAAGCTTATTTAAAATAGACTGAGGCAAAGTGGTAAATGTAGAATTTGAAACTCACATCACTCAGTTCAAAAGCCTCATCTCTGAAGCTTTTACATATAAAAAGGCACCATAAATGCTGAAGGTATGGACAACTTCCCTTTTTAATGGAAGGCCTTGCAGATTTTAGCAAGACAACGCTAAACTGCATAAAGCATCTAATACAACAGCGTGGCTGTTTTGTAGTAGAAGAGTCCGATGCTGAACTGGCCTGTGTACAGTGCAGAATCTTTCACCATTCCAAATCATTTGGTGCATCATGGAACTAGCACCAACTAGCACCTGCTAGCACCAACTAGCACCTGGTCTCCAAAGTCACACATGTATACCAACTGTGGTTTGAAGAAGAGGAGATTCTACACAGTGGTAAACATGGCCCTAAGCCAACTTTTTGAAAACATGTTGTGGCCATCAAGTTAAAAATTACATTTTATTCCTTAAAAGGAAATCAAATAAATAAATTAAATAGGGATTATGAGATTTTCAAATCATTGCATTCTGTTTTTATTTACATTTTACACATCGTCCCAACTTTTTTGGAATTAGGATCCTAACATCTGATGATATTTCTGCGTACACAACAGGACACACTTCGTGAATCAATTTTAGTATCAGAGTAAAATGAGCACTGCAGATTAGGGCTGCAACTAACGATTACTCTGATACAATTTAAATAAGATGTTCTGCTTATTATAACTATATAGAACCATAATTCATGGTATTTATGTATAAAAGTGTACTTTAAAAACATGCAAAAGCCACATATTGAATTTAACTCTTTAATTTTGATATTTTAAAGCTTATAGTAGCTAGGTTCCCTGGTGGTCTAGTGGTTAGGATGCGGCGCTCTCACCGCTGCGGCCCGGGTTCGATCCCCGGTCAGGGAACCAACCCCAGCCATTAGGGTTGCACAAGCCTTAGTGCCGGTCCCAAGCCCGGATAAATGGGGAGGGTTGTGTTAGGAAGGGCATCCAGCGTAAAAACATGTGCCAAATCAAACATGTGGATGGTCCGCTGTGGCGACCCCTAACGGGAGAAGCAGAAAGAAAGTTTTTAAAGCTTATAGTAGCTGCTTGTTGAGGGGTGCATGGGGGATTTCCGCTTTAAACATATTCACTCATGCTAGGTTGTTGTTTCTTTCTGGAAAAAAAAAAAGCATTTGAGTATGCAACGTGTAAATTGTGTAAATCATAATTTGTATTGTTTTTAGTGATAATTGGAATTAGCAAGTTGACAACCATGCTTAAAAAAATAAGAAGATCTAATAAAGATCTAAAAATCTATAATATAATTAATTACATTTTGAATAATAATTTAATTATTGTATATATATGCATAAATTATATATACAGACATTAAAAACAAGCATTTGAACGCAGTACAGCCGCAGTAAATCACTGAAAACACATAACTGTTGTAGCAGACAAGTGCTATAAAAAGAGAATGGAACGAAACGCAGCAAATTACAAACTAACAAAGGTGTACAAGTGTATAATCATTCGCTAAAAAACACAACAGTGACTAATAAATATAACTGTTTACTGCTGCTGTTTTTTTTTTGCATTTTCTGCTCTTCTTCTTCTTCTTTTTCTTCCTCTTCCTCTTCTTTTTCTTTTTTTTCTTCTTCTTTTGGCTTCCCCCATCAGGGGTCGCCAAAGCGGATCATCTGTCTCCATACCCCCCTGTCCTCTACACCTGCCTCTTTCAAACCAACTATCTGCATGTCTTCCCTCACCACATCCATAAACCTCCTCTTTGGTCTTCCTCTTTTTCTTCTTCCTGGCAGCTCCATCCTCAGCATTCTCCTACCGATATACCCCATGTTTCTCCTATGCACATGTCCAAACCATCTCAAATGGGCCTCTCTCACCTTGTCTCCAAAACATCCTACATGCGCTGTCCCTCTAATAAACTCATTTCTAATCCTGTCTGTAGAACATTGGGTCAATGTTCCATTATGTTTAACAATCATTTGTATAAATGGGTATCCGTAGTGATGACGTCAGACGTATGCGTAGGTATTGGTGGTGGAATAGGAAAAAGCACATTTGGACATTATGGATGAACAAGGTTCTCAATAAAGGAGCTTTGTTGTGTTAACCCCGCGAGTGTGACCGTCATTCAAACACTGTCCATCTTTATCACTCCTAATGAAAACCTCATCTTCAGCTCTGCTATCTCCAGCTCCACCTCCTGTCTTTTACTCAATGCCACTGTCTCTAAACCATACAACATCGCAGGTCTCACCACAGTCCTATAAACTTTCCCTTTTACTCCTGCAGATACTCTTCAATCACAAATCACTCCTGCTATCACTCTTCTCCACCCACTTCACCCTGATTGCATTCTTTTCTTCACTTCTCTAACACACTCTCCATTACTTTGCACAGTTGACCCCAGGTACTTAAACTCGTCCACCTTCATCACTGTATACAATGTACAGATATATAAACCACCCCTAGATTACAAAAGAAGAATGCCTTTTGTACAAGTCTGTGAATGTCTGTGCATAGCCAGTAGCTAAACCTAATCTCTGGAGATATCTAAATATAGCACATACTCCCCATCCAAATCTAAAATGCTTGGCAGTGATGAATGGGATATTTCTTTTTTTTTTTTTAAATAAACTTTTTTATTTTACTGTTCATTATGGAACTTTTTTAAAGGATGCCTAATTCATTTCAGAAAGTGATGTTTATCCCTAAGTGCACATCTGGTTGACTATATTATTATTCTTCACCATGATTATCATTCACTCTGAAAACTAGTTTGCCCTTTTCACACCTGACCTTCAGAAACAAACCACCCTCTTTACTTGCATTTTACTGCTCAGACATTGATCATTTATTGATTAGCATTACCAGAATGCTCATGATCTACAACACATTTTGATTCTGTGTGTCAGTGGCATATGGATTTGTGCACTTCAGTGTTAATGCTGTCAGGTTGTCTCTGTTTCTTTCTCCAGTGGCTTCCAATGTTCCAATGTATTTATCCTCAATCCTCAATGATCCTTGTTTGTGTTCACTTTTCCTATACCCATAAAAATAAAGGTTCTTAAACAACCCTTTGTCAATGTGTATGACTCTGTGAAGAACCATCAACATCTATTGAATCTTCTATTGCACAAAAGGTTCTTATAGTGGAAATATGCAATTTAAACAGAAGAAAGGTTCTTTAAACTTAATAATCTCAATAAAATGAATATATATATATATATATATATATATATATATATATATATATATATATATATATATATATATATATATATATATATATATATATATACAGTGAGGAAAATAAGTAACACCCTGCTATTTTGCAAGTTCTCCCACTTAGAAATCATGGAGGGGTCTGAAATTGTTATCGTAGATGCATGTCCACTGTGAGAGACATAATCTAAAAAAAAAAATCCAGAAATCACAATGTATGATTTTTTAACTATTTATTTGTATGATACAGCTGCAAATAGGTATTTGAACACCTGAGAAAGTCAATGTTAATATTTGGTACAGTAGCCTTTGTTTGCAATTACAGAGGTCAAACATTTCCTGTAGTTTTTCACCAGGTTTGCACACACTGCAGGAGGGATTTTGGCCCACTCCTCCACACAGATCTTCTCTAGATCAGTCAGGTTTCTGGCCTGTCGCTGAGAAACACGGAGTTTGAGCTCCCTCCAAAGATTCTTTATTGGGTTTAGGTCTGGAGACTGGCTAGGCCATGCCAGAACCTTGATATGCTTCTTACAGAGCCACTCCTTGGTTATCCTGGCTGTGTGCTTCGGGTCATTGTCATGTTGGAAGACACAGCCTCGACCCATCTTTAATGCTCCAACTGAGGGAAGGAGGTTGTTCCCCAAAATCTCGCAATACATGGCCCCTGTCATCCTCTCCTTAATACAGTGCAGTCACCCTGTCCCATGTGCAGAAAAACACAGTAGCACAGTACAGCTTCACAGTAGGGATGGTGTTCTTGGGATGTACTCATCGTTCTTCTTCCTCCAAACACGTTGAGTGGAATTATGACCCAAAAGTTCGATTTTGGTCTCATCTGACCACATGACTTTCTCCCATGACTCCTCTGGATCCTCCAAATGGTCATTGGCAAACTTAAAACGTGCCTGGACATGTGCTGGTTTAAGCAGGGGAACCTTCCCTGCCATGCATGATTTCAAACCATGACGTCTTAGTGTTTTACCAACAGTAACCTTGGAAACAGTGGTCCCAGCTCTTTTCAGGTCATTGACCAGCTCCTCCTGTGTAGTTCTGGGCTGATTTCTCACCTTCCTTAGGATCATTGAGACCCCACGAGGTGAGATCTTGCATGGAGCCCCAGTCCGAGGGAGATTGACAGTCATGTTTAGCTTCTTCCATTTTCTAATGATTGCTCCAACAGTGGACCTTTTTTCACCAAGCTGCTTGGCAATTTCCCCGTAGCCCTTTCCAGCCTTGTGGAGGTGTACAATTTTGTCTCTAGTGTCTTTGGACAGCTCTTTGGTCTTGGCCATGTTAGTAGTTGGATTCTTACTGATTGTATGGGGTGGACAGGTGTCTCTATGCAGCTAACGATCTTAAACAGGTGCACCTAATTTAGGATAATAAATGTAGTGGAGGTGGACATTTTAAAGGCAGACAAACAGGTCTTTGAGGGTCAGAATTCTAGCTGATAGACAGGTGTTCAAATACTTATTTGCAGCTGTATCATACAAATAAATAGTTTAAATTTCATATATTGTGATTTCTGGACATAATGTCTCTCACAGTGGACATGCACCTACGATGACAATTTCAGACCCCTCCATGATTTGTAAGTGGGAGAACTTGCAAAATCGCTGGGTGTTCAAATACTTATTTTCCTCACTGTATATATATATATATATATATATATATATATATATATATATATATATATATATATATATATATATATGTATATATATATATATTTATATATATATGTATATATATATATATGTATATATATATATATTTTTTTTTAATATATATAAAAATTTAAATGAACAATGTTGTTGTAAATCATTATCTATCTATCTATCTATCTATCTATCTATCTATCTATCTATCTATCTATCTATCTATCTATCTATCTATCTATCTATCTATCTATCTATCTATCTATCTATCTATCTATCTATCTATCTATCTATCTATCTATCTATCTATCTATCTATCTATCTATCTATCTATCTATCTATCTATCTATCTATCTATATGTGCTCCAGGGGCGCTGTATCATGGCCGACCCTGCGCTCTGACCCCAGCTTCCAAGCAAGCTGGGATATGCGAAGAACAACATTTCACTGTGCTGTAATGTATATGTGACAAATAAAGGCTATTCTATTCTGGCTATTCCATTATAAATGTATATAGTGGTCCATTGAAATAAGAAAAGAAGAAAATTATTTACAACAACATTGTTCATTTTCATTTTTATATATATTTGATTAAATATATATATATATATATATATATATATATATATATATATATATATATATATATATATATATATATTAAAACAGATTGTATGACAGCTTAATAATTCATATTTAAAGTGCGAAACATTTTATTTGTTAGAGAATTTTACTATTTTACCATTTATTGCAAATGTTAATTATATTTTTATCTTCTTAAGGTTTTAACTTTAACAGGATCAAGGCTACTGTAAGAAAATATTTCTTTGCAATATATATTTTTTATTTTCTTTTTTTTACTGAAAGGTTCTTTGGGGAAACAAAAACGGTTTTTCTACAGCATTGCTGTGAAAACCCTTTTTAGTTCTTCTTGGTACCTTTAAACACTTTCTCTTTCCCTTTGTACAACATGTCCTCCTCCTATTTTATATTGTTCATTTAAATTTTTTAATCCATATCTCCTAATGAACTCATTTATTGATTTTAGCTGTTTTCTGGTTGGGTTTTTTTGTCTCTTGTTCCTTTTCTCATCTCTCTCTCTCTCCTTGGTTTCATTCCACACTTTATACTTCTTTTCTTTATTTACCAGTTTTAAAATATTTTCTGTGTCTTATTCTAATCTCCGTCTTTATTTATCTTTATTTCACACATCCTTTTTTCTCTGCATGTCTCCATCTTTCCTTTCCTTTTACTTTTCTTTCCTTTCTATCTCTCTCATCCCACCCCCTCCATCTTCTCATATTTCTTAAGCAGTCAGTTTTAAATCTATATATTGATTTTAATAAAGTCACTTGAGCTTCATAATGCACATCTCTGGGGTTCACTTCCAAGCAGCATGGTGACTCATTGCCCAGCTTGTCTCTTTCGATTTTGAACCTAAATGATCGCACAATTTATTTTAAAAACTCAGTATAATCCCTCATTTCTCATGATGCTGCAGAGTACGAGATGCTACTACCCAAACTCAACTACATTCTGGTTTATATTTTTGAAAATAATATATAAGTAATAAAAAAAAAAAACAATAATGATATTCTCTTCAACTTGTTCTAAACTCTGAATAATCTGAACATTACCTCTACAAGAGCAACACATTTTTAAAACACAGTGTGAATCTCAGATGCTCTACATTGTTCTTGTCATTAAAATATAACACAAGGTTTGTAAAATCTAAAGCCTGCAAATCAGAAAGAACACTCTCTGCTAATGTGTTTCTATTTACATACTAAATAGTTCACAATGCGCAAGATTTTTTTTTTGTAAATCATTTTCTTCTTATTTTTATTTCAGTGGAACATTTTGACCTAAAAAGAACAGAAATAAACAAAGCAAAAATGCACTCAGGTGGAGATGGATGCGGTTTCTGATGGTGTGTGATGTGAGGTCAAGTCCTGTTACGTTCAGATAGTGTTAATTATGTAGTTCAGCTCCCTCAGGGCCATCTGCCAAGGTCAGGAAGACACAAGGAGACACGACTATGTGCGCATGTGTCTGCATGTGTGTGATTTAAACTATAATTTAGCAGGCTGGCATCTGTTAATCTTTCAATTAATTCTAGATTAATTGTCTTGGTAAGGACCAATTTAAGGTCATTTTTCATTACTACTGTATTATTATAACTTTTATTCAGAATACCTCTACTACTGTTACTACTACTACTACTACTATTATTATTATTATTATTATTATTATTATTATTATTATTATTATTATTATTATTAATAATGGTTCCTTACTGCAGAGGTATTGTAGTGTAATATTTTAAGAGCACGACTATCTATTAGTCTATTTGTATGTCTTTTCTGTTTATCTGTGTATGCACTGACACGGGGGTAAAGAAAAAATGAAGAAAACTGCACTATTTTTGTATGAATGAATGAAGAAGCTTACTAACGACAGCCCACCAGTGTGTTTGTGTGTGTGTGTGTGTGTGTGTGTGTGTGTGTGTGTGTGTGTGTGTGTGTGTGTGTGTGTGTGTGTTGGGGGAGGGGGGGTGTTGTTGAGACATTTTACATCTGACTAGTGACATTTGCATAGTAATCATTTGTCTCTTTCACTTTACAATGCACCCTTACCTTCTTCACTTTTCTGCTAACCAGCTAATTGAGCTGTCACTCACTGTATTTGTGAAACCATCCTGTGTTGTGTGTGCAGTCATCTCGTTGTGTACTTGAGCGGAGGGGGTTCTTTTACCATTGAAGCTTAAATGTCTTGCATAAAAAAACATAGGATGGAGATAGTGAAATCATTTTAAAACAGACAAACCGTATGGAATCATATTATATATCATCCAAATATTTTTTTTTCTATTTTGCTATGAATATAACACTCGACAAAGAGTTTTCATACCCTATTCTATATTCCATAGTCCTCTAGCAGAGGAAGCAGTTATAGCTCACAGCCTTGCCATGGGCATCACTCTGTCTCCCATCTTTGCTTTGGTTGTCACTATGCCACCTAGCACCATTTGCTGAGGATGTTGTTCAGTCTCTTTTTTTGGCTTTGGAAGTCATGCTGCCTCCTTGCTTAGTTAAGAACTTCACTCTGCCTCTTTGCTCTGCCAAGGATGTCATTACTTCCACATGCTTTGCTGTGTATGTCGCACACTGCTCTTGTCCATGGAGATGGTTGCCCTCTGTTTTTGCTCTACAGAGGACATCACTCCACCCTCTTGCACTGCAGAGAAAGCCACTCCTCCCCTCTGGGTTTAAGGGGATGAGATTGTTTTGTTCTTCAGTTCATTAGAGAATGTTGTGTCTCTGGCCAGCTAGAATATGATGCTTTATCAACCCAAAATCTTTTTGAAAAATTAAAACAATTCAGGCTTGATTGTCCAGGACCACAGGATTATGATTTCCATCAGCCACTAAATCTCACCTGATCACGAAACATCACATGACTATTTACACACTGATTCATGTTTTTAAATTTATGAGTCCTAATATTCAATCATTTCTTGTGCAGCACTTGTTGTCTACTACTCTTTGTCTTTTTGTTGTTGCTGTTGCCTACTTATGTTTTGTTCTAGCTGTTACACTGACTTGCTATTCCTCCCTATTGTTTATCTGCAGTTGCATATGCCTGCACAACCAGTCGCTAAGAGATGTGCCAGCCTCATACTATAGAGTTATTTATTCTTCAGCTAGGATTGAGTCAAGCATGGCAAAAAATGGACAACTCCAAATACCAATAATTTTTGCAGACAACCTTTATGACTCTGTTAGAGCTGAAGAGGATGACATTTTTCACCTTCCAGCATAATAATGACCAAAAAGCACAAATCTAAGTCAACAAAGGAAAAGACTTCATAAAAGGAAGATGAATGTTTTGAAATGACCCTAACATAGCCTAGATTTACTAGCACTTGAGTCCTGCGTTTTATTAAATATTTTTTCTGTTTATTCCCTCTGACAAATTTCTATCTGTTTTTCACTTGATTTTTGTTCAGTTGTTATATCAAATATAAAGAAAGATCTGAGACAATTAATATTGGGTTATTTTTTAGTTAAAAAACTCACACAGCTCACACATGCCATGACCAAGCACTTATCATAGACTTGAATTCTTCATTCTTTATACATATGTAATTGAAAGTAAAATATCTTTTAATTGAAAGTAAAATATCTATAAAGTTAAATCTATTTGGCAGCATGTTTAAAGTATAGTATAATACAATTCCAACACCTCAAAATTTGAGCTGTAAGCCGTTTGTGTTGAACCTTCCATTGTGGCTGGGCTGCAGGACTAATACCAGGGTTGAGATGCTTACAGACATTTATAGTTTCTCTCATGGGTTGTGTCACTCTACATGGAACATGTGATATTACTATGACATTTAAAAGGTTGATATCATACCATATCATACTATAAGGGGGGTATGCTTTTTTACATGGTTCTTCAGATGGACTTCATAACAATTTTATAGACAGTTATCAAAAGATTCAAGCAAGAATTTTCCTCTCTGAAGCAACCATCACAGTCTACTCATCATCTTGCAATGAAAATGCATAAATACTGTACGGGTGGCTTAAGACCAAACATTTGGACCATAGAACCATTTACATTTATGAAATTTGGCAGACACCCTTATTCAGATTGGCCCAGCAGTGGTAGCTTGAGATTTTAACTAACAAACTTCCAATCATATGTTCAAGGCCTTAACCACTGTGCAACCACTTCCCATTAGAACAAATAAAAAAATTTGAAAAAAAAAAAAAAAAAAAAGGTTTTTGTGATGCTCACAAAGCAAAAATACATCATAAGTACAGTATGGTGATGTTTCACAGCAAAATTATAATAACAATACATTAGATTATTATAATATGTATTTGTCATATGACATACTACACATTTTAACTGTTTACTGTATAGTTATAATAATATAATGGTATGCAATGTGTATGGGACATATACTAATTGTTCTTTGGATGTTACACTTAATTTATTTTGCACCAGACATATCTCATTGAATTATGTCTAGAAAGGTCAACCTTGGTCTCTTCAGACTTTTGGTCTCTTCAGACCTTTGGTCTCTTCAGACCACAGCACCTTTGTGTCTAAAGCTCTTTTGTAGAAAGACCCATAGCCAAGAAGAGATGAAGAGATGTCACATACAAGGCATGACCAGTTATTTCTAGTATATTTCTGTAGCTTCTTTAATGGTGATTAGGTCTCTTGGCAGTCATGCTAATAAGTGTTTGTCTTACCATTTTTATCCATTTCAAATGGACAGCCAATTTTTTATGATGGCAGTGTGCTACCCCCTTTTGTCATTTGTTGATGACAGCCTCGTACGTCTACGATTTTGAAAATTAGTTTTACTTATATCTCTTATGCAAGGTCCCTTACAAGCTTTGTATGATATTTGTGACCCTTGATTTCAAAAGCCAGTTGAAACTCAGAAGATCCTACAGAAACAAGGATTTTTTTGATAATTTGTGATTCACTAATTATAGTTGTATAGTAATTACTGCTGAACATTAGTCTGAATGTGACAATTAAGTTCTATCTATCTATCTATCTATCTATCTATCTATCTATCTATCTATCTATCTATCTATCTATCTATCTATCTATCTATCTATCTATCTATCTATCTATCTATCTATCTATCCATCCATCCATCCATCCATCCATCCATCCATCCATCCATCCATCCATCCATCCATCCATCCATCCAAAACCCACACAGAGGATTGTATGCTTGTATGTATTCATGTGCGTGCGTGCATTTGTGGTGACATGCATGCCATTTATTTAGTCACAGTTTATTTTAACAGGTACATTAAATGTGTAGATTGGACTTGGATACTATCCAAAAGAGTCAGCTTTCTCCTGATAATTTAAGTGTTTTACAAAGAATATTAAATAAGGTGATGCATAAAAGTCCAATTAACTAAGTTTAAGTTTAATAAGTATAAGGATGTATATTACATAGTCTATACATTACATACTGTTTGAATGTGTATATGATTATTTACAAAACACGATACTGCTGATGTTACTCATGATGTATTTATTTATTTATTTTTTACATTTTTGTGTGTGTGGGGGGCTGGGGTGGGGTTGCATGGGTGTAACCGAGAATTAGTGTTTTATTCCCAGGTGTCTCTCAGCTGCTAAGCATTAGTTTTCAAGAGGGATTACACACACACACACACACACACACACACACACACACACACACACACACACACACACACACACACATGCTCCTTACATCTAACTAGCTACTGCAGAGAGTGGACAAAAACATAAGTCAGAAGAAAGAGACAGATAAATTGAAAGTCGG
The DNA here is from genome assembly GCF_946808225.1 of Silurus aristotelis. Classification (NCBI taxonomy): domain Eukaryota; kingdom Metazoa; phylum Chordata; class Actinopteri; order Siluriformes; family Siluridae; genus Silurus; species Silurus aristotelis. The sequence goes on from NC_139583.1 coordinate 20,098,453, forward strand.
AAAGAGAAAACAGAGAGAGAGAGAGAGAAAGAAACAGCTAGAGAGAATTGGCAGAGCAAGGTAGCATGAACATCCAGCCTGGATAAAAAGGGGACTTTTACCTTGGGTGAGTGAGCCTTTCGTTTCTCCTCTGTGTGTGTGTGTGTGTGTGTGTTTGTGTGTGTGTGTTTGTAATGTAAAGCGACTAAACTCCCTAACCATAACACAGTATATTCACCAGATCATCAACTCTCTCTCTCTCTCTCTCTCTCTCTCTCTCTCTCTCTCTCTCTCTCTCTCTCTCTCTCTCTCTCTCTCTCTCTCTCTCTCTCTCTCTCTCTTTTTCTTTCTCTCTCTCTTGTGCGCTCCTTCTCTTTCTTTCTGCTTCTATCTTCAGAGATAAATAGTTCGCACTATAATGTAAAAATATTTTATTGCAGTCTGCTTAATTTGTTTTGTTGATGATGAATGGAGAAGGTATGTGTGTGTGTGTGTGTGTGTGTGTGTGTGTGTGTGTGTGTGTGTGTGTGTGTGTGTTGCTAATGTGTGTAATTCACTCACGATTCTGTTTATTCTGCCAACCCGGTTAGAGGGCATGTCCTGATTTCCAAGGGGACAGGTGTTCCTAGGACAACAGGGGTGGAGCCTAAATTTAATTTGATTAGCCAATCATGTGACATAATTTTTTTTCTTTTCATTTTATTGCAGTACTCCTCATATACAGTGGGGGAAATAATTATTTAATCCTTTGCTGATTTTGTGAGTTTACCCACTTACGGAGAAATGAACAATTTTTGTGGTAGGTTTATTTTTTTAAAAATCCATAAGAAAATTATTAAAGAAAGGTTATAAATTATTTTGTATTTGTTTGAGTGAAATAAGTATTTGATTCCGTACCAAATTAGCAAGAATTTGGACTCCCACAGACCCAACTTAGTCCTTTCCCTTTATGAAAGTACTCCTAATATCAACTTGTTATGTGTAAAAAAGACAACAGTCAAGAATCCTCTTCCATTCAAACCTCTCCACCATCATGGAAAAGGCAAAAGAGCTGTCACAATACATCAGGGATAAGTTGTAGACCTGCACAAGTCTGAAATGGGCTACAAGACCGTCAGATTGTTGCCTTGACCGTATGTTTTTGGTCATTGCCATGCTGGAAGACCCATCCATGACCCATCTTCAATGTTCTTGCTGAGGCCAGAAGGTTCTCATTAAAGATTATACAGCGCAAGGGGAATTCTTCAGCGTTTATGTAGTGAAGCCTTCCTGTACCCTTAGCAGTGAAACAGCCCCAAAGCAGAATGTTTCCTCCTTAATGTTTGACAGTGGGGATGGTGTTCTTGGGGTCATATTCAAAATTTCTCTGCCTCCAAACACGGCGAGTCGAGTTGATGCCAAAGAGCTACATTTTGTTCTCATATTACCACATCACATTCTCCTAAGCCTTTTCTGAATTATTTATGTGTTCTTTGGCAATTGTCAGACAAGCCTATTCGTGTGCATTCTTAAGCAAAGAGACCTTGATGTGTTACCAATGGTTTTCTTGGTGACTGTGGTCTCAGCTCCCTTGTAATCATTAACAAGCTTCTCCCATGTAATTCTGGGCTGATCCCTCACCTTTCTCAGAATCATCCTTACCCCATGAGGTGAGATTTCGCATGGAGCTCCAGAGCGAGTGTAATTGACTGTTTTTTCTTCCATTCTCTAATTATTGTGCCAACAGTGAAATCTTTCTCAACAAGGTTCTTGCTGATGGTCTTGTAGCCCATTCCAGCTTGTGCTGGTCCAGTGACAGCTCTTTGGTCTTGCCCATGGTGGTGGAGAGGTTTGAATGGAAGAGGTTGATTCAAATACTTATTTTACTCGATCAAATACAAAATAATTGATATATTATATTAATTTATCTTTTTCTTCTGGATTTCTTTTTGTATTCTTTTTTTTTCTCTGTTAAAAAAAATACCATAAAAATTTTAGACTGTTTCTAATTTCTTTGTAAGTTGGTAAATGTACAAAATCAGCAGGGGATCAAATAAATATTTCCACCAATGTAGATGCTTGGTATATATATGGTATATATGGTATATCTATATGATACCAGATTTACTCAATTGTAGAAGTGTCTTATTACATTGTATTATTAGCAGGCCACCAATATAAGGACACTACAGTATAAATGCTTTTAATAGCTCATTTACTAAACATTAAAAGAGAGAGAAAAGATTCACTGCCCAGTGTGTGTTGTGTGTGTGTGTGTGTGTGTGTGTGTGTGTGTGTGTGTGTGTGTGTGTGTGTGTGTGTGTGTGTGTGTGTGTGTGTGTATGTGTGTACATCTTTAGGCTCCCAAATGATGCCTGTGTTTATGTGTGTGTGTGTGTGAGTTAAATAATCCTAAAGACAGAGAGTAAGAGAGAGTAAGGACAGAATAATGTCTGTCGGGTTTATTAGCAAAAACAGAAGCAAGTGCTTTAGGCACTAAACAGCTGTTATAGACTCTAAGGTTGTCACATGATATTTACTTTGTTTACTGCAACTAATATTTACTGCTCTTTGTTGAATCATAAAAATTTGTGAATCTTCTTTTTTTTTTATTTTTTTTTATTAAATCCTTAAATAAACATTTTGCATCCATATATATATATATATATATATATATATATATATATATATATATATATATATATATATAGCTTCTCAGAGAATATTAATTTTGTCAACACAATAAAGGTTCTCTTGTTGTTGCTAAACATGAACTTTAAGCATATCAGAAATTAAATAAAGTGTTTAGATGACCTCAGAATGATTTAGGAGACAAATATTACAAAACTGTTTAACTAATGTATATTCACCCTCTTAGTGTAAGTTTTTATTTTGTAGCAATTTGAGATGTCTGTGAGCTTTGCACATTTGGACATTGACATTTTCTTTTATTCGTCAATGCAACTTTTGTTCAGCCTCGCCAAATGTGCTACTTTGCCTGGGTCTTGATGACAGCAGGACTGATCTAATCTGGCATTTTAGCTGTACGACCTCCTAAAGTCAGAGATATGTATTATGCAAACGTACAGTTTCTTATCTAACCAGTGTACTCTGTTTGGATGCTTTTGAAAACTAAACACTGGTTTAAATTTATTTCTTTTTTTTTATTTTTATGTATAGGTACCTTTTTATTTCTGTAGAAAGAAATAAAAATTAATAATTTTAATAAACTAAAATGTCAAGAGAAAGAGAGCAATTATAAGCAATTTATGAGTATTAAAGTAATTTCTTTCTTTATTATACTTTTAAATTAAAGTGTTTTGAATCAAACCAAAGTATTCAATATATACAGTGAGGAAAATAAGTATTTGAACACCCTGCTATTTTGCAAGTTCTCCCACTTAGAAATCATGGAGGGGTCTAAAATTGTCATCGTAGGTGCATGTCCACTGTGAGAGACATAATCTAAAAAAAAAAAAAATTCAGAAATCACAATGTATGACTTTTTTTTACTATTTATTTGTATGATACAGCTGCAAATAAGTATTTGAACACCTGAGAAAGTTAATGTTAATATTTGGTACAGTAGCCTTTGTTTGCAATTACAGAGGTCAAACGTTTCCTGTAGTTTTTCACCAGGTTTGCACACACCCTCCAGAAGGGATTTTGGCCCACTCCTCCACACAGATCTTCTCTAGATAAGTCAGGTTTCTGGCCTGTCGCTGAGAAACACGGAGTTTGAGCTCCCTCCAGAGATTCTCTATTGGGTTTAGGTCTGGAGACTGGCTAGGCCACGCCAGAACCTTGATATGCTTCTTACAGAGCCACTCCTTGGCTGTGTGCTTCGGGTCATTGTTATGTTGGAAGACCCAGCCTCGACCCATCTTTAATGCTCTAACTGAGGAAGAGGGGTTGTTCCCCAAAATCTTGCAATACATGGCCCCAGTCATCCTCTCCTTAATACAGTGCAGTCACCCTGTCCCATGTGCAGAAAAACACCCCCAAAGCATGATGCTACCACCCCCATGCTTCATAGTAGGGATAGTGTTCTTGGGATGGTACTCATCATTCTTCTTCCTCCAAACACGTTTAGTGGAATTATGACCCAAAAGTTCTATTTTGGTCTCATCTGACCACATGACTTTCTCCCATGACTCCTCTGGATCATCATTGGCAAACTTAAGACGTGCCTGGACATGTGCTGGTTTAAGCAGGGGAACCTTCCGTGCCATGCATGATTTCAAGCCATGACGTCTTAGTGTATTACCAACAGTAACCTTGGAAACGGTGGTTCCAGCTCTTTTCAGGTCATTGACCAGCTCCTCCCGTGTAGTTCTGGGCTGATTTCTCACCTTCCTTAGGATCATTGAGACCCCACGAGGTGAGATCTTGCATGGAGCCCCAGTCCAAGGGATATTTACAGTCATGTTTAGCTTCTTCCATTTTCTAATGATTGCTTCAACAGTGGACCTTTTTTGACCAAGCTGCTTGACAATTTCCCCATAGCCCTTTCCAGTCTTGTGGAGGTGTACAATTTTGTCTCTAGTGTCTTTGGACAGCTCTTTGGTCTTGGCCATGTTAGTAGTTGGATTCTTACTGATTGTATGGGGTGGACAGGTGTCTTTATGCAGCTAACGACCTCAAACAGGTGCATCTAATTTAGGATAATAAATGTAGTGGAGGTGGACATTTTAAAGGCAGACAAACAGGTCTTTGAGTGTCAGAATTCTAGCTGATAGACAGGTGTTCAAATACTTATTTGCAGCTGTATCATACAAATAAATAGTTTAAAAATCATATATTGTGATTTCTGAATTTTTTATTTTTAGATTATGTCTCTCACAGTGGACATGCACCTACGATGACAATTTCAGACCCCTCCATGATTTGTAAGTGGGAGAACTTGCAAAATAGCAGGGTGTTCAAATACTTATTTTCCTCACTGTAGATATTTTAATAATAAGACAATTGAAGAAAAACATATAATAGTCATCTTTATGTGGTATTTTTTGAGTTTTTTGAAAGGAGTTTTCTGACTGATTTTCATCTATTCTGTTCTTTCTCTCTGTATGAATGCCAAGGCTTCCTGATTTTAAGTGGAACAGCAGAGTTAAGGAAGCATTTTTAAGTACAATGGGAGTTAAATAAAACACCTGCTCATTTGCTAAGGCACTAAGCAGGAATGGTAGAAGTTAACAGCTGTAAAAGTGGCTTTGAACTGAATATCACAATATAGGAAAAATGGCATAGCATAGCATAGCATCTTCTCCCGCTTATCCGAGGCCGGGTCACGGGGGCAGCAGTCTAAGCAGAAATGCCCAGACTTCCCCTTTCCCTAGACACTTCTTCCAGCTCTTCCGGGGGGACACCGAGGCGTTCCCAGGCCAGCCGGGAGACATAGTCTCTCCAGCATGTCCTAGGTCTTCCCCGGGGTCTCCTCCCAGTGGGACGCACCCAGAACACCTTCCCAGGAAGGCGTCCAGGAGGCATCCGGAACAGATGCCCGAGCCACCTCAGCTGACCCCTCTCGATGTGGAGGAGCAGTGGCTCTACTCTGAGCTCCTCCTGAGTGACCGAGCTTCTCACCCTATCTCTAAGGTATCGCCCAGCCACCCTGCGGAGAAAGCTAATTTCGGCCGCCTGTATCCGGGATCTTGTCCTTTCGGTCATGACCCAGAGCTCATGACCATAGGTGAGAGTAGGAACGTAGATTGACCGGTAAATCGAGAGTTTCGCCTTGCGGCTCAGCTCTTTCTTCACCACGACAAACCGGTACATCGACCGCATTACTGCAGAAGCTGCACCGATCCGTCTGTCAATCTCCCGTTTCACTCTTCCCTCACTCGTGAACAAAACCCCAAGATACTTAAACTCCTCCACTTGCGGCAAGAACTCTCCACCAACGTGAAGTGGGCAAGCCACCCTTTTCCGACTGAGGACCATGGCCTCAGATTTGGAGTTGCTGATTCTCATCCCAGCCGCTTCACACTCGGCTGCAAACCGTCCCAGTGCGTGCTGAAGGTCCTGGTCTGATGAAGCCAACACGACAACATCATCTGCAAAGAGCAGAGACGAAATCATGTTGTCACCAAACCGGACACCCTCCGGCCCCTGGCTGCGCCTAGAAATTCTGTCCATAAAAAAAAATTAACTGCCGGCAATGCGAACCAAGCTCCTGCTTCGGTCGTACAGGGACCGGACAGCCCTTAGTAAAGGGCCCCGGACCCCATACTCCCGGAGCACCCTCCACAGGCCGCCGCGAGGGACACAGTCGAATGCCTTTTCCAAATCCACAAAACACATGTGGACTGGTTGGGCAAACTCCCATGAACCCTCCAGCACCCTGTAGAGGGTATAGAGCTGGTCCAGTGTTCCACGGCCTGGATGAAAACCACACTGTTCCTCCTGAATCCGAGGTTCTACTATCGGCCATATTCTCCTCTCCAGTACCCTGGCATAGACTTTCCCAGGTAGGCTGAGAAGTGTGATCCCCCTATAGTTGGAACACACCCTCCGGTCCCCCTTCTTAAAAAGAGGGACCACCACCCTGGTCTGCCATTCCAGAGGCACTGTCCCCGACCGCCACGCGATGCTGCAGAGGTGTGTCAGCCAAGACAGCCCCACAACATCCAGAGACTTGAGGTACTCAGGGCGGATCTCATCCACCCCCGGTACCCTGCCACCGAGGAGTTTCTTTACTACCTCGGTGACTTCAGCTTGGGTGATGGACGAGTCCACCTCTGAGCCCTCAGCCTCTGCTTCCTCAATGGAAGACGTGACGGCGGGATTGAGGAGATCCTCGAAGTATTCCTTCCACCATCCAACGACATCCCTAGTTGGGGTCAACAGCTCACCACCTCCACTGTAAACAGCATTGGTAGGGCACTGCTTCCCTCTACTGAGGCGCCGGATGGTTTGCCAGAATCTCTTCTAGGCCAGCCGATAGTCCTTCTCCATGGCCTCGCCGAACTCCTCCCAGGCCCGAGTTTTTACATGTCACAACCCGGGCTGCAGTTCGCTTGGCCTGCCGGTACCCGTCAGCTGCCTCAGGAGTCCAACAAGCCAACCAGGCCCGATAGGACTCCTTCTTCAGCTTGACGGCATCCCTTACTTCCGGTTTCCACCACCGGGTTCGGGGATTGCCGCCTCGACAGGCACCGGAGACCTTACAGCCACAGCTCCGAGCGGCCGCTTCGACAATGGAGGTGGAGAACATGGTCCACTCGGACTCAATATCTCCGGCCTTCCTCAGGATCCGGTCAAAGCTCCGCCGGAGGAGGGAGTTGAAGATCTCTCTGACAGGAGACTCGGCCAAACGTTCCCAGCGGACCCTCACAGTACGCTTGGGTCTGCCAAGTCTGTCCAGCTTCCTCCCCCGCCATCGGATCCAACTCACCACCAGGTGGTGATCAGTTGACAGCTCCGCCCCTCTCTTTACCCGAGTGTCCAAAACATACGGCCGCAGGTCAGATGAAATGACCACAAAGTCGATCATCGACCTACGGCCTAGGGTGTCCTGGTGCCATGTGCACTGATGGACACCCTTATGCTTGAACATGGTGTTCGTTATGGACAAACTGTAACTAGCACAGAAGTCCAATAACTGAACACCGCTCGGGTTCAGATCAGTGGGGCCGTTCCTCCCAATCACGCCCCTCCAGGTGTCACTGTCACTGCCCACGTGGGCATTAAAGTCTCCCAGTAGAACGACGGAGTCCCCAGTCGGAGCACTGTCCAGCACCCCTACCAGAGACCCCAAGAAGGCCGGGTACTCTACACTGCCGTTTGGCCCGTAGGCACACACGACAGTGAGAGACCTATCCCCGACCCGTAGGCGCAGGGAAACCGGGGTAAACTCCAACACATAGCGGCTGAGCTGGGGGGCTATAAGCAAACCCACACCAGCCCGCCGCCTTTCACCATGGGCAACTCCAGAGTGGTGAAGAGTCCATCCTCTCTCTCGGAGTGTGGTTCCAGAGCCCAAGCCGTGCGTAGAGGTGATCCCGACTATCTCTAGTCGGAACCTCTCAACCTCACGCACAATCTCAGGCTCCTTCCCCGCCAGCGAGGTGACATTCCACGTCCCTAGAGCTAGCTTCCGTGTCCAGGGACCGGGTTGTCGAGGCCTCCGCCTTCGACTGCTGCCCGATCCTCTCAGCACCGGGCCCTTACGGTCCCTCCTGCAGGTGATGAGCCCACGGGAAGGCGGCCCCACGTCGCTCCTTCGGGCTGAGCCCGGCCGGACCCCGTGGGGGAAGGCCCGGCCACCAGGCGCTCGCATACGAGCCCCAACTCCGGGCCTGGCTCCAGGGTGGGGCCCTGGCTACGCCATACCGGGTGACGTCATGGTCCTTGGTCTGTTTTTTCTCATAAGGGTTTTTGAACCGCTCTTAGTCTGACCCGTCACCTAGGACCTGTTTGCCTTGGGAGACCCTACCAGGGGCATATAGCCCCGGACAACATAGCTCCTAGTGTCATTCCGGTACTCAAACCCCTCCACCACGTTAAGGTGGCAGTTCAAGGAGGGGTAGGAAAAATGGTGACCAAGCAAATGCTATTTAGAAGGTAGACATGTATAATTCTATTGTATAATTATAGACAGGGCATCCTTTCTTTTGTCTCAGAGTAAATCTGGGTTTTAAAGATAGTATTAAAAACAGTTAAATTCAACTGTTTAGATAGATTGAATAGCCCTATAATAACTGATTTGGTTAATTATTGAGCACCGAATATTGTACAATACAGATCAGGAACACAACAAGGAAGCAGACTATAAATATATACTTTCTTTCTTTCCGGCTTCTCCCGTTAGGGGTCGCCACAGCGGATCCTCCGCACGTTTTTGATTTGGCACGTTTTACGCTGGATGCCCTTCCTAACGCAACCCTCCCCAATTTATCCGGGCTTGGGACCGGCACTAAGAGTGGCTGGGGATGGTTCCCTGACCGGGAATCGAACCCGGGTCGCAGCGGTGGGAGCGCTGCATCTTAACCACTAGATCACCAGGGGACCTTGACTATAAATATATACAATTTGCTAATTATCTCTCGATACAACAAGAGTATTTCAAGTTAGAAATGAGTACAATCGTTTAGAAATACATTTGTTGGGTTGTTGGAATCTTATGATAAAATTCACAATATTTTTTGCAGCGTACTAAACCCTTGATATAAAAAGAAATAAAGAAAATGCTTGAAGGAAATAGCTATTTTATGATATAACATAGTCCTATTAAAAGCAGTGGTGGACGAAGTACAAAAAACATGTACTTGAGTAAAAGTAGAGATATACCAGGTAAAATAGCACTTCAAGTGGTCCCTTTAAACTTTCACTTGAGTAAAAGTACAAAAGTATTTGCCTTCAAATGTACTTACGAATCTAAAGTACTATGATTTATAATGGCTATAATGGCATATTGCAGTCATAATACATACACATATACTGTCCAATGCTCTGTTCTTGCAGTATTTTTTCCGGTATTTTCCGGTATTTGTTTGTGGTACATTGTCGATGACTCAAAACTTCACACGCTACACTATTACGGCAATTACACAATTAATAGTAATAATAAAAAAATTTATTTACTCATACATAAAGAGGAACGAATGGTTTTGCAAAATGTAGTTCAGTAAAAAGATATTCGACTTTGAAATGTAGTGAAGTAAAAGGAAAAGTCTCCCCAAACTGAAAAACTTGGGTATAGTACAGATACCTGAAAAGGTGACTTACGTACAGTAACTAATTGCATTTACGTTCTTTGCTGTTCACCACTGAATAAAAATCATATTATAGCAATTTGCTGCTGCATTAGTTACAACAGACAGAATTTGGGCTAATGTTACAGGATGCTTTTCTTTTATTAAAGTGAGGGAGAAAAGGAAGATGGAATTGCAGAAGGGGGATTGTAGGCTATTTTCAAGTGTAGAGAAGAGTGAGGAATGCGCCTGGGTGGAGTAGGATTGTAAAAGTAGAGAGGCCAGGCTGTGTGGCATGGGATTACAGCAGGATGCAGTACCTGGAAGTCTGGAAATCTTCCATAAACAGTGATGGATTCAGCCATGGCACACAAAGCAAAGAGCATTGGTGTCATCACTCTTTTTCATGCTGACAGAAGCTGCTCCTCTTCCTTTGGTCATGGCACCCTTTCATTCTTTACGGTCACTTCTGAGAGGGTGAGGAAACATAGTGAATCTTTTCTTTCAGCCAAGGCTATTCTTCTGCTTTACCCAATGTCCATGTGTTTTCCTGTTGGTCCACAACAGTAGTGCTGAAATGGTGCTGTGCTGTGCTGTGAGCACCACGGTGACAGTACTGTGAGGAGCATGCAGCAGTCTGTGCAAGACCTCAGCTCTGAGCCTTATGCTGGCAGTGTTTCAAGGAATCCATGTGATGTAGGACCTCTGTTTACAGTTGTGCATGGAATACAATGTCTTGCAACATAAACAAACTGGCAAAACATAAACTAACAGTTTCCCTAGTTATTACTGCTCTAAGGAGTTTGGATCTTGTTCTATTCATATGAAAGATTGCCATACCAACTTTAGGGAGACTTTAGCATAGTCTGACAAGGCAGATGCAGGATCAAATCGCTAATTTTGTAGGTTGTAGGTGATAATTTACTGGGCCTTTCTAATCAGGGCCCTGCCAGTGGAATTCAGCAGATTGCCTTCCGATAGTGTGAGGAGCACATATAAGTTTGTGGATATGGTACAGGCCAATTGATGATTATTTAAACTTATTTAACTAATTATTTAACTAATGCCTTTTAATTTTCTGTTTGGCAAACATGTTTACTGTTACAATATAGTATATAGTATTTCTAAAAGAACATTTAATATACATATATTATATTATATTATATTATATTATATTATATTATATTATATTATATTATATTATATAATTTGCATGCTATAAAATACTTGCACTATATTTGGTTATAAGTTGCTTAAACTGTGTGATATTTGAGTTGAAATGTCACAAATATAGAAAAACAAAACTAACTAAAAAAAACCCCATTACCCTAAAATAGACCCACATCTCTGAGCTGACCTACTGCTGGTCGCCGAGGCAACAGAGAAGTGTAATGGGGATTGGGGTCTTTGCGCTGTTGTTAGACAGACAAGTTAATTACTGAGAAACTGAGAAACAATCAACCAATCAAAATTAGGCAAAAGATCCCCTTCTGTCAATGGCTTCCTCCATGACTGTAATTTTCCCTCCTACTGTGTGTGTGTGTGTGTGTGTGTGTGTGTGTGTGTGTGTGTGTGTGTGTGTGTGTGTGTGTGTGTGTGTGTGTGTGTGTGTGTCTATTACCTAGACAGGAAAATATGCTGTAGAATGATAAAGTTTATAGAGGTGATTTAGTGGATAATTTGAGAGTGCAAAATTTGAAATAGAGATAGATTGAGACAGAGAATGGGAAAAAAATGAAAGGAAGGGGAAAATGGAGAGAGAAGAGAGAGAGAGAGAGAGAGAGAGAGAGAGAGAGAGAGAGAGAGAGAGAGAGAGAGAGAGAGAGAGAGAGAGAGAGAGAGAGAGGATAGGAGTAGCAGCAGAAGAATGAAATACAGCCAAGCAGAATGTACTACTTTGCTTTGGGGTTTGTGAAGCAGAAGAGCAGAAGGAGTCTTATCACCACTAAACAGGTGCCCATCCTCCCATCAACTGTGTCTTTTACTCCCTCCATTTCTCTCCCTCTGAACTTTTATCTTTTGCCTTCCCCTCTGTTTCTGTTCAGCTTTACACCTCTTTCTTTCGGCAGCATTCTTAATAACCAGGATTAGTGAGAGGCAGGCAGACAGAGAGAAGGACGAAATACTCTCTTATCACTTCATCAAATAGAAACACGACACTTATTCTAAATTGGTATTTACTGAGCTCAATATGTCATTAGACTTGCACAAAGGTATAGAGTGTAACAATGTTTCTTTGCATACCTCACATCTATTTACTATAGTATTGTGTGCAATTTGCTTCACATTCTACAGATTAAAAAAACATAAAGCAACATAACTTGAGCTGTATGCTAAATGAAAATAATGGACTCAGAATTAAACAAGACTGTGAGTAACTAGATTATTAACACACAATTATACTGAAGTGTAACCTACTAAATATTCAGCACAGCAAGAAACTATATTTTGACATACAAACCAATAGAACAAAATGCAATCAATAATAGTTTAACTTCTGAGGAATAAGTATAAGGTTAGATGACAAAATAACATGAAATTATAATGTTAACCCTTTCTGTTTCTGTGCTTCAATATAGTATATCTTTCTCTTGTATGTCTTTCTATTTTTCTCTGTGAACCTTGAAGATTAAAATTTACACAGCCAATGCATAATATGAAAACCACTGTGTATAAGTTTGTGTGATTGTGTGTGTGTGTGTGTGTGTGTGTGTGTGTGTGTGTGTGTGTGTGTGTGTGTGTGTGTTTGTGTGCAACCATTGCAAACATCAAGCAGCTCTCTAAAAGTGCTGCAATTTATCACTGGGAATGACTCCTGACATAGTTTAAAAAACACACACAGCGGCCAGCTGGTGGGCTTCAAGAACTGAAAAAAGAAATGAAGAGTGAGAGAGAGGTGCAGAAGTGTGTGTAAAACCCTGCTGTGCTGTGCATCCCAGAGAGATGAAACACCTTAGAATGTCCCACATCTCTGGAGAGAATTGCATGAGAAATAATGGAAAAAGACCAAAGAGACTCAATATTTGAGAAAGTCGTGTGAAGAAATGTAAAGCCATCGACAATAAAACACAAACACTATTTGGACAACAAGAACCTTTTTTTAATATCAGGACATCTAAGAACTTCAAAATGTGCTTAAAGTACATTTATTAAAAAAAATAGCAGAAATTAGTGTTTTGGCTAAGAGCAGGAGCAATGTGAACACATTTTACACTGTAATACTCCCTGAAACTGATGAAGCTTGGTAAAAAGCTAGATGCAGTTGTTCCAGTACAGCCAACACCAAAGGCAAATATAATGGAATTTTCTTTGTTGCTGCTTCAATCCATGATATTCTAAACATGCTTGGAATTCCTTTTTCCTGTACATGTTGTATGAAGGTCTCCTGGATGAAAACAAGTTAGCTTTGTCATGCTCAGAGATGCTACACAGGGAGGAGGAATAAGAAGGAGGAAAAAGGAAGATGGTGGATTGCAATTAAATTTTGCTGTTGAACTTTCAGGGGCTTGTAGAGCTTCGTTTATTATATTGTTGACTATTTATGCTGTATAGTTATGCTTGCTATCAACATTTACTACTTGACTGGTCTTTCCTTTTTTTTTTTACAATTATTTGTACTTGTTTGAGGGAACGATGGCTACATGAAGTTAAAATGACATGAGTAATATCTATGTTTTTGCACACGTAAATTTAGACAAATTCAGACTTGCTTTTTAGAGCCGCTTGATATTGATCCAGGCTTTGTAAATCACCAGATTTCTATTTTGAGTGGAGTATTGTCAAGAACATTATCTTTAAAAACATGCCTTTTCTTTGATTTTAAATGCAATATTGTGTAACATAAAAGAAGAAAATGTAAAAGTGAAAAAGTAAAGAAAAGACTGATACTATAATATAGTGTGTGAATAAAATTATGACATACCGAAATAAACATAATGTCAGTTCGTATGTCTCGCCTACAGAATATTAATGGATGTTTTAACCCCCCTTGCTTAACAGAAAAATCACACAATTTTCCCACAAATAAATGGTGCCAGGACAACCAGAGGTAAAGTCAGATAACAAAGCAAACAATATAATAAAAACAACAATACATAATGTCACCTTAGTAAAAATTTCTCCTCTTCAGTACTTTGTCCAACAGTCTTTCATATTTTGCCTCATGTTACCTGTCTAGACTTTTGGCCCACTCTGTTTTTAGTTGTTAGTAGAAAAATTCTCATCTGTTAAATTTATGTGCTAAAAAAATAATGGATGGATAAGTTGACTAGACACTCATCAGACATAATCAATCAGGCTCACTATAATTTATTAAGGTGTTGTCTCCTCTGATGTCCTCAAACAACCCAAACAAGTAAAAAAAAAAAAAAAACTCTTTAAAGGTAATTTTGTCTTTGAATTTCATTTTATTTGTATAATAATTTTTACATTTCACATGTAGTACCCCTTTTTTCTTTTTTAATGGCTTTCTCTCTTCTGGGATACTTTCCAATACATTTTGGAGCCTGGCTGGGGATTTCCTTAATAAGCTACCAGCGCATTAGTAAAATTAGGCACTGGTGTTAGATGCACAGGCACTTGGGTGCAAGTGTTAAACTGTTAATCCCAAATGTGCTCATTGGCGTTGAGGTCAGGGCTCTGCACAGGACATTCGAGTTCTTTTACATCACTAACCTTGTATTCGTTGACCTCTGTGTGCACAGTTGATTTGTCATGCTGAAACAAGTTTGAGACCTTTGGTTCCAGTAAAGGAAAAAATGTAATAATATACAATACAATATACAAAGGCACAATAGAGACAGATAAAAGTAAGGTTTTAAAACTACATCCTGTAGTGACCCACTACCTTTTTACTTTGCAAGTGTCCATCCATTAATTAACTACTGCTTTTTACTGATATTCATCACTAAACTAGCAACTTTCTCCAGTTCTAATTTGTGTTGCTCTATATTGCAATGCATTTTGCTATAACACCTGATTTGCACTTCAACACCTACTACTGGCACATTCACACTTACTGCATTTTATATGCACTGTTTTTATATATGTATATTCATCTCAACATGTACATCTAAAAATTAACAATAAGTGCATTATACATTTTTGAGAATAGTTGCATAACATACACTTTTAAGTATCTGCTTAAGCACCAACATCATGCTAACATCTTTTTTGTATATTGTTGTAGATACAGTAAACTACCATTGTAAACTATGGTAGTGTCATAGTGCCATGTTGTACTATAGAAAAACCATCATTAGTATAATTGTAGTGAACTTTCTTAAGGCAGACTGGGCCAAAAATGCTAAACAGGTAACATGAGGCAGAATGTGAAAGACTGTTGGACAATTTTGATGTGATGAAAAAGAGCAATTTTTGCTAAGGGGTCGTTTTGTATTTGTATTGTTGTTGTTATTTCGTGGTTTACTTTGTCCTCTAACGTCACCTTTAGTTGTGCTGGCTCCTTTTATTTGTAAGAAAATAGTGTGATTTTTCTGTCATGCAAGGGGAAACCTGAATGTAGAGCAAAACAGATTAAATGGGGTTAAAAACATTCATTAATATTCTGTAGGTGAGACATACGGACTGACACAGGACTTCATTTCAGCTCTCTCAGTCTCCGAGGAACTAATTTCAGATGCCCTCCATCCACTCAGTCTGTGTGTATGTGTGTGTCTGAGCCTGAGTGTAAGAGGGAGAAAGAGATTTGTTTTGGTGGAAGCAGGTGATGTTGTGGTCTCAGGTTTCTTTGAAAATCTCATACTGATAAGGTCAGCTCTCTACCACAGCACCAACTAATCAAGATAACCCTGATTATACTTTCCATTTGTGTGTGTGTGTGTGTGTGTGTGTGTGTGTGTGTGTGTGTGTGTGTGTGTGTGTGTGTGTATGTGAATTAAGGAGGTGGAGAGTGATCAATGACATTTAATTAGAAAGACATGTGGAAAAAGTGATGCCATAGATCACAGATACCCATGTCACCTCGGAAACTATTGAATGAATAAACAATTAAAATAGCTATAATGGCATTAATAAATGAGCTTTAGGCAAATGAATGCTAGATAATTATTATGCATTAATGTTATACTCATTAGTGACACATGAATGCTAATTAGCTTCATTAGGAGGCAGCTATTCTTTTCAACCATTTAAAAAGGTGCAACTAGATGGTATCATCAAAAAGGCACTTAGTTATTTTAGTTCTATTTTAACACAGTTTTTAACACTTGCCCCTCAATCCAATTTCCTTAATTTAATTTGGCTTGTTTTTAGACAAAAAAATTTTTCTTAGACATAGATCATAGAACTGCAGTACTTTACCCTGCTAGTTAAACATCACTGTTTACATCACATGTTCTAGGCTAGGTAACATTTTATCAGTGTTCTATAAAATGCACATTCTAGCACAATGTCCTAGAAACTGTCATTAAAGAGTTCTAAGACTTACACTGGGTCACAGTGATCACTTATAGAAAATTATAAAGATCATGTCCTAACCGGATTTTAGGTACAACCAACTTACTGGCATGTTTTTGGTAGGTGGTGGAAACCTACATAGACATTGTGAGAACAAGAGAGTCGCTGCACAGACAATTACTTGAGTAAAGTATTTAAATGCAGCCCTGGAGCTGTGAGGTAGCAATGCTGTATCAGCTGAGCCACCGTCCTGTCCAGTTTTGACTGCAGAGAATTTACATTTACATTTGCGGCATTTAGCAGACGCCCTTGTCCAGAGCGATGTGACGATAGGTGTGATAAGATCTCTGAGGTAAGGTGGTGCTGGTCCATTTTAAGCCTTGTAGGCAAGCATTAGTGTTTTGAATCTGATACATGCAGCTACTGGAAGCAGCTGGCAGTGGGGTGGTGTGGGAGAACTTGGGTAGATTGAAGACAAGTCGTGCAGCTGCATTTTGGATCATTTGCAGTGGACAAATAGCATTCAGAGGAAGACCTGCCAGCAGAGACTTGCAGTAGTCCAGTATTAAAATGAAAAGAGACTTAACAACCACCTGGGCAGCATGTGTAGATAGAAATAATCGAATCCTTTGAATGTTATAGAGAAGAAATCAACAAGAACGAGACACATTAGCAACATGTGAGGAGAAGAACAGTTCATTGTCCATAGTTACCCTAAGGTTGTGAGCAGTGGCTGAAGGGGGGCGGATAGTCATTAAGAGTTATTCGGAGATCTTGACCTGAATCAGAATCACCTAGGATGACCAGAAGTTTTGTTTTGCTGGGGTTGAGTTTTAATTGTTGAGCACTCATCCATAAATATATGCCTGTCAAGCATGTCAAGATCCGAGTGGAAGCTGGTATATATGGTATCTGAGGAAGGGAAAGAGAAGATGAGTTGAGTGTCATCAGCATAGCAGTGGAAAAAAAAAACCCATGTGAGGATATGACTTCACCAATAGAGTGGGTATAGAGGGAGAAAAGGAGGGGACCAAGTACCGAGCCTTGTGGGACACCAGTGGTGAGTCTGCGTGGGGCAGATGTGGACCCCCTCCATGTTACCTGATATGATCGACCTTCCAGGTAGGAAGCAAACAATTCCCATGCTGTTGCAAGGATACCGAGGCTCCTGAGGCTCACGGAAGATACAATAAAAAAAAATATAGATGACTGCTTGGCTGACCGAGTAGCATGCAGTTTCTCAGAAACAGCCAAAAGGGTCATCTCTGTGGAATGTTCCGCTTTAAAGCCAGAAGCTTTTTGGATCATGGAGGTTGTTCTGTGAGAGATGTTGTAAGCGTTAGGATAGGGGAGCAATAGTTTCATTGACACTGCAGACAGATAGATACAACCCTACAACCAGTGCATGGTGCAGGTAATCAGCAACTTAATGTAGTTTACCATCTACCATGGGTGCAAATAGTAGCATTGTGGAATTGTAAGATTGTAATATAAAAAATTCCATTAAACCATCTATTGTAACTCAGGGACCACTTGTACTGTATAAATTATGTGTATGATAGATAGATAGATAGATAGATAGATAGATAGATAGATAGATAGATAGATAGATAGATAGATAGATAGATAGATAGATAGATAGATAGATAGATAGATAGATAGATAGATAGATAGAGTAAATTAATAAATTACATAGCTATAGGTAGTAAATATGTCTTGTAGCTATTAAACAAATAGTATGGATGGTAAAATACACATGTAACAGGCTCACATGTTGTAATAGAAAAATTACTAGTAGGTATAAAATCTCTCTAAATATAAAGAAAATAATATGTTGAACTAATAATATGTAAGGTATAGGTATGACAACACTCAGAATATCTCTAGATAATACACAGTGTGTAGACATTTTGCAATAAGTGTATATACAGATATGAGATATGGGATGATCTTACAATTATCCACAATTACACAGAGATGATATTACACACACACACACACACACACACACACACACACACACACACACACACACACACACACACACACACACACACACACACAAACACACACACACACACACACACAAAATCTATATAGTAACTCTGACTGTATATCAGCCTACAAATCCTTCATTGGATTTCAAAAGACAGCTTTAAATTGATTAGCTGCAACTGGAGCTAACATAACCTCACACCATTCAACCGATAATGGGAACACAAGCTTTTATCCAACCACATGTGGTACTTTACTTTTAGTAATATGCTGAGATACTAAACTAGGAGCCATTGGTGCCATAGGGATTCGAGACGGGCTTGAAGCTGCCTCCTCCAGTAAGCTCGACGAGTGCTTTCTGCTACCTATGTCACAAGCTTTGAGTCAAGGTCTGCCTTTCTTTCTGGACCTGCACAACAAGGTGTCCAGGTCCTGGGCTAGGACATATTTGGCCTGCCTCTTCAGTTCCAATCCTCGTTGTACTCCAACGTAGTGGGACTAAATGAGTGTGGTTACGGGTTGATGCCCCGGGTTGTAGAGATGCTGGCAAGCTATCTTTTCCTGGGTATCACATTATCCCTTAAAACCCTGACACTGCCCACCATGCCCCTTTGTAACACGTCAGCGCTGTTGGCTAGGGCATATGCGTCAGCAGATCAAGCCTCTGCATGCCTGCACATGGTGGTGTTACAGGCATATCAGGCTGACCTGCTGCAAAAGCAAGACGTGGGCATGGCCATTCTAGTCTCCTCTGAGAAGCAACTATGGCTCGCTCTATTAGATCCTTCCAACAGGGACAGAGCCGTACTTCTCGACGCAGTCGGAAGCATTTTTCAGCTGTTGTTCCCACATCGCTCTCATAGGAGCTGCTCGGTGAGCGCAGCCCCAAGATTAACCCAGCACCTCCCATCAACCAGAGGTTCAAAAGCAGAACCTCTTTTAAACCTCTGGGTGATGGGAGGTGCTGGGTTGATCTGGGCTGATCTGGGCCTAAGCCTCGTGAGATGACAGATCTGAGGACTGTCATTTTCAATAAGATCGCTTCTGCCAAGAAGTCCTAACATGGGACGTTCTGGGATTCCACCAGAAAAGGGTGAGGGGCACCTCATTATATGGTTCCCGCCCAACCCCGGAAGCCCCAGGAACCTGGCCCATTAACCCTGCCACATTCAGTGCTTCAGGGAGTGGCCAGCTCCAGCAAAAATCCTCCTTGGTTTCTGCCCAGTATTGTAGAAGACCCGGAGGACTTGCTGCCTCCTTGGCTCTAGGTGTACCAGACGTCCGTTTCGAGATACTGATACCCTTAAGAGACTACCTGGCAGCCTGGAAAGCCAGACGTGTCTCGGTGGGTCCTGCATACTATAGACAGAGGCTATACGATTCAGTTTGGGTCTCGTACATCACACTCTGGTGGGACCCGAGCAGGCTCTGGTCATGGAACAAGAGTTAACACTCTCCTGAGAAAGAGAGCCCTCATGGTGGCTTTACTTGGTCTCCTGCACATGAGACCCCTTCAGTAGTGGCTCGGGACCCAAGGGTTCTCTCGGAGGGGCAATCTGCTCCATACAATTGCTCTAATGATGGACGTGTCCCTCATGGGTTGAGGAGTTGTCATGAACTGCCACTCCGCCCAAGGTCTCTGGGGAATGCACCAACTGCTTTGGCACATCAACTGCCTAGAGATGCTGGCCGTGCTTCTAGCTCTCAAGCATTTCCTGCCAGACCTCAGAGGCCATAATGTGTTGGTCTGTTCAGACAACACCACAGTGGTCTCTTATATCAACCACCAGGGGGTCTGCACTTGCACCTTTTGTATAAGCTGGTATGTCGGATCCTCCTCTGGGACCAGGGGAACCAATTGGATCCAGTTAACTGCCTGGTTGGTTCAGTGCTGGAATTTCTTCAAGAACAGTTTGCCAAAGGGTTGGCTCTGTCCACCCTCAAAGTCTATGCGTCCACTGTTTCAGCTTACCATGCCCCCCTGGCGGGGCAGTCTCTGAGTAGAGACCCGCTGGTGATGCGGTTTTCTTTGATGGAGGTTCCTCACGGTCAAGTCTGTGTTCCTCCTGACCATTTCCTCTTTTAAGAGATTTGGGGATCTTCAGGCCCTCTCTGCAGCCCCCTCATTTCTGGAATTTACTCCAGGCATGCCCAGTGCTTTTTTGTAGTCTAGAACAGGGTATGTCCCTAAGGTGCCCTCGGTTGTCCCACGACCTGTTTTCAGGCACAGACCAGAAGAGGCTAAACCGGCTGTGTCTGGTGCGAACACTGGACATATTGTATATGTCCACAGAACGATGTGGAGGAAGTCGGAACAACTTTTCATCTGCTATGGCCCTCCAGGAGAGCCCTCCCTGCAAACAAGCAGACCCTCAGCAGATGGATTGTGGATGCGATCGCATCCTCCTATGAGTCCTTTGGTCATCCCGCTCCTTTTAGGGTTAGAGCGCACTCAACCTGGTGTGTGGCAGCATCTAAGGCTTGGTCCTTTGGAGTTTCCCTCCATGACATCTGCAACGCTGTGGGCTGGTCTAACCTGCTGACCTTGTCAGGTTTTATAACCTTGACACCAGTGCCACTTCTGGCCCCTCTGTCCTTCGACCTAGCTGGGCTCTTACACACAAGGCAAGGTCAGTCTGGCGGTGGTATTGGACTCTCGTTCTCAAAGCGTTCTTGACGCAACTCGAGTTCTTGCAACGGTTACGTATGCAGGTTACGTATGTTATCCTGGTTTCCTAAGGGAGCATACATAACCTAGAGACATTCTGCCTTAACATTCTTGTCCCCCTAGGATAAGTTATTGGAGGAGAAATCGCCACTACATTAAAAATGATGAGTTTGGTCATTTCATGACAGATCATTGTTCAGAGTTTTGGATAAAATGCATAAATAGTATGCCTCTAATAATTCTTTTATTTCACTTACTTGTTTTAACCCACTTGTGACAATTCATCTGTTAATTAGAAACTTTGTAAATGCCTTGTTCAGCACGGACACATCATGTCAAATATCTGTAAAAAGCTTGTTACTTGATCATCAATTTTCTTTATAAAGCTTATATTAATATTGTGAACACATAAAATAACAACATATTTTAAAACTCAAAGAAATCAGTTTTGGATGTACAGTATTTACAATTAGAAGAAATAGGCTACACCTACAAACTAAAACAAAGGAAACAGATGAAATGGAGCTGAGTATAAAAAGTCAAGTGATTTCATTCGGGTCAGTTCTGCTACACTCAGCACTCTGAGGAATGTGTGTGAGGACTGAAGTTGGTCAGTGTCAGCTTTATATTCCTCTACAGAGCAGGTGTATGAATTGCTGAAACTGAAGATTAGTTGGAGGGTATAATATAATGTTATTCATTAAGAAAATAAATGTTATTTTTTTATATTTATTTGTATAGATCATATAAAAAAAAAATTTCGGTGCAGGATTTTTTTTTCGAGTATGGAAATTTCAAGATGGCGCCGGTGAGGTCCGCTGCCGTCACGACTGCTCCGGCTACGTTTTCTCTTTTTTTGTTTATTTTATACTTTTATTTAAGAAGTTACACTTCCATCTACACAAGATGGACATCATTAGATATGACAGAGACACTCTTATATCTATTGGTGTACAATGCACTCACCTTTCGCCGTTTTTAAACCCGGACCAATGCTGGCCGAGCGAGATCCTGAGGGTAAACAAAGGACGCGACCCGTATCGGCGTCCGCGAGGGAAACGAGCCGGCATCAGGAACAGGCCAAGGGCACACGCACACCGCGCTCCCTTACCTAGTATCCTGTTAGCCAACGTCCAGTCACTGGAGAACAAGCTCGACGACCTCAGGGCAAGGGTCAAGTTCCAGAGAGACATTCGGGACTGCAACCTTCTCTGCTTCACTGAGACATGGCTGAACCCAGCGGTACCGGACCAAGCCATCCAGCCGGCCGAGTCCTTCTCGGTTTACCGCATGGACAGAACACTGGAGTCGGGGAAGTCAAGAGGAGGTGGAGTGTGTCTGATGGTGAACAACCACTGGTGCGACAGCGCGAGCATCGTTCCTCTTTCACGCTCCTGCACACCAAATCTGGAACTACTGACCATCAAATGTCGGCCCTTCTATCTACCTCAGGAATTCAGTTCGGTCATTGTCAGTGCCGTTTATATTCCACCTCAAGCGGACACGGACACTGCAGTATGGGATTTACACGAGACAATAACTCTTCCCCAAACACAGCATCGGGACGCTGCGCTCATTGTGGTCGGAGATTTCAACAGGGCCAACCTCAAGCGCGCACTACCGAACTTTCATCAGCACATCACCTGCCCTACCAGGGGCGAAAGAACACTGGACCACTGTTACACGCCATTCAAGAACAGCTACAAGGCACAATCACGTCCACCGTTTGGGAAATCGGACCATGCCGCCATCTTCCTCATGCCTGTTTACAAACAAAGGCTGAAACAGGAAGCTCCGGTTCAGAGGGAGGTCGCGCGCTGGACTGACCAATCGGTGGCCGCTCTGCAGGACGCTTTGGATGACGCAGACTGGGACATGTTCTGGCGCAGCTCTGATGACGTCAACATGTTTACGGAAGCGGTTGTGGGATTCATCGGGAAACTAGCTGATGATACAGTGCAGAAAACCACTATCAGAACGTTTCCCAACCAGAAGCCGTGGGTGGATAAAACCATCCGCGACGCTCTGAGATCCCGCTAAGCTGCCTACAACACGGGGCTCGCCACCGGGGACATGGATGAGTACAAGGCTGCGTCTTACAGTGTTCGCAGAGCGGTGAAGAAAGCAAAGCGCCGCTACGGGAGGAAACTAGAGTCACAGTTTCAACATGGTGGCTCTAGGCACCTGTGGCAGGGACTAAGAACAATAACGGACTATAAAACACCATCTTCTAGAATGGTGAATGTGGACGCTTCTCTGGCAGACGAGCTAAACACCTTTTACGCTCGTTTCGAGGCTGCAGCTAACCACGCTAGCGGCACAACCAGCGTGCACGCCGAGAGAGCCGGAGAGGTAAACAGGTTCACCATCTCGGAGCATGACGTGAGGAGGGCTTTCAAGAGAGTGAATACCAGGAAGGCAGCAGGACCAGATGGCATCACAGGCCGGGTTCTGAAAACCTGCGCTGACCAGCTAGCACCAGTGTTCACGGAGATATTCAACCTCACACTGGAACAGTCTGTTGTCCCCTCATGTTTCAAACAGTCCACCATTGTTCCTGTCCCGAAGAAACCCCAGCCCGCCTGCCTTAACGACTACCGCCCTGTAGCCTTGACCTCACTAGTGATGAAGTGCTTCGAGAGACTGGTCAGAGACTTCATCACTGCATCACTACCAGACACACTGGACCCACTACAGTTTGCGTACCGTCAGAACCGCTCTACTGAGGACGCCATTGCTCATCTTCTCCACACCACGATGAGCCACCTGGACCAAAGAAATGGGAATTATGCAAAGATGTTGTTCGTGGACTACAGTTCAGCGTTTAACACCATAATTCCCTCCACACTCACCTCTAAGTTGGAGGTCCTGGGACTCAGCCAGCCGCTGTGTCAATGGATCTCTAACTTCCTGACAGACAGACCACAAGCCGTACGGGTGGGAAAACACACCTCATCCACCCTCACCCTCAGCACTGGCGCCCCCCAGGGTTGTGTTCTGAGCCCCCTGCTTTACTCAATGTACACACATGACTGTGTGGCCACATCCAACTCCACCACCATCATCAAGTTTGCTGACGACACTGTTGTGGTGGGTCTGATCTCCAACAACGATGAGACGGCCTACCTACAGGAGGTTAAAAACCTGGAGAGATGGTGCCAGGAGAACAACCTTCTCCTGAATGTCAGCAAGACTAAGGAGTTGATCGTGGACTTCAGCACAAAGCGGGAGGGGTCATACCAACCTATAAACATCAGCGGGACCCCAGTGGAGAGAGTGGACAGTTTCCGGTACCTTGGTGTTAACATCACACAGGATCTGTCTTGGTCCTGTCACACCAACACCCTGGTGAAGAAGGCCCGGCAGCGTCTGTACCATCTGAGACGCTTAAGGGACTTTAAACTACCCTCTCAGGTACTTAAGACCTTCTACACTTGCACCATTGAGAGCGTTCTGACGGCTAGCATCACTTCCTGGTTCGGGAACAGCACCATGCAGGACAGATGAGCCCTCCAGAGGGTGGTGCGTTCAGCTGAACGTACCATCCACACTGAGCTCCCTAACCTGCAGGACATCTATAGCACGCGGTGCTGGACAAGTGCTAGGAAGATTATGAAGGACCTCAGCCATCCCAACAATGGACTCTTTTCTCTGTTGCGTTCAGGAAAAAGCTTCCGCTCCCTGAAAGCGAACACAGAGAGAATGAGGAGGAGCTTCTTCCCGCAGGCCATTCGGTGTTTAAACCAGGAAACACCCAGGATCTAGAACTGGCCCACTCTCTCCATCATCACACTTCTCTGTACATATTTCACCTTCGCACCACGTCACTTTAAACATATCTCACCGTTCGCACCACGACACTTTAAACTCTGGACTTGCACAGCACAGTGCGCTTTTTATTTTATTCATACCACACCATATTGCACATGGACACTTTACGGACCTTTACACCACACCATACCGCACACGAACACTTTATGGACAACCCACCACAAATTGCCTATTGTTTACATTTTTTTACTACACATTGTTTACTGTTCATATGTATATTTGTTTCATACATTATCTTTTTATATATCTTTATACTTTATATTCTTTTATTTAATTTTATTGTTTTTTATTTTATTTTATATAGTTTTTCTTATACCTTATACTTATTTATCTGCCTCCTTTTCTTTTCCCCCATCCTATTCCCTCATGCCGGACCATCGTATAAAGCATTTCACTACATGTCGTACCCTGTATGTATGTGTATGTGATGAATAAAATTAGATTTTAATTGATTTGATTTGAAAATATCACATAATAGTTCTAATGTAAGCTGCTAAAATAAATAAACAGGAAGAATAAAGTACTTATTTCAGTCAATGACTTTATGTTCAAACTGTTTTTTTTATATAAGAACCTGCAATAGCATTTCCATAACACAGTGTTTTGGCTCTGGGGTCCCTGAATATGATTCTGTTCAAAAAGATCCTTGAGGACACCCAACACTTTAAGATACAATGGCATTTGCATTAGACTCTGTTCTGATTTCTCTGATTTAGAGGTAATTAAATTTTTTTTTAAATGAGATAAAATGTCAAATTTATAGTGACCTCATAATGCCATTCATACAACTGAGTAGATTTGAGCTTAAGGGCCTTTCCCATGGGTGCAGAGTGACAGCTTGTCAAGAGTGAGCACTCCTCCACGTAGCTCAGATCCGGGGCTCACAGGCCGGCCTAGCACGAGGCTTAAAGATGGATGAGTCCTTTCCAGCGAATATAGTAAGGTTCAGGGAATGCAGCTATGGGGAGATGCCCAGGGTTGTAGAGACGGCAGCTGGCTATCTCTCCCCAGGTGATGCATCGCTGAAGGCTTTGGTTTTGCCTACAAAAGCCACTTTGATGGCCTGGTCCACTGGTCCTCTACAGCCTGGTCCACGGCCTGGTCCACTGGAGTCCCTCTCCAGAACATCTGCGGGCTGGTCCACCCCGCTGATCTTTGTCAGGTTTTACGACCTCAACATTGGAGCCACAGAATAGGCAGGGTCTTTTCAGTGTGGCGTGAATGGACACTCGTTTCAAAAGCGTTGCGATGCAGCTCGAGTTCCCGAATGGGGAATGTCTATAGATTGCGTACGCTTTGGGAACGCCTCGCATTGTCCACTCTCTGAACCATGTGTGAAATCCGGCCAATATGCAAGTTGTGATGTCATGGGCGGGCGACGTCACGTAAACCAGGAAGCTACAAAATGGCTAAGCGACAATAGGCATTGCATAAAAACATTTACTTACAATTCTGCCTGACTTATCAAGCCTTTCTTCACTGTTTAAACTATTCTGGTTTAAAAAATTTTGTTCTGGTTTCGAGTTTGACTTTGTTTACTTCATGTTATTTGCTAATACCTAATTCTCTGCCTGCAATGACCTTACTCTCACGTAAAGTTTTGAATTGTCTGCTGAACTTTAATAAGCCTGCACCTGTAACTGTCTCCGCCACCTGACACTAACTTGAACTGTAAATCTTGCATGATTTAGATGCAATTTTGCTGTCACAGACAATTTTTCCCCACATCATTCATTGTACGTGGCATGGAAATCCAAAATAAATGCATTATGCTAATCTGTCAGGGGTTAATGTGCATGCCAGAAAATTTAATAGGACATTTGACTGTGCAAACTAAGTGCTGTCAAAATTTTCAGACTAAGGTGATCGGTGGCATTACTGGCATTTAACGTTTGACAATTGTGAGGTAACATACAGTGTGAACATCTCTGTTATGAGATTTTTTTTATCTGTCATTTAAGAAAATGAACAGTGAAGTGGGAGCAGTAGACATGTGGACAGATTTTTACTATTATATAGTGTATGTTTTTTTTTTTTTTTTTTTTTTTTTTATAATTTTTAACCCATATATAACTATATTAAATGGAGCCTTTTTAGTTGCTTATTCAGTCACCATGGTATCTATTAAGGTGAATGGAATTACATTTTGTTTGACCATTATTAAATAATTTTTAATATCTTTGTATTTAGTCAAATCATTTATTGACTAAATAATTGAATGTATGTTTAAAAGACAAAGCTGACTGTTAGTTAGGTTGTTAGTTCAATTAAATTAAATAAATGTTATTGAATAGCACTTTCAATAATGGACATTGTCATAAAGCAAATTTAAGAGAATAATATAAATTCCCCAAAATTTAATTTACATTTATAAATCTATTTAGTTCCTGAGAGCTTGAGTGGAACCAGACTCAAATGGGATTCCATCCTCAACTAGATGACAGCAGATAGTTCTTAGTAGGAATCAGAGGAAACAATTAACTGTGTACATATACAATTACATTTGTGGCATTTAGCAGATGCCCTTGTCCAGAGCGACGTACAAACCTGCTTTAAGTCTCTAGCAAAGAATAAATCTACAGTGGTACGCTAGATTACAAACTTAAGATAAATCAGACTACAACTCTTGATTTTTACAAAGCAAACCTGGAAAGTGCTTATTTAAGTGTTTAGGTCTTTAATCGTCGATTAAATAGATAGAGGAAGTCAAGAGCCTTGAAGTATACTTACCTCTCATCCTGAGAAAAGGTGGTACCAGTCGAGCAGTGCTGGAGGATCTCAGACAGCGTGGTGCAATGCAAGGTGTGATGAGGTCTCTGAGGTAAGATGGTGCTGGTCCATTTTTGGTCTTGTAGGCAAACATCAGTAGTTTGAATCTGATACATCTGATGCAGCTACTGGAAGCCAGTGAAGGGAGCGTGTCGTACTCATTTTTCTCGACAAGCGCAGCAGTGGGGTGGTGTGGGACAACTTAAGCAGATTGAACACAAGTCGTGCACAAGCTGCATTTTCTATCATTTACAGTGGACGAATAGTTAGACCTGCCATCTGAGAGTGCATTAGTCCAGTCTCAAAATAACCAGAAACTGAACAAGCACCTCTGCAGCCTGTGTGGACAGAAATGGTCAAATCCTTCAGATACATGTACTACAACCCCAATTCCACAAAAGTTCGGACACTGTGTAAAAAAAATAAAAATAATAATAATGTGCAAATTTCATAAATCTATATTCTATTATCAAAACAAACAAAAAAACATATAAAATGTTGAAACTTAAAAGATTTTAAAGAAAAAAATAAGGTCTTTTTAATTGTATGGCTGCAACAGGTCTCAAAAAATTTGGGACAGTCCATGTCTACCACAGTGTGGTGTCATGTCTTCTGTCCGTATACATCTTGGAACTAAGGAGACCAGTTGTTGAAAATTTGGAGAGAGGAATGTTAATCATTGTCAAGAAAGTGTAATAGTGTAACAATTGTGATCTAATTTATCTGGATTGCTATCCTGGTGGATCAGTCAGGTCCAGACAGCAAAGAATACTAAATACTGTTATATCATGCTTCAAACACTGTGATACCATGCTGTTCTGATTGTGCTTCTCTCAGGTGACACAGTGATATGCATGCACTGTGAGTTGTGAGGAAAAGGTAACACCAAAAGGGCACATGTAAAGCAATACTGCATTGCATTTAACAGTGTTCTTAAAAGGAAGCCAGTTTGAAAAGAAAAGAAGAGGTGCTGATTAGGCTTTGTTCTTAAACTGGGCAGCTGAGTTAAAGGACAGAGGGTTTGTTTAAAACATAAGCAGATGTGCGATGAATTCCTTTTTCATTCCCCCGTCCCAATCTCTCTCTCTCTCTCTCTCTCTCTCTCTCTCTCTCTCTCTCTCACTCTCTTCCTCACCCATCCCCCTCTCAATTCATTTTCTCATGCCCTATTGTGATCGCTCTGCTTCTAAATGTTCAATCACACCACCAGCTGAGATTTGTGCTCTTTTCTCTCTCTCTCTCTCTTTCTGTTCAATGCATTTTTCAAGCCTTGCTTTCATGTACGTTCTGATTTTCACCTTTGTCTGTGATATATTTTAGATAATGGACTGAGAATAAAGCACACAGAGACTTTACACACTTGTGTCCTGCCACTTACATCATGAGCATGGCAGTCATGTTTCATCAACTTTCAAAACTTTATTTTTTATAAAAAAAAATGTATAGGTACCAGCAGATCTAGATATTAATATATAATTGAAACTCCAAACTTAATTCATGTCACTCTATCCAGATTACTCTATTGCCCCTCATTGTAATGCCCATTGTAAATAGGATTATTTAATCTCATGCTAATGTACACTAGGGTGTAAACTGGGATGTTCAATCTTTTTTTTAGGGCCAGTGTGGGTGCAGGTTTTCATTCCAACCAAGCAAGTCCACACCAAATTCTACTTGTTTAATCTAATTATTTTCATTTTCAATGACAAATGAATGTGGCCCTTAATTGGTTGGAATGAAAACTTGCAACCACACTTGCCCTAAAAAAAATGTGGAAATGATTGGACACTCCTGGTGTAAACTGTTTAAAAGAAATTTCAAATTCAATACACTGTCACAAAACGATATATTGTGTGAGAATGTTATATTTGTATAAACAGCACTAACAGTCATATGTACCAGATCTTAACACCTTCCAATCTTGCACCAGTATTTTGTCCTGCACACTGTAATGAAACACGAGAGTCACTGGAAAATAGCATTAATTAATTAAATGCTATAAACTAATTATTTTTCTTAATTACAATTAATTATTAAGTAAATTATTGTTAATGTACAACAAATAGACAGACAGACAAACAGGTATCCAGAACACAAAGCACACTACAGTCACACCTACAAAAATTGCATGTCAGGCATGGGCTCTGTGCTGAGTAACACTCCTGTGAGGCAAAAACAATCCACACTGTGATTCACAGCTAGAAAGAAACTCACAGACACACACACACAAACTTTCAGACACACACACACACACACACACACACACACACACACACACACACACACACACACACACATGCACACACACACACACACACACACACACACACACACACACACACACACACACACACACACACACACACACACACTACATCTTCTTTGTTTACATGCCATTTTTGCTGTTTATATGCTGTTTTTGCACATCTTTTTTTTTTTTTGGATTGCTGCTATTGCTCTTTTGCACAACATTTTGTTTAAATTTTTTGTTATTCACAATGTTCACTCTTTTACACAACGCAATGTGCAATATACAACAGGTTTACTGGCGGTGCTATTTTGTGTTTTGTATAGTTGTCTTACACTGTCTTGTGTTGTTTTGCACTGTTCTGTATTGTATGGCACTGTCTTGTGTTGTCTTTGCACTGTCCTGTATTGTCTTGCACTGTCTTGTGTTGTCTTTGCACTGTCTTCACCAGGTTGCACACAATGCACTTTATGTGGCGAGGACACTTACTAGTCCTTAGCCCTGTGCTTTTTGTGATTGTTGTTGTATGTAGCACCAGGGTTCAAGAGGAACGTTGTTTTATTTCACTGTGTATTGCGTCAGCTATATATGTTTGAAATAACAATAAAAGCTTCTTGACTTGACTTGACTTCAAGCATGACACATTTGTGCTCCAAAATAAGCAATGTCACACCTGCTCATGCATTGTGCCTCTTACATGAGAACACAGTGCAGAATCACACACCCATATCCACACACACACACACACACACACACACACACACACACACACACACACACACACACACACACACACACACACACACACACACACACAGTGTAAAGCAGATGCAACCAATTTTTTAAACAATACCTGCTCTCTCTCTCTCTCTCTCTCTCTCTCTCTCTCTCTCTCTCTCTCTCTCTCTCTCTCTCTCTCTCTCTATCTATCTCTCTCACACAGAGACACACACACACACACACACACACACACACACACACACACACACACACACACACACACACACACGTATTCTGTAAATGTAGTGTATACTAAATAAATCTGATTACAGTAAACAAATTATTGTTAATTGCTTACATCCAGACCCTTACTGTGCTGATGTTCAGCTTTCAACACAGCATGCCTTCACTATGTTTCAGGAAGCAGTTATGTAATTGGCACAGATGCTAAAATATTTTTCTGTCAATGTAAAAAAAAGCATGCTGGGCTAGGAATCATATGGTCACTTTGTACTAAATATAATTCTAAACAAAATGACAAGATTTGCTGAATTGTAATATGTTTCTCTTATTCGTGTATCACAACCAGAAACAACCTTAAGGGTAATTGCATCATAAAATTGGAGAAGATAAAAATGCAGTTAACCTCCAAAAGAGATAAATTGCATTTAAAGATTCAATTCTGAATTCACTTAGGCCATGTCTACCTCTGCATTTATAACCTAATACACTTATAGAGCAAATGCTAATACAAAGAATAATACAACGACCATTATACCCATATATAAAGAAGCACACAATTTTATAACAATACAATATCCATTTACTAGATCTAAAAGTCCAAAACATGTTCCAGCATTACAGTACCCATGTGCACAAAGTAAGCTCCATGAAAACATGCTTTGTGGCTTGCAGAAAGCCCTGATCTCAATTCCACTGAACACCTTTGGGATGAGCTAGAACACTGACTGCATCTCAGGCCTTGTCACCTAACATCAGTGTCTGATCTTACTAATGCACTTGTGGCTGAATGAGCACAAAGTCCCACAGGCACACTCCAACATCTACTAGAAAGCTTTCCAAAAACAGTGAAGGTTGTTTGAAAAGCAGACATGAGTGTGATAGTCAGGTGTCCACAAATAGTTAGCCATGTAGTTTATGTTATATAATGGTGTAGTCTATGCATAGACTACATGCATATTACTTTGATCATCATCGTCCACATCCGTCTCTTTCCCCTCATGTGAGGTACAAGCACTTACACCTCACCTTACACTTGACTGATCGCTGTCTACATCAGTGAGAATATAACTAATTCCTAATTTGTTTATAGCTAGCATAGCCATAGCTAGCTAGGTAAATAAGCCATATACACCATAGAAGAACTGAACAGACCTTAGAACCAGGGAACTTAACGCTCTGAGGTGGTATTACTTACCACTACCACAGAATGCTGATTTATTTATACATTTGCATTTGCCTTTAAAATCCATATCTTTGTGCATTTAACACGTGTTACATCTGCAACTATTTCAGTATATTTGTGAATTTCATTTAAAGTAAACATTAAAGTGTGACAAACATGCGATAAAATAAGAAATCAGGAAGAGGCAAACACTTTTTCACACCACTGTATGTATATATATTGCACATTGCACATGTTCAGGGCTGGGTATAGGTGACCAAACGCCCACACAATTGGAACGTTTTTATTTATGTTCTTAATCACATCATTTCCAAAAATCTAAACCATCATACTATAAAAAAAAATAAAGTGCTCAAGTGCACTTGAGCAGATCTGTATTGAATTAATCTCTGTGAGTGTGAGTGTGTGTGTGTATATGTGAGTGACTCATCACACAGCTCTTTGTAGTGCTGTAAAAACTGGAAGTGTACCAAGTGTGTGTTTGATCTCCAGTGGTGCAGAGTAAATTGGGATGTGTTGAAGAATTGACCTTAACCTGAGAGAGTGAGACTGGAAAAGAGAGACAGACAGGTCCTTCTCTGTGTTATTCGGCTCAGTGTTACAGGATTGTTCCGATAAGATCATTTATATTAATACACGTGATGTACCTCTGCCTCTATCCCTCTTTCCCTTTTTCTATAATGTTTGTAAGGTTGATTACAAATTTCATTAGAGTTCCCATACTGTAATTGGTGTGTGTGTGTGTGTGTGTGTGTGTGTGTGTGTGTGTGTGTGTGTGTGTGTGTGTGTGTGTGTGTGTGTGTGTGTGTGTGTTTGTGTGTGGGTATGTGCATGTGTGTGTGTTAAAATCCTGCTGTGAGTGTAATGAGAAATGTGACAGTTTTGATGTTTTAATTCAGCATGACTGAGCCTCATGCACTATACACACACACACACACACACACACACACACACACACACACACACACACACACACACACACACACTCACTTTTTGCTGTACTAATTAGCTGCGCTTACTATGCTCGTTTCCTCAGAGGTCAGGTGATGGGGTGTGTGTTTGGTTATTCATACGGAAGGAAAATGGTGTATATCTCTCGCCTACCATGATTGTTAAAGAGGAAACACAGAAGAGAATGGCTTAGAGAATGTGTGTGTGTGTGTGTGTGTGTGTGTGTGTGTGTGTGTGTGTGTGTGCTCAAAGAAGGTCACTGTGTAAGACAAGTGTATTTCCTGCTGTACTGGGCTAATTAAGAGGCTACTAATGAGAGTTATATACCTAATGATGATTAACAAGGCTCTAAAATGTGCACAGAGTCTATTACAGTAACAATTAAAATGTAGACATTTTTCAGTTATAAGTATGAGTATATTCAGTGTATGTGCTGTGAGAATCTTTGTACTAGTGTAAGGTTTCATAGCACAGCACTGCTGCCTCCTGACACTTAGTCTCAGATTTGAACAATTGTGTGAAAATGTTTGCGTAATAAAAAAAGACCTAATCACTTTAATTGCATTTACAAAAGTTATGGAAATGCTGATTTTCTTTACACTTGATTGTGTATGTCACTGATTTGCATGTGCTGATCACCAAAAGGAAAGGGCATATGAAATAATAAGTAAACAAAAAAACTTTTTGTTGGAGAGAAGTGAAAGTTAAATCGACTCAAGTGCATTCATAGAAAAATATTAGAAGTGTCAGTGTTATTTCCTATCTACTGAATCCTAAAGTTTTATGTCATTTGTCTGTCTGCACCTGAATCATTTTATCTGTTAATTAGCAATTATACACACAGAGTCACCCCTTAACATACTCATTGTCTCATGCTTGTCTTTCCATGGCTGATGATGTTTAACACAAGGTTAACACTTATTTTTTTTATTTCTGTACTTTGTGCTTATTATTACTGTTTGCACTTTTAATAAAATATTAGTACCTGCATCCATCTTCTCTGATTATAATGTAACAATCAGCACCCACTAGTAAAACCAAAATCTGGAGCTGAAACAAAGAACAAGGTGAACTTAACATGAATTAATTGAGCTAAACAGAAAAAATGGTTTGAAATAAAAATATAACAATTATATTGGATCTTCAACAGTAAATCTTGTACTTGTTTTTATGTTTAAAATTTCTTTAGGTAATATTTGTTTAGTTTTGTATTTCTTATTTAATATTCCCCAGACCTTCTTGTCCAACATCAGTGCTTGACTAATGCTATTGTGGCTGAATGTACAAACCCAGATAAACCATAATCAGGATTCTAGTGCAAAACGTTTCTAGAAGAATGGGGTATAATAGCAAATGGAATGGGATGTTTAAAAAGCAAAAGTTTGAGTCCACAAACTCTTTGCTATATAATGTAATCCCTTAATGAGCATTCCAAAGATAACACTTGCAAGGAAAAATCCTAAAGTTTCATAAAATAGAAGTATATTGTGTCTTAAAAGGAAACCAGTTCTTTTCTGGGTGATACTAGATAAAAACTGGTGATGGTATTACACTGGCTGACAAATATTAGGTGGTTGAAAGCAAAAAAGTATTTTAGGGAAAAAAGGGAAATAAACAAACAAAAAAGAATTGCCTGACATGCATATATGTGCATGCCCTAATACTTTGTTAAACTGCCTTTGGCTGTTATACAACTTACAGCCTTTAAGGGTTAAAATCTATCAACTTCACTTGCCAATTTTATTTCATGTGTCCTTGGAGAAATGTTCCATATACTGTACATGTTTCATGTACATGTGTGTTAACAAATACTAAGGTGGAAAGACAATCAGCAATGATTTTAAAGAATCATCAATCTGTGAAGGGTTATAGCAACATTTTCAAATTGAATCTTATATTTTTACTGTAAGGAAGTTTATTTACAAGTGGAACACATTCAAGACAGTTGTCAGTCCTCCCAGGAGTGGACATCCCAACAAATTCCCTCCAAGGTCAGACTATGCAATGATCAGAGAAACTGTAGAAACACTCAGACTCTACAGGCCACACTTAGCATGCTAAATGGCAAAATTCATGACAGTACAAAAAAATAAATAATAAAAAGAATGAACAAGTATGTTGTTTTTGTGTGGGTTGCAGGACAAAGCCTTTTTTCTCTAAAAAGAACATGGCAGCACAGCTTAGATTTTCAAAGTTGCATCTGAACAAACCACAAGAATTTTGGAAGAATGTCCTTCGCAGAGAAGAGACCAAAGTAAAGATGTTTGACTATTATGCACAGTGCAGTGTTTGTTAAATAAACAAACACAGCATATCACCACAAACACCTCATTCCAACTGTCAAGCATGGTGGTAGAAGGGTGATGATTTGTGTTTGTTTAGCTTAAGCTTTGATGAAATTGTGTCATGCAACAGGACAACGATTATAGGCACACAAACAAATCTAAACAGAAACCTCTTCTGTATTTTTTTTATTATGTCCTAATATTTAAAACCATATATACTGTGTAAAAAAACATAAAAAAAACAGTGAAGCCGAAGAGCCTAGCATGAGGTTACCTCCACCATGCTTCACATTGAGGGTATGGTGACTTTTAGTTGTCTTGCAAAATTATACTCAAGAGATTCTACCAGGGTCTCATCAAATAAAAAAATAGGCACATAGTTTAAAGTAATTAAGGAATTAGTGGATGTTTTTTAATCCAACATAAGAAAAAACATGTCTAGTCACTTGTTCTGGGATGGGATGGCATGTGAGACGTGAGGAATATGTGAGGGCATGTTGTTACACACAGGGTGTAACTAGTATATTATAGATATTACTGCAGCTCTCTTGGCAGAAACCCTGTTAAGACTTTGTCTTGCCTTTTTTTTATGTTTTTATAAACTATATATAACTAAATATAACTAATGTAACTAAAATTTGATTATCAGAATATAACACATACAGTGAGGAAAATAAGTATTTGAACACCCTGCTATTTTGCAAGTTCTCCTACTTAGAAATCATGGAGGGGTCTGAAATTGTCATCGTAGGTGCATGTCCACTGTGAGAGACATAATCTAAAAAAAAAAAATCCAGAAATTACAATATATGATTTTTAAACTATTTATTTGTATGATACAGCTGCAAATAAGTATTTAAACACTTGTCTATCAGCTAGAATTCTGACCCTTAAAGACCTGTTAGTCTGCCTTTAAAATGTCCAACTCTACTACATTTATTATCCTAAATTAGATGCACCTGTTTGAGGTCGTTAGCGGCATAAATACACCTGTCCACCCCATACAATCAGTAAGAATCCAACTACTAACATGGCCAAGACCAAACAGCTGTCCAAAGACACTAGAGACAAAATTGTACATCTCCACAAGGCTGGAAAGGGCTACGGGGAAATTGCCAAGCAGCTTGGTGAAAAAAGGTCCACTGTTGGAGCAATCATTAGAAAATGGAAGAAGCTAAAAATAACTGTTAATCTCCCTCGGACTGGGGCTCCATGCAAGATCTCACCTCGTGGGGTCTCAGTGATCCTAAGGAAGACGAGAAATCAGCCCAGAACTCCACGGGAGGAGCTGGTCAATGACCTGAAAAGAGCTGGGACCACCGTTTCCAAGGTTACTGTTGGTAATACACTAAGACGTCATGGTTTGAAATCATGCAAGGCACGTCTTAAGTTTGCCAATGACCATTTGGATGATCCAGAGGAGTCATGGGAGAAAGTCATGTGGTCAGATGAGACCAAAATAGAACTTTTGGGTCATAATTCCACTAAACGTGTTTGGGGGAAGAAGAATGATGAGTACCGTCCCAAGAACACCATCCCTACTGTGAAGCATGGGGGTGGTAGAATCATGCTTTGGGGGTGTTTTTCTGCACATGGGACAGGGCGACTGCACTGTATTAAGGAGAGGATGACCGGGGCCATGTATTGCGAGATTTTGGGGAACAACCTCCTTCCCTCAGTTAGAGCATTGAAGATGGGTCAAGGCTGGGTCTTCCAACATGACAATGACCTGAAGCACACAGCCAGGATAACCAAGGAGTGGCTCTATAAGAAGCATATCAAGGTTCTGGCGTGGCCTAGCCAGTCTCCAGACCTAAACCCAATGGAGAATCTTTGGAGGGAGCTCAAACTCCGTGTTTCTCAGTGACAGGCCAGAAACCTGACTGATCTAGAGAAGATCTGTGTGGAGGAGTGGGCCAAAATCCCTCTTGCAGTGTGTGCAAACCTGGTGAAAAACTACAGGAAACGTTTGACCTCTGTAATTGCAAACAAAGGCTACTGTACCAAATATTAATATTGACTTTCTCAGGTGTTCAAATACTTATTTGCAGCTGTATCATACAAATAAATAGTTAAAAAAATCATACATTGTGATTTCTGGATTTTTGTTTTTAGATTATGTCTCTCACAGTGGACATGCACCTACGATGACAATTTCAGACCCCTTCATGATTTTTAAGTGGGAGAACTTGCAAAATAGCAGGGTGTTCAAATACTTATTTTCCTCACTGTACATAGGTACACTCGGGAACATTAACAATAATGCTAGGATTAAATGACTCCAGAGACAGAATAAGTGTAATAGGTTTCTTCTTAGAGAGAGAGAGAGAGAGAGAGAGAGAGAGAGAGAGAGAGAGAGAGAGAGACAAGTCTCCTGTTATCTCAGTCTGACTATGTTTTGTGTGTCGACTCCTTACCTGACACAGCAGTGCATTGTGGGTAATTAGTGAGTGTTCGGTCTCTCAATGATTGAGAAATTGTCACAGTGGCTGCATTAAGACCAAAGATTTGATACTCTTTCCCCGTACACTGACTCACAGTATAAAAGAAAGAGACATCAACAGATGACATCGAACTCTCTATTTTACTCTGTCTCTCTGTCTATTCAATTCAATTCAATTAATTTTATTTGTATATTGCTTTTAACAATGAACATTGTCTCAAAGCAGCTTTACACAGATTATGTGGTGATAAAAAATTATTATGTTCTTTATAAATGTAAGTTTGTCCCTGATGAGCGAGCCGGTGGCGACTTTGGCAAGAAAAAACTTCCCTTAGAAACCTTGAGAGGAACCAGACTCAAGAGGGAACCCATCCTCATCTGGGTTGCACCAAATGTACATTTATTGCAGATATACGATGTTGCTGGGTACAGTGATGGTGATCAGAAGCAAACTTTAGTCCGGAGTCAATGTAGCAGACTGTTGACATTAATTACAGTCCAAATCCATCCTCAAAGCGCCCATTCTTACTCCGGAATTTTCATGAAACCACACATGGCGTTGATGAGAAACCGTCCCCAGCTGCGCATAGTGGCCTCCAACCAAGGAGAACACTATCCAGAGGCAGGACTGGACGAAGTGGGAAGATCCATGGAAGGAAGAGGAGCAGGTAGAGTGGCCACTGGAACCTCAGGGGCATGTTTAACTCGACCGAAAGAGAGAGAGAAAGAGAGAGAGAGAGAGAGAGAGAGAGAGAGAGAGAGAAGAGGAGTGACAGGAAGAGAAAGATATTTATTATGTGTCCTTATTGTATAAAAGAAATGTCACTTTGCAGTTGGGGACTCCGGCAAGACTCGCTATGGCAGCATAGCTAAAAGGGAGAACCAGAAGGTAACACCGACATGAGGGATCTCTGGGATAAGACACGACCCACCACACCACCGTCAACAAACCTGAGTGGACGTGTGAGAGTGAGGGGACGACAGCATACAAATATCCCAGTTCACCAAACACTCTATATCCATGATCCCTTCAGATCTGCTCCTTTTCTTAGGTAAAGGAGCAGATCCCTTCAGATCTGCTCCTTTACCTAAGAAAAATCTACTGATTGAAGACTTGACTAAATAAATATGTTTTCAACATCAACTTGAACATGTCTGAGTCCAGAACACTGTTTGGAAAATTTTTCCATAACTGTGGAGCTTTATAAGAGAAAGATCTGCCCCCTGCTGTAGTCTTTATTATTTGAGATTATTTATTATCCAATAAATAGCCTGCACCTAATGATCTAAGTAGGCGTGGAGGATCATACTGGTACAGAAGTTCACTCAGATACTGTGGTGCGAGACCGTTGCTTTATACATAAGTAGTAGTATTTAATAATCAGTGTGAGATGTAATTTGGAGCCAGGTTAGACTGATTAAAACAGGGGTGATGCGGTCATATTTTCTAGATCTAGTGAGGACTCTTGCTGCTGCATTCTGAACTAACTGAAGCTTATTTATGCACTTACTCGAACACCCAGACAGTAAAGCATTACAGTAGTCTAATCTAGATGTAACAAAAGCATGAACTAGTTTTTCTGCATCCTGTAACCACATCATATTTTAGCAATATTTTTAAGGTGAAAGAAGGCGATCCTGGTAATATTATTCACGTGAGCTTCAAAGGAAAGACTAGGGTCAATAATCACACCAAGGTCTTTGACTGCTGTACACACACGATCAATCAAATAAGACCTGAGCCAAGAGAGAGCTGTTCCCTTTATTCCAACAACGTTTTCAAGTCTAGCAAGCATTATAGTATGATCATTAGTGCCAAAAGCTGCACTAAGTTCGAGCAAAACAAGTAATGAGACAAAAACCCTGATCAGAGGCCAATAACAGGTAATTTAAAACTTTAACTAGTGCAGTCTCTGTGCTATGATCAGGCTTAAATCCTGACTGAAACATTTCAAAAATTTTATTCCTAAGTAGATGTGAGCAGAACTAACATTTTGGATATAATAGGGGAGGTTTGATATTGGCCTGTAGTTGGACATCTGAGATGGGTCAAGGTCAGGTTTCTTAATTAGGGGGTTGATAACTGCTAGTTTGAAGGATTTTGGTACATAACCATTGCTAATGGAAGAGTTTATTATTTTTAAAACAGTCTCTCTCTCTCTCTCTCTCTCTCTCTCTCTCTCTCTCTCTCTCTCTCTCTCTCTCTCTCTCCCCCTCTCTCTCTCTCTCTCTCTCTCTCTCTCTCTGTCTATGTGTTTCACATTACTAGTCCAACTTCACAAACACCTCCCTTCAGAAAAAGAAATCAGGTGAAAATTATTTATTTCATTATTTATTACAGGTCAATTATAACAGTGTGACATTCAATTCATTACTCGTCTAATTAAAGGACCTCAAGCAATGTGTGTATGTGTGTGAGTGTGTGTATAAGTGTGCATGCCGAGGTACATGTAAAGAAAGGTATCAAATTATGGCAGCAATATGAGTGAAATATTGA
The DNA here is from genome assembly GCF_946808225.1 of Silurus aristotelis. Taxonomy (NCBI): domain Eukaryota; kingdom Metazoa; phylum Chordata; class Actinopteri; order Siluriformes; family Siluridae; genus Silurus; species Silurus aristotelis. The sequence continues at coordinate 20,138,356 of NC_139583.1, forward strand.
TCCTCCTCTTTAGAAGTAAGATAAGGCAGTAACTCATCAGCAGCTTAAGTGAAGTGTTACATCATACACATCACACATGTGCTCACACATACCTGAGACAGAGAAGTGTGTGTGGGATGGAATGATAAAAATAATAGCATTAGTGAAAGAAAAGATGGGAGACAGTTACTTGGAGGTGTTGCTGTGGGTCCGTGTGCGTGTGTGTGTGTGTGTGTGTTTGCTTGTGTGACCACCTGTAAGCATCTAATTAACATTTCTAATGGCTCTCAGACTTAATCAGCCTCTCATCACTGTCTGATTAAACCTGACACACACACATGAGAGGGAGGGAGAGAGAGAGAGAGAGAGAGAGCTGGATGGGATTGTGGGATGAACCTCCAATGGCCATTTTTGTTATGCACGTACGAGGCGAGAGCGGAGCTGGGCAAAAACAGAGTTTTAATGATAGGTGCAGAATAATCCAAGGAACACACACAACCAGAATGAAATCGGCAGCGAAAGCAAAAGTCTGTATCGGAAATTCGTTTAGCAGATAGAAATAGCGCGGAGAGCTGTCAGCAGAACGGGGAATCGTGAAGCTGACAGCTAGAGTCCATAAGCACAATAACGGACGGTGATAGTGGGAAGCGGACTTGCTTATATAGGACGGAGTCTGATGGAAGTCAGGTGCGCCGAGTAAGTAATCAGACGAGGAGCTCCGAGTTGGCGGGGCATGAGCGGATAAGAGCGCAGGGCGCTCCCTGACACCACCCCCTTCCCCAGGGGCGGCACCAGACGCCAGAGCCCTGCGACGAGGCCTGCCCCTGCCCCGGGGCGCAGGGCGAAGTGGGTGAGCCGCGTGGAACTCCACCAGCAGCGCCGGGTCCAGGACGTCCTGCCGGGCCACCCACGAGCGTTCCTCTGGTCCGTATCCCTCCCAGTTGACAAGGTACTCAAGGCGACCCCCGCGCCGTCGTGAGTCCAACACCTCGCGCACCGCGTAGACCCCTGGCTGGTCTACGACCTCCGGCTGGACGGACGCGTCGGGGCCACCTAGAGAGGGAGAAAGAGATGGACGGTAAGGCTTCAGCAGAGATACATGAAACGTCGGGTGGATACGATACCTAGGCGGGAGCTCCAGACGGTAGGCCACCTCGTTGACCTGCCGGGTGATCTTAAACGGGCCTACAAAGCGGGAGCTTAGCTTGCGGCACGGGAGCCTGAGCCGTAGGTCTCTGGTGGAAAGCCATACTCGGTCACCTGGCCGGAAACGTGGCGCCTCCAGCCAACAAGCGTCTGCGTACCATCGTGTGTTCCGTACCGCTCCCCGGAGTTGTGTGTGTGCCGACTCCCAGACCCGATTGCTCTCCCGAAACCATGTGTCCACGGCGGGCACGTCACTGGGTTCGTCGGACCAAGGGAACAGCGGAGGCTGGAAACCCAGTGTACACTGGAAGGGCGTAAGCCCTGTTGCGTCCTGGCGAAGCGAGTTTTGGGCGTACTCGGCCCATGGCAGAAAGCGACACCAGCTCTCCTGGTCCTGGCTGCAATAAACCCGAAGATACTGGCTGAGCTCCTGAATCTTCCTCTCCGCCTGCCCGTTGGTCTGGGGATGGTAACCGGAGGAAAGGTTGACCGAGACCCCTAGGAGACGAAAGAAAGCCCTCCAGACCCGTGAAGTGAATTGCGGTCCTCGGTCCGAGACGATCTCCTCCGGGAGGCCAAAGGTGCGGAAGACCTGGTGGAATAGGGCCTCGGCTGTTTCCAGGGCGGTCGGCAGGCCCTTCAGGGGGATAAAGCGACAGCCTTTCGAGAACCGGTCCACAACCACCAGGATGCAGGTGTTTCCTTCAGAACGGGGGAGATCGGTGACAAAGTCGATGCGCAGGTGGGACCAAGGACGTTGCGGGGCATCCTTGAACGAAGCGTGCGACCTCCCTCGTCATACCGGGCCACCAGTACCGGGCTTGAACGAGCTGGAGGGTGCGTTTCTCGCCGGGGTGGCCAGCCCCTAACCCTTCATGGACCGACTGGACTAGCTCCTGTCGGCATGCGGTTGGTACATAAACCCGTCCCTCAGGGCATTCCTCTGGGCTCGGTTCCTGGAGCGTGGCCGTGCGGATCTCTTCATCTAAGTCCCAGACGATCGGCCCCACGATGAGATCGGGTGGAAGTATGGGGACCGGGTCCCTGGGTTCGTCGGGCCCGAACAGGCGGGAGAGGGCGTCCGCCTTACTGTTTTGGGCCCCCGCTCGATAGGTGACTAGGAAGCGGAAGTGGGTGAAGAACAGGGCCCAACGAGCCTGCCTGGGGTTCAATCTTCGGGCCTCCCGCAGGTATTGGAGGTTCCGTGATGACCGTGAACGGGTGCTCAGCGCCTTCCAGCCAGTGCCTCCATTCCTCCAGGGCGAGTTTGATGGCCAGGAGCTCCCGGTTCCCGATATCATAGTTCTGTTCTGCCGGGGTGAGTTTGTGGGAAAAATACGCACACGGGTGGAGCTTTGGAGGGGAGCCCGTCCGTTGAGAGAGGGTCGCCCCGACCCCCGTCGAGGATGCATCCACCTCGACGATAAAGGGATGTGTGGGATCCGGGTGGCGAAGGACGGGGGCGTGGCAGAAAGCCTCCTGAGCCTCACGGGTCCAGCTGAGGGTGCGTGCCCTTCCCCAGATGAGCAAGGTAAGGGGAGCGGTGATCTGGCTGTAACCCTGGATGAACCGACGGTAAAAGTTGGCAAAGCCCAGAAAGCGTTGGAGCTCTTTGATGGTGGTCGGGACGGGCCAGTCCTGCACTGCTTGGACCTTCCCTTCGTCCATTTGAATCCCCTGGGAGCTAATGACGTAACCGAGGAACCGGGTCTGAGGGCGGTGGAACTCGCATTTGGAGAGATTCAAGTATAGGTGTTGTGAACGAAGCGCTCCTAAAACTTGTTTCACATGGTCCAGGTGTTCCTTCAGAGTCCGTGAGTATATGAGGATGTCATCGATGTAAACCATCACGAAACCTCTGGAGGTATGGTCGGAGCACTTCGTTCATGAACCCCTGAAATACGGCCGGGGAGATGGAGAGGCCGTACGGCATGACCCGGTACTCGTAGTGTCCCGAGGGCGTGATGAAGGCTGTCTTCCACTCGTCCCCCTTCCTGATGCGCACCAGGTTGTAGGCGCTTCGTAGGTCGAGCTTGGAGAAGATCTGCGCCTCCCGTAGCTCCTCCAGGGCCGCGGGAACGAGCGGCAGGGGATAAGGAAGAGGAACGATCTGGGAATTTAGCTGCCGGTAGTCGATGCAGGGCCGGAGACCACCGTCCTTCTTCCCCACAAAGAAGAAGCTGGAGGCCGCCGGAGAAGTGGAAGGGACATAAACCCTTGACGGAGGGCCTGTGCGATGTATTCCTTCATCGCCTTGTGTTCAGGGGCTGATAGGGGGTAGATTCGGCCTTTAGGCAGCTTTGCCCCCAGAAGCAAGACGATCGCACAGTCCCAAGGCTGGTGAGGGGGAAGACGAGTGGCGGCCTGTGCGCTGAACACATCCTCGTAGGCCTGGTACTCCTCAGGGAGCTCAACCTGTGTGTCTGTGGTGGCGGCTTCCACCTGGGTAGCACCCACGACGGCCCGTGGGATCCTGGAGGGAAGTCCGGAGAGGCAGTGTTGGAGGCAGTGAGGGCTCCACTCCAGGCACACACCTCGGCACGTGTTGTTGAAGCCAGGGCCTTCCCAGAATCACGCTGACAGTGGAGTCCTCAAGCACCATGAACCATAGATTTCCTCCTGGTGGAATAGTCCGATCCTAATGTTATCGCCGGGGCACAGTACTTTACCCAGCCTTTCCCCAGCGGGCGCCCTTGGATGGTCTGCACGGCTAAGTCCTGGGAGCCCCTCTCTCGGCGGAGCTGTAGCTGGTCGAGGCAGGCCTGGGAGATGAAATTTCCTGCGGAACCGGAGTCGACCAGCGCCCGTACCGACAGAGATAGAGTGGGGGTTAGCAGAGTCACCAAGAGCTTAGACAAAGGAGATATTTCTGTTGGAAAAGGAACTGAACTCACCGAGGCGCAGGGTGGGCGAGTAGGGCAGCTGGCGATGAGGTGACCCGGCTTTCCGCAGTACAAACATCTACCCGTAGCCAGGCGGTTCTTACGCTCCCTCTGGGTCAGCCTTTGGGTCCCGAGCTGCATGGGTTCGACCCCCGAAGCCGTGGGCGCTGCGGGTTGCGTGGCTGGAAGTGGCGACGTGGGCAGAGGTGGCGAACTCCGGCAGGCAGCCAAACACTGTGCGAGGCCGATGGATTTCTGTATAAAACCTTCTAAACCCACAGAATCGTCATGAATGGCCATCGCAAGCTTTATTTCTGGAGCCAAACCTTGCCGATAAATCCGGAGCAGCGCTTCCTCGTTCCAGCCACAAGATGCCGCCAGGGTGCGAAAACGGAGGCTGTAATTGGTAATGGAATCCTCACCCTGGCGCAACCCGAGCAGCTGATCCACCATAGAGAGGACTCCGGGGGAGGTACTGAACACTTCCCGGAAGTGCGCGGTGAATGCGGTGTAGGAATACACCACCGGTCCTGCGGCTTCCCAGAGAGATTGAGCCCAGGCCAACGCCTTCCCGGAAAGCAAGGAGATAATAAACGCGATCTTTGCTTGAGCGGTGGGGAAACGTTGCGGCTGCATTTCTATGAAGAGGTTTACTTGCATCAAAAACCCGCGGCACTCAGATGGTTCACCGGAGAAGGTGGACGGGAACGCCATCAGAACACAGGCGGCCGCTGAGGTGGGATCACGTACCGTGTCCGATGTGGCGCCGGCGTGTGAATCCATATCCAGGTGAGGGGCGGCTTATTCCCTTTTCCTTTCTCTTTTGGTCCGTTATTCTGTTATGCACGTACGAGGCGAGAGCGGAGCTGGGCAAAAACAGAGTTTTAATGATAGGTGCAGAATAATCCAAGGAACACACACAACCAGAATGAAATCGGCAGCGAAAGCAAAAGTCTGTATCGGAAGTTCGTTTAGCAGATAGAGATAGCGCGGAGAGCTGGCAGCAGAACGGGGAATCGTGAAGCAGCCAGCTAGAGTCCATAAGCACAATAACGAACGGTGATAGTGGGAAGCGGACTTGCTTATATAGGAGGGAGTCCGATGGAAGTCAGGTGTGCCGAGTTAGTAATCAGGCGAGGAGCTCCGAGTTGGCGGGGCATGAGTGGGTGAGAGCGCAGGGCGCTCCCTGACAATTTTATTATTTTCTTTTTGTTTTCTTAATATGAATCGGAATTCAATTTACATTTTTGTTCACTTTTTATGCAAAAACCTAATGGAAATCACCTGAGCAGGAAGGCAGTGTATGTGCTAAATAATAACTAAATCTTTCCATAATATAAAGACATAAGCATTTTAATTTTAAACTAATTTAATTTATCAGTAAGAGGCGGAGTGGTGGCTCCAGCAGTTAAGGCGCTGGGTTGCCGATCGGAAGGTCTGGGGTTCAAGCCCCGGTATCGCCAAGCTGCCACTCTTGGGCCCTTGAGCAAGGCCCTTAACCCTCTATGCTCCGGGGGTCCCTTACGAGGGAAATATCAATATTGATCAATATCAATATCACTCCGTGACATCGGAGTGACGTGGGGCCGCCTTCCCGTGGGCTCACCACCTGCAGGAGGGACCGTAAGGGACGGTGCTGTGAGGATTGGGCAGCAGTTGAAGGCGGGGGCCTGCTTAGACTGCTGCCCCCGCGACCAGAATTACGGATAAGCGGGAGAAAATGAATGAATAATTTATCAGTAACTTTTTAACATTATCCAGTATATATATATATATATATATATATATATATATATATATATATATATATATTTTTTTTTTTTTGCCCAGCGTCTCAAGAATATATCAGTGAGACTCCTTCTCTATCCCTCGACACAGATTTTGCATGTCAAAGTGTTTTCTTATACTTAGCTAAAGACCAGAACTCTTAGGCAAACTCAAATCTTCACACATAAGTATTATTTGGCAGGAAATAACCCAGCATGCAAAAGGTACCGAACGTGAGAAAATGCACCAGGATTCAGTTCCAATTGCATATATACTACATATGTGACACTGAACAAATTATGCAATACTGTTTATGTAGCTTATAAATTAATTAATTTGTTTATTTATTTAGTTAGGTACAAGCACACCTTCATTGGGTTCATTTAGATTAAATATTTGGGAGGTTGGTTGTATTGAGTTTTTGATAATGCATTTCATTTCTGTTTTTGTAATACACTAACTGCTAATGACCTCATTACTTAGTAGGTTAAAATAATGCAACAGTATGGCAACCTCTTGCTGAGCAACTTTTAATTATGACACAGTAAGAAAGCACAGCACACAGTAAGAGACTGTACACAGTCCCAACTGACATGTTCTTTTAAAAACTCTGATTTATTTTCATAATTAGCTTCTTACTCCAAGTTATTGCTTCAGTAGTAAATGCATCGTTACAGGGAAAATTTTGTTCTTTACAATTTAAGTTTTCTGCTATTATTTTGTTAAATTTTGCATTTTTTTAAAACACATTTTTCTCAGTTTAAATGTTTATACTCTGTTTATGCTAAGGCATTGTTGGACAATATTGTGCATTTGTGTCATGAAATCTTACAACAGTGGCTTGTGACCATAATTTTTGTTGGGGCAAGAAGACATTAATATAATCCAAGCCCCAAATAGCCTTATTCTACATTTATACTGTATCTATCTATATCTATAATCTAGCAATTGTTGTCACTCTGTAATAGGTAATCAACAATTTAATCATCCAGCTAGCAAGTTTTGACTGGTGTTAGATAGAGTACATATTTTGAGTTTGTGATGCAATAGTTTCATTCAGCGGGACATTTTTTCCCAGGTTTTAGCAAGGTTTTTCAACAAAAGCCAAAACCAAAACAATTTAAAACAGCCAAAAAGTTTTGGGGAATGAAATGGAACATTAACCACTAGACAATCTCCACTTACAGTGTTTGCAATGAAAATGGTTCTGGACATCATCAACACACTTAGCCTTTATCTTATTTCTGATTGTTGACTGTAAACCATGAGTTTGGCAACCTAAAGAATTTGTAAACTTGCTCAAATTGGCAAACATTTTAACAGTCCTGTTTACTACTGCTCCTCTACTAAAAGTTTTACAATAAGTATAAGGGCAGCATGAGTTATTCCTAAGTGGACCTCAATCAGTGCTTGTTGCAATTAACATTTTTAACCACAAGTTGCATAAATATCTATGGTTGTGACACTTAACACTGCTTTATGATTGTACAACATCTAGAAGGAATAGAAATTATAACTTCACTTTATTTTTGTGAAATTGCAGTAGAGAATCTATTCATTCTTCTGGAGACTTTGTCAAATTTTCATCTTTTTTGCATTCAAAAGCAGTCTTCATTATATTCATTTTGTTGGTAGTTGGTGGGGTGGTCAAACTCTATGGTAAAGTTGCCATTAAAGACATATACAACAATGCAGTGTCCATCTGATGTTTCCATGACACACCAGTAAAAGAAAAAATTGCTTGCCTTACAATCTTTTTTATATGCCACTCAATGCTAGATGATAGTATAGAATCAAATGAAAAGAAATTATTTTGGCTTGCTGTTGCTGTGCCATGAGTATAGTTAATTGAACAAGTCAGATAGGTAAATATTACCATCGAGTACTTTATTTTGACACGTCCAATGACTGCTGTACTACTACATCAAGCAATTGTTGTCTAGTTGTTCATTTTTTTAATGAACTTAGAAAATTCAGGAGAGAGAGAGAGAGAGTGTGTGTGTGTGTGTGTATGTGATTTGTATAATTCACTATGTAAGAACTAAAGCGAATTAGACCATAAACAGGCTTATCATCTAATGCACTATGTCAGAACTAAAGCGAATTAGACCACAAGCAGGCTTATCAAACTTTCACAAACCTATTGAGTGATAGCTTTTGAACTGTTTGCCCACGTTCTGTAATCATTTTCATTCTTCTGAGTGCTTCTGCCATTTAAATTTCCTTTTCAAGCTTTATCCCACCGTGTTCTACTCAGAACCACCCAGTGTGTGTGTGTGTGTGTGTTTCTGTTTTTATAAGAGAGAGAGAGAGAGAAGTATATGCACATTGATGAGAAAAATAAAAGTACCCCCTGCTTAAGTTGTATGATTTTAAATTTATCATGGCCTTGAATAATGTTATGCTTTTTTATTGTCAGCTTAGGTTATCTGTTTATAGCATTTAATACCAAGTTGCTACCAAGCAATTATGCAGTAATACATAAAAATTGATCAGCCATAAAAATAAATCCTATTGCCTAATAACGTGTGGATCTCCCTTCGCATCCAAAACAGCTCTGCCCTAGTCTATGTAAGAAAATTGCATAAACAATGACTAGGCTGCTGGAAAAAGAGTAAGCACAGTTAAAAATACGATAGAACAATAAGCTAAAATCAAGGGTAGCGTAAGATTCTAGAGGCTAAGCAAGAGGCCTAGTTAAACTGAACAATAGGAAGAAAGAACAAACAAAACTGAACATGCTGTATAGTCTTGTCAGGCTGCAGACGCGGAAGCCGATATAGTCCGATCATTGTCCTTTTATTTTAACAACCGTACAACACAAAAACACTCATAAGCCGTTGAAAACAACAAACAAAGACATCCGCTCGATACGCGTTGTCCGCTATGAGTTCGAATGTCCCAAGCATAATCCATAAAGCCTTCGGCAATGAGTAATCCAAGTCGGAAGTGGAATTCGCATATACAGCCGCCGGTCGAGCAGCCACGCGATTGTCCAGCTTGACAATATAACGACCGACAGCCTGTGACTCAAGAACGTGAGTTTATGTAGTCTGATCTTTCATGAGCCACAGCTGTCGGTAATCTTGGGAAGCAGCGTGACTGCTATCGAGGGGGGCGTGGCAGGGTGGATCTCTGACAGCTACAGACGGGGGCGTGGCAGGGTGAATCCCTGACAGCTACAGAGGGGGGCGTGGCAGGGTGGATCTCTGACAGCTACAGACGGGGGCGTGGCAGGGTGAATCCCTGACAGCTACAGAGGGGGGCGTGGCAGGGTGAATCCCTGACAAGTCTAAAGCAATAGCATGGCAACACTGAAAATTAAGTACCCTGAAAGGTACACTCGGCTGTCTGTATATGCATGGGTATGTCTGAAAACTGATCTGAAACCAGCTGCAGGTATATTAGTATAGGCAAGTCAGAGTATGAGAGACAAACTGTTTAGATGGTCATCATTAAAATATTATGTTTCCTATATTTTATGGGCCATTTTATACAAACGCCTTGGTCTTCTGGTATAAAAATGTATTAATAGCTGCATTTTTGAGATTCAGTGTTGACATCAACATGGCTCAAAATGTGGAGTTTGGTTACTTGATCAAAACAAAATAAAATTTTTCACACACACACACAAACATCCTATCTCTCTTAGATTTTATATATATATATATATATATATATATATATATATATATATATATATATATATATATATATATATATATATATATATATATATATGTAAAATGTCAATCATATACACCCATATTTTATTTACATTTTAAAATATGTCAAATGCTTAATTGAGCATTGTATGGAAAGATATGGTCATTTTGAATGTAATAGCTGTAACACATAAAGAATTGTTGTGACAGGGTCATATTTACAACAGTCTATATATAGCTGGGAACTGAGGAGAGGAATGTGGTCCCATTCACCCCTCATACAGTATTCTACCTGTCAACAGTCTTTGGTTTTCTTTGTTATATTTTTAATTTCATGATGTGCCAAACATTCTTAATTGGCAAAAGATCTGGACTGTGGTTTACAAAGCCATGCTGTTGTAATAGGTGCCTTATGCAGTTTATGCAGCTGCTTTTCTGAAATCTGCAAGGCCTTTCCCGAAAAAGACATTGTCTTGATGGAACCATCTGTTGCTCTAAAACCTGTATATACCTTTTATGCTGCACATTTCATAGGCACTAATGCACCTCCATAACATCAGAGATGAGGCTTTTGAACTAAGCACTATAACAAGCCAGATGGTCCCTCTCCCTTTTTGTCTTAAGGATGCAGCATCGTTGGTTTCCAATAAGAATTTAGAATTTTGATTTGGCTGAGTGCAGAATGGTTTTCCACTTTGCCTTAGTTCATTTTACATGGGCTTGGAACAGAGAAGACAGCAGCATCTCTAGATCCTGTTTATATATGGCTTTTTCTTTGCATGATAGAGCTTTATTTGTGAATGGCACTGTAAAGTACATTCACAGACAATGTTTCACAATTCACAGACAGATAGAGCTGTTTCTAAACCCATGCAGTGATTTTCATTACATAAGCATGCCTGTTTTTAATGCAGTGCTACCTCAGGTCCCGAAAATCATGGAAATCCAGTATTGATTGACGCCCTTGTCCCTTGCGTTGAGAGATTTATCCATATTATTTGAATTTTTGTGATAATATTATGTACTATGAATGATATAGCCTGGAGAGGTGGAGGTATGCGCTGGAGAGAAGGGGAATGAAAGTCAGTAGGAGTAAGACAGAGTACATGTGTGTGAATAAGAGGGAGGGCAGTTGAGTTCTGTGGTTGGAGGGAGAAGAGGTGGAGAAGGTAGAGGAGTTCAGGTACCTGGGGTCAACAGTGCAAAGTAATGAAGTGTGTGTTAGAGAAGTGAAGAAAAGAGTGCAGGCAGGGTGGAGTGGGTGGAGAAGAGTGATAGCAGGAGTGATTTGTGATAGAAGAGTATCTGCAAGAATGAAAGGAAAAAGTTATAGGACTGTGATGAGACCTGCAATGTTGTATAGTTTAGAGACAGTGGCATTGAGTAAAAGACAGGAGGTGCAGCTGGAGGTAGCAGAGCTGAAGATGTTGAGGTTTTTGTTGGGAGTGACGACGGTGGACAGGATTAGAAATGAGTTTATTAAAGTGACAGCGCATATAGGATGTTTTGGAGACAAGGTGAGGGAGTCGAGATTGAGATGGTTTGGAAATGTGCAGAGGAGGGACATGGGTTATATTGGTAGGAGAATTCTAAAGATGGAGCCACCAGGAAGGAGGAAAAGAGGAAGGCCAAGGAGGAGGTTTATGGATGTGGTGAGGGAAGAAATGCAGGTAGTTGGTTTGAAAGAGACAGCTGTAGAGGACAGAGGGGTATGGAGACGGATGATCCGCTGTGGCGACCCCTAATGGGAGAAGCCGAAAGAAGAAGAAGAAGAAGAAGAAGAACAACAACAACAACAACAAGAGGATGTACTGTGGATGATACATTCAAAGTCTTTCTAATTTTAGGTTAAGTAACATTATTCAGAAATTGTTCCGAAGTTTCTATATGCAGTTTTTACAGGTAAGCCTCTGCCCATCTTTTCTTCACTCTGTTTATACCAATCACGTTACTGACCTGTTGCCAATTAACCTAATTAGATGCAAAATGTTCCTCCAACTGTTTCTTTTTTTATTAGCAATTACTGTACTTGTCCCTATCCAGCTTTTTTTTTAAAGTGTTGCAGCCATCAAATAATTTCTACTGTGTATAAAATAGGTGTTTATGAGATTTGCAAATTGCATTTTGTTTTTATTTTACACATCATTCAAACTTGTTTGGAACTGGGTTAGTTTTGGGAATTGTATAATTGTGTGTGTGTGTGTGTGTGTGTGTGTGTGTGTGTGTGTGTGTGTGTGTGTGTGAGTGTGTGTGTGTGTGTGTGTGTGTGTGTGTGTGTGTGTGTGTGTGTGTGTACAGAAAATGTTCAGCAAAGGCCTTCTTTATGATTTATGTCTCCATATGACTGTGCTGTGGAGTGACTCATATGTCAGACAGCAGGTGTTTCCTCTACATTAGCACAGCAGGATATGTGAATGTGGCACAGCATTCAAGGCTGTTGATTGGTTAATTATTGAGCATGATCATTCTCGTAAAAACACGCAGTTTTTAAAGGTTTCTTTTTGTTTAATGTATGTTGTTGCGTCAGTTGTGAGGCCCGAATAAATTCATCTTTGGGAGGATCTGGGTAAAACAGGATGGGAAAGGGCTTGGTGAAATTTACATCCCAGCCACCATTCCAGAGCTTCTGCAAAGAAGAATGGGAGAAACTGCTCAAAAGTAGGTGTGCCAAGTTTGTAGCATCATACTCATGAGCACTTGAGGCTGTAATTGGTGTCGTTTTTTTTATTTGTAATAGATTTGCAAAGATTTCAAACAAACTTCTTTCACATTGTCATTATGGATTTTGTATAGAATTTTAAGGAAAATAATTAATTTAATCCATTTTGAAATAAGGCTGTAACATAACAAAAAGTGTAGAAAATGAAGCGCTGTAAAAACTTTACAGATGCACTGTATGACATTTTGTGTCCATTTAGCCACAAGGGTGCACAAATCTAGAAACCCTTGTCAGGCTCAAAGGCCTAGTGTGCATACTCACACTTGTTTTTGGATTGTCATGCTGGAACATGTTTGTGCCCGACCCCTCAGTTCCAGTGAAGGATAATCATAAGGTGACAGCATACAAAGACATCCTAGACACCATCCTAGTGTGCCATCAGTTTAGATCTCCTTACACTTGTACAAACTAGTATCAGACTCTAAACAGTATTTTTTGTGTGCTAGATAAACGAAAATCTTATACTCTTCTACATCCAAACTTTATACATCCGGCTGTGGGTATATGCATGGGTATGTCTGAAAACTGATCTGAAACCAGCTGCAGGTTTATTAGTATAGGTAAAGTATAAGTCAGAGTGTTAAAGACCAACTGTTTAGATAGTCATCATTAAAATATGATGTTTCCTATATTCAAGGGGTAATTTTATACAAACTCTCGGGTCTTCTTGTATTTAATGTTTCAGAAATGTTTTTATTAATAGCTGCATTTTTGCAATTCAATGTTGACATCAACATGGTTCAAAATGAGGAGTTTGGTTACTTGATCAATACAAAATAGTATTTTTCTCTTCTTTTAGTAGCAATTTCTTTTATTTAACTCTCCTTTTGTGTATGTTTTCCCTATTTAAAACACATTGCTTTATGCTCACTAGCTAAATTCAATGTTGTTAAGAATTATGAGCATATCATTATTTGGAACTACAATTTCTTTCTCTCTCTCTCTCTCTCTCTCTCTCTCTCTCTCTCTCTCTCTCTCTCTCTCTCTCTCTCTCTCTCTCTCTCTCTCTCTCTCTTTCTCTCTCTCTCTCTCTCTCTCTCTCTCTCTCTCACTCTCTCTCTCTCTCTCTCTCTCTCTCCCTCTCTCTCACACACACACACACACACACACACACACACACACACACACACACACACACACACACACACACACACACACACACACACACACACTTTCTTTGTTTTCCATCCTATCTCTCTAATTCTTAAACTGTGTATACATAAAAGTCTAATTCCAAAAATTTGGGACGGTACTTAAAATATTAATCTCAAACCCAGATTTTATTCACAATAGAACATTTAAAAACATATCAAATGCTTACACTTAGAAAATGGATCATTGAATGGAAAGATGAGGTCATTTTCAATTTGATGGCAGTAACAAATATAAAAGCTCATATCGTATAGTATTTATTAATGATTTTGAACGAAATACAATGCATTGTCTAAAATATATATTTTATCAGGCTGTTACCATTTACATTTACTATTACAGAAATTCACAAAGGCTCCTGGATTGCTTGGGAGCATCTGATGCTTAAGTGAGAGACAAATGTAACTCCCACCTCTGGCATTACCCTTGTCCTGAGTAGCATAAAACCCTAGAACCTGCTAGTGTACACTAGTGGTAATAGACACCATCAAGTTGGCCGTACTGAAACAAACAAACAAACAAACAAACAAACAAACAAACAAACAAAAAATCCTAATGTATTTGTTAGGGATGGAAATTAGGGCTGCAACAACTAATCAATAAAACCGATAATAATCAATGAAATTCGTTGTCAATGAATAGGCTGCTTAAGTTAGGGGTTTGCGTGATGTTAAGATAAGACAGCCACTTGCGAAATGGCAGAGAGTACAGGTCAACCGGCAACTGGAAAAGTTTGTTTCTCAAGTCACGGATGAAGGCGAAACATCAGCAAAAACTGCATATCTTCATCATGTGAAAATAGTAGAGTTTAATGAAGTGCTATTGTGTAAACTGTTTGTTTGTAACTTCAGGACAGTTGCACTGGATCTGTTCTGTCGTGACTTGCGAGCATCAGGTTGCGCAATCAGCTCGCTCGCTACACAGTGATGGATTCAATTAAAACGGTATGAACAAACACTAAATCTAAATGCAGCAAATAACAGCAGCAATGAATGATTACATATTAGTCACTGTTGTGGGTTTCAGCAAATGCTTATGCATTTGTACACCAATGCATATTTAACAATTTTTTTATTTTTTTTATCAACCCTGTTAGCTTGCTGCGTTTCTCTGTTTCATTCTCTTTTTTATAACATTTGTCTACTACAACAGACTGTTTTCAATTTATTGAAAAGTGTTTATTTTTAAATTATTACTCCAGCTATGCTATACGTTTAAATGCTTGTTTGTATATTTAAATTATGCATATATAATTTAATTATACAAAATATATATAAAATGTATCTAGATGTGTACATCTTTACAACAACAAAATGTGTCTATTCTTTTATACAAAATTTGTCAAAACAATGTTTTTTTTTAAATATTTTATATAGATTTTTTTAAGCATAGTTGTCAAGTTGCCATCTGCAATTATCATTAAAAACACCAATTGCTTCACCCTGCATACTCAAATTCTGTTTTTTAATTATCATTATTTTATTTGCATTTTTTTTACAGAGAGAAACAGAATGAAGGAATTGGTTCAAGAAGAAATCACCCATGCGCTCCTCAACAAGCAGTCACTATAAGCTTTATTAAATGTCAAAATTAAAGATAGTTAACTAGTTTTGAATTTTTAAGTACACTTTTATTTTTAAAACCACTGAATTAGGGTTTTATATAGTTATAATAAGCAAAACATCTCATTAAAAAACCCCACAAACAAACTTAATTGAAAAATAATCATGTTTAATCGAATATCAAAATGATCATTAGTTGCAGCCCTAATGGAAATAAACTGCTGTTCATCCCTTAATCACCATCTCTTTGTGTGGGGAACTTTAAGAACTTCTAGTGTTGCTCAGGTTTATCATTCCTTTTTGCTGTTTACTTCTGTGCTGTGCCGCACACCTTGTAAGCCATCAGAATATCACTGACTAATCTGAGCCTACGGATGCAATATGACTGTTTTCAGAGCATTCTGATGAACAGAATGTAATAAAAGAGTGTGAACATTTACACTGTTATTATTTATTTGTATAATAATCAAGCTAAAATGGAGAACCCATGTGTGAAAAACTCAGAAAACCATATGATTCAGTTAGTTGAGGTTTGCAGGCATTTGTTTATGCACAGCTTTCTTAAGGTCCTGCCACAGCATTTCAGTCATTCTTAAATTTGGACTTTGACTGAGCCATTGCAGTAGCTTAATTCTGGGGGGGGGGGTTATCATTTTTTTTAATAGATTTCCTGGTGTCCTTAAGATCATTGTTCTGTTGCATGACTCAATTTCAGCAAATCTATAGCTGTCAGGCAGTCAGCTGGCCCCACATCTGACTCTAGAATACATTGGTATACAGAGGAGTTCATGGCCAACTCAATGACTGCCCAGGTCCTGTGGCTGCAAAATAAGCCCAAATCATCACCCTTTCACCACTTAGCTTGACAGTTGGTTTGAGGCATTGGTGCTAATATGCTCTGTTTGTTTTTTGCCAAATGTGGCGCTGTGCATTGCTTCCAAATGTCTTCACTTTAGTCTTCTCTGTCCAGATGACATTGTTCCAGACGTTATTTGTTCAGATGAAACTTTGCAAACCTAATCTCTGCTGCCATGCCCTTTTTAGAGAGAAGAGGATTTCACTTGGCAAATGGCCTTATACCAATTCCCAAATTGATGGGCAGCAATATTTGCTTCTCTACGCATTATGTTATCTTTCTATTATATTAGGGGTGTAACACTACATGAATTCGCACCAAAAGTTTTTGACACAGCCTTTCCGTTTAGAATCCTTTTTATGTGGGGAACATAGTTAAAATCTGAGATCCAGCAGGAAAATATTAAGTGGAGGAGCGCACGTATGTTTAATCTCTGCCTCGCACTTGGAGCAAATTATTAATTTTTTTTATTCAACTTAAAAACATACACAACAATGCCAATGGTATAAAACTAGAGTTACTGCAGTGTCACTGTGGCTACTTACTCTGTACCGGAAATATGCTTGTTCATACGTCAAAATAAGATAAGATAAAATATAACTTTATTTATCCCACAATGGGGAAATTTCCAAAATATGATTTGTAAGGCGCTGTTTTGCGAATGTGTGAAATCACAGCCACTTATTTATACACTTATTTATTAGCATTTTATATCCAGCTTCAAAATATTTTCTTAATAGGAGAAAATCCTTTTAAAAGCCGCATATTGAGGGAGTAAATGAATAAAGGATGGAAGGAATGAAGACATTTGTTAACATATGCTGAATAAAGTTAAGTAAAACATATCTTTAGAAAGCCTTTACAAAGTTAATATAATTCATGATAATTTTTTACACGGTATTTTCTTCTTTTGTTATAAGTTTAACAATAGATTTATAAATGTTTAAATGCAGGACATGTGCGCATTCAATTCCGTCTATTTTATTTAAAGTCTCTTTACTACTAGTCATTATATTGCTTAATGGTAGGGCAATTAAACATAAGTTTTACACACACACACACACACACACACACACACACACACACACACACACACACACACACACACAGAAATCTATGTTGTGTTAATTACAATATAAATAAATCAGCTTTCACTTTTCTTTCTTTCTTTCTTTCTTTCTTTCTTTCTTTCTTTCTTTCTTTCTTTCTTTCTTTCTTTCTTTAAAAAAAAAAAGCATAAAGAGTTATCTCGAGCAAACTGTTCTTTCTGAAACAGTTCAGGTCCTTTTATTTTGCAGTATGATGTTAGTGATCTTTTACCGGTTTGTGGTAGCCAATGCAATTATATTTGTGGCAGTAGGCTGGGGAAGAAGCATGCAGCAGAGCAAAATGCAAAACATGCAAAACAGCTCAGCAAGCTGATCAACAAGGCTGGCTTTGCTTTGGGGTGCTCACTGGACAGCTTTGAGGTGGTCAACATTTAATAAACTCATAGCAATTCTGGACAATATACTGCATTGTCTCCATGACCTACTGATGAAACAGCAGAGCTCCTTCAATAAAATATTCATTAATTATAAATGTAGAAATAAATGCTACAGGAGGCTGTTTTTTCCGATACTGATCACACTGTACAACCTTGCACTAAGAGAGTTGGAATTAGCTCACAGAACAACATATGAACTTGACCAGCATCCACTGTTTACAATCAAGCACACTGGTACTACTACTTTAATGTTATTCACCGTTCTGATGCTACAGTTCTTACAATGTTGTCAGGGATCCACAGGCTATACCTTCCCCAAACCCACCTATCACTCCAAGCAGCTCTCCTTTCTACTAACCACCTGCACCTGGCACTCATCAGCCTCCACCCTATATGGTTTGGTTTATCACTGTTTGGGGGACTCTGTTTAGTTCTAAGAACTCTCTCTCGTCATAGTATTCACCAGCCTTAGTCAAACCTGGAGTTAATGTCTGGTTTGCCGTTTTCTGCCTTTGCACTTTGTTGTTCATTAAAAACCCTTTGTGACTTCGGTTTCTGGTAAATTTTTCCGCCTGACAAATGTCCACTTTGCCACAATGTTTGCACTGTCCCGTTAAGTCACCTTAAGTCTGCTGGTGGATAAGGAATGGTTACCCAAAACACTATACTTCACTATCTCACCCTCACTGTATCTGTACACACCGTATGTTTCTGCAATATAAACTTATATACTTTTTATTTGCTGTATATTTGTATATTTATCCAAATTATAAATTCTATCTATCTATCTATCTATCTATCTATCTATCTATCTATCTATCTATCTATCTATCTATCTATCTATCTATCTATCTTTTAATATCTTTTATCATTTTCCACTTTCATTTTCCTTTTTTTTTTGTTACTTTTTCTACTTCTCTTTTCAATTTCAATTACTTTATCCTTTCTTCTTTTCTACTTATTGTCCTCTGATCTTTTTACATAAAGTCTCCACTTTCAGTACACTTCTTACATTCCTTTTTTGTCTGTAATCTCCTCTTACAATATCCCCCGCTTAATTTTCCCTCTGAACACCTACTTTGTGGTTTCTTCTTAGTAGATGAGATGAAGCTAGGAACCAGGGTCTGCTTGGAATACTTACACTGTGCTGTAACAATCTTTGCATTAACACACATGCTCTAGGTCCTCTGTCTGGTTCTATCTGGATTTATTCAGCTTGACTGTACTGCAAACAACTGATCATGCTAATCAAAATTATTTCTCAAACAGGTAGGACATCGGGGACCCAAGATAGCCTGACTTGGCTAGAGAAGAGTGAGTGCTTAAACATGTTCACCAATCTGTTCACCATTCTGCACAAGTTTACTGAGAGGTAAACAAACTAGAACTGGAAATGTCCAAACAAATATTTACAGTAAGTGTTTCAAAACACTAGAAAAAAAGTCTATGAGAATAAGATTGATCTATAAAAATAAAAGAAATACAGATACAAACAAAATTGGTGTCAGGAATAATAGACTGATGCATGGGCAGGCCCTTTTATTTAAATGAATTAATAATTAAAAACAATATAAGCTTGATAGACAATATATAGCCACTAGACCACTAACAAACTGTAACATACACTTAAACGCTAGTCTGAGATTTCTTATAGGTTTTTAACTGCATTGAAATCTAATTAATGTAAAGGGAATAAAATATGACCTAGCATTTTCCTACTCATCAAACCATTTTATGAGCCCTTGGCCTATCTTTTCATCCAATTTGAGACCACTTCCATCATTAAAGAAATGTTTCCTCATAGGATAAAGGTACTAAAAATAATTGAAAATTTTAATTAGCAGTGATTCTTGCAACAGAGGCAACCGTACACTTTATGGCCAAAATATTATAGTAACCTGACCATCACACTCGTATGTGTTTTAAAAATAAATAAATAAAACAATATTTCAGAATGAAGTTTTTGAAAGACAGTGGAAAACATTATCATTTCCACCAAACTCACATTCCATACTGTATTACATATGCACATGTACATTTTATTTCATTTTACATGTCTGCCAGATCTGTACTGACATTACAATCACATTTCATGATGCACTTTGTACAGTGTATGTATGCACATATATCATGTTACATTTTACATCCCTACCACATGTGACATCTTGTGGCATTGATTACATGTTTTAATGATTTGTCCAGGTAAGGATTAGTTCTACATATTGATGGCTATATACCTTTCCATTGTTATTATGGATGACACTTGCCATACATTTAGAAGCAACCAGTGCTGCTGCTAGCCCCATTCAGTCTGAACAGACCATAGTTCTTCCTGTTGCTGACACAGTTACTTCTATAAATAGGTCACTGTGGCACCAGAGACCACACAACTTGTAATTACGGAATGACCCCAGAATTCTGAGCTGTTTGCAAGGTGCCACACAGATTCTGGACTGCGTATGCTGCAGTGGATTCAAACAAATCAAATTTTCCCATTGGTCTGAAACATTAGACTCTTTATCTAGCACTGTAAACAATGTTTGAGGTTGTTCTGTATCGACAATTTTTTCAGTAACTATCTTAAAATTTTAGCAGAATTGGTTGTACACAGGGACAGAGTTTTCTTTCTTCTCAAGAATTAGCACCAAGTAGCTTGTGCAATCTGTCATATAAATAAATGGAAGATGCAGACATAATTCTTTACAATTGTTTATTGTTCATTATATACAGCTAGACAAGTATCAATTAAGGGGGGAAAAGAAAGGATATCCTTATTTGACTTTGTTTTTATTTGTCAGGATCTACATACCAAATCTGTTTCCCCCCTGTAATCTTCTTTAAACAAGCTAAAAAAAAATATTCCTGGCACAAACTAACACAACAATTATTATAAAACAACCCAACTTTTAGAAACCAGGTGGGGAAAAAATAAGTGTACATTCATTAATTAATTTTGTCACAATCATTAAGAGAACGATTTGCAGCCAGCTTTTGCTAATGAAATGCACTTCATTAGGTAATGATTAAGAACTGTGAATACCTCTATAAAAGCAGAACCTTTGGTTTACTGTTTATTGGTCTGGTCACTCAGTATCTACATCATGCCTAAAAGAAAAGAAACATCTTTGGTTACATTTACATGTAACCATGTAAACGAGACGCTGTTTCAACAATGCTTTGGAAATGCTTCCGCGTTGTCTATGCTCTGAATCGCGTGTGTAATCAGTCCAATGGAAAGATAGAACTCTCTGGGTTGTGTGCGTTTTGGCCCTGAAAGAAGCGAGGCGACCAGAGGACTCAGGAGGATGAAATAGCATCTACAATCCATCTGCTGAGGGTCTGCTTGTTAGATAGGAGACGAACAGTTGCTCCGACTTTCTCTAAAGGAGACACAGTCGGTTTAGCTTTTCCTGGTCTGAGGCCTGGAAAAGAGGAGGCCTGGAGCATAACAGGTCATAGGACAACCTAGGGCACTTTGGGAACGTACCCTGTTCTAGTGTACAGGAAGACACTGCATTCCAGGAATGAGGGGGCCACAGAGAGGGCCTGAAGATCCCCCACTCTCTTAAGATAGGAAATGGACAGGAGGAACATAGTCTTGAGTTTGAGAAACCTCCAGGATGCATCAGTCAACAGCTTGAAGGGATGCTCAGATAGCCCCCAACACAACAGTGAAGTCCCACGCAGGCACTCTAGGTCCTGCAGGAGGCCTCAGCCTCTGGGTACCACAAAGAAAACACATCACCAGCAGATGAAGGATGGTCTCTACCACCTCGGTGGAGAGACTGGAGGCTCGGAGCCATACCCCCTTAGGGGCCACAGCCTGGGTGGTGGGTTAATTTTAAGGTTGTGCCTGCCGAGTAGCCACATGAGCGACGTGGGAGGAACCACTGAAATGCTGGTGACTGCTTCTTGGCCTCCTAAAACCTTTTAATGACCGTATTAACAGAGTTAGTCCGTAAACAAAGGCAAACCCCGACGCGGGGGCTGTGGCGCAGGTTGCAGAAAGCACGCGTTGCGCTTACTGGACGGGCAAACTTTCTGCTCCAGCCAATCCAAGTCTAGCTTGGCTACAGTCTGGGTCACAACCTCCAATAGCTCCTCAAACTCCAGCTTGCATAGCGTGCCCCCCGCCGGTGATGCCACGCCTTCCATTTGACTGATTGTACACGTGATTCAGTACGTGGACAGCGCGGAAGCGTTCCCAAAGCATTGTTGATGCAGCTTAAATTCCTAAAAGGGGAACCAGCCATGACCTCAGAGAAGAAATTGTTACTGATAATCAATCTGTGAATTGTTATAAGGACATCTTTACACAAATAAATGTAAAAAATTTGTACAAAAAAGAAAGGTTTGTTACAAATGGATTGACTTCAAAACAGTTGCCAGTGTTTGCCAGAGTGGGCGTTTCTGCGTTTCTGCATCGGAGGTATTAAGACAATGCTTCAAAAGACACAAGCAAATTAACATCAATCCCAGGATCTTGCGGTTGCAGGAAGCTTAGAGAGCTGTGTATAAATAAATGCACTCAAACAACAATGAAGAGTGAGTGAAAACACTCAAAACAAATTAATGTGTGTAAAAAAAGGTTTACTTAATGTTTGCTAAAGGTCGATCTACATGTGACTATATTATAATTGTATGTTTTTCCCCTGGTTAATAAATATTGGTTTCTATTTAAAGGCAAATTACTACACATAAAATTAAAAGAGGATGTACTTTTTTCCCCCATGACTGCAAATAAATTGTTTATGCTATCGTTGAGCACATTGCACTTGCAGTGGATACCAATCTCAGCACCCACACTTACGATACTGATGCTGCAGTATGGATGTCAGTAAAACAAATCAACCTATCTGCACTTACAGGTGAGAATGTGTCTGGTCTAGGCTCTCAAGCATAGAAGTGATTGCCAGCTTCTTTTGAGTCAGTTTAGCCCATTGGGTAAATAAAGTGATTGTGCAGACATGCTTGAACACAGGTCACAAGATGCCTTCTTTCATTAAATACCATTCCATGTTTGCTGTGGTTACCTCCTGGGCAGCACTAAAAGAAATGTCAATTGTGGACATTTGTTAAGTGGAGACATGGAGTGCGCTCTTTTTTTTAAAACCCTTTATCCTTTTTTTTTATGTCTGCTTTTCTCTAATTGGATTCTCTTCATCCTCTTCTGTTCATTGTGTTTTTGCCATATCTCTCAACCTTCCCCACATGCTGTTTCTCCCTCTCCTTCTTCCATGTGTTCTTTTTTAATATATGTGTTATTTACTTGTGTGTGTGTGTGTGTGTGTGTGTGTGTGTGTGTGTGTGTGTGTGTGTGTGTGTCTAGACCAGAATTGATTTCAGGTTTTTATGTATAGTGTGTCAATGAGAAGAGCAAGAACACACACACACACACACACACACACACACACACACACACACACACACACACACACACACACACACACACACACACACACGCACGCGATAAGAAAAAGATAAAAATCATTTCATGTGCTAATAATCATGCAAAGTTAAACATATAGTGCTCTGTATTATTAGAAACTGGATGGATATAAGTGGTGTGTTAATAATTGTGTAATGCTTGTTTTTGTTCCTGTTGTCCACTCACTGCCAGATAAGAAAAAGGAAGATATATACAGTGAGGAAAATAAGTATTTGAACACTCTGCTATTTTGCAAGTTCTCCCACTTAGAAATCATGGAGGGGTCTGAAATTGTCATCGTAGGTGCATGTCCACTGTGAGAGACATAATCTAAAAAAAAAAATCCAGAAATCACAATATATGATTTTTTAACTATTTATTTGTATGATACAGCTGCAAATAAGTATTTGAACACCTGAGAAAGTCAATGTTAATATTTGGTACAGCAGCCTTTGTTTGCAATTACAGAGGTCAAACGTTTCCTGTAGTTTTTCACCAGGTTTGCACACACTGCAGGAGGGATTTTGGCCCACTCCTCCACACAGATCTTCTCTAGATCAGTCAGGTTTCTGGCCTGTCGCTAAGAAACAAGGAGTTTGAGCTCCCTCCAAAGATTCTCTATTGGGTTTAGGTCTGGAGACTGGCTAGGCCATGCCAGAACCTTGATATGCTTCTTACAGAGCCACTCCTTGATTATCCTGGCTGTGTGCTTCGGGTCATTGTCATGTTGGAAGACCTAGCCTCGACCCATCTTCAATGCTCTAACTGAGGGAAGGAGGTTGTTCCTCAA
Organism: Silurus aristotelis; assembly: GCF_946808225.1. Taxonomy (NCBI): domain Eukaryota; kingdom Metazoa; phylum Chordata; class Actinopteri; order Siluriformes; family Siluridae; genus Silurus; species Silurus aristotelis. The sequence goes on from NC_139583.1 coordinate 20,161,788, forward strand.
AATCTCGCAATACATGGCCCCGGTCATCCTCTCCTTAATACAGTGCAGTCGCCCTGTCCCATGTGCAGAAAAACACCCCCAAAGCATGATGCTACCACCCCCATGCTTCACAGTAGGGATGGTGTTCTTGGGATGGTACTCATCATTCTTCTTCCTCCAAACACGTTTAGTGAAATTATGACCCAAAAGTTATATTTTGGTCTTATCTGACCACATGACTTTCTCTCATGACTCCTCTGGATCATCCAAATGGTCATTGGCAAACTTAAGACGTGCCTGGACATGTGCTGGTTTAAGCAGGGGAACCTTCCTTGCCATGCATGATTTCAAACCATGACGTCTTAGTGTATTACCAACAGTAACCTTGGAAACGGTGGTCCCAGCTCTTTTCAGGTCATTGATCAGCTCCTCCCATGTAGTTCTGGGCTGATTTCTCACCTTCCTTAGGATCATTGAGACCCCACGAGGTGAGATCTTGCATGGAGCCCCAGTCCGAGGGAGATTGACAGTCATGTTTAGCTTCTTCCATTTTCGAATGATTGCTCCAACAGTGGACCTTTTTTCACCAAGCTGCTTGGCAATTTCCCCGTAGCCCTTTCCAGCCTTGTGGAGGTGTACAATTCTGTCTTTAGTGTCTTTGGACAGCTCTTTGGTCTTGGCCATGTTAGTAGTTGGATTCTTACTGATTGTATGGGGTGGACAGGTGTCTTTATGCAGCTAACGACCTCAAACAGGTGCATCTAATTTAGGATAATAAATGTAGTGGGGGTGGACATTTTAAAGGCAGACTAACAGGTCTTTGAGGGTCAGAATTCTAGCTGATAGACAGGTGTTCAAATACTTTTTTGCAGCTGTATCATACAAATAAATAGTTTAAAAATCATATATTGTGATTTCTGGATTTTTTTTTTTAGATTATGTCTCTCACAGTGGACATGCACCTACGATGACAATTTCAGACCCCTCCATGATTTCTAAGTAGGAGAACTTGCAAAATAGCAGGGTGTTCAAATACTTATTTTCCTCACTGTATATATATATATATATATATATATATATATATATATATATATATATATATATATATATATATATATATATATATATAGAGAGAGAGAGAGAGAGAGAGAGAGAGAGAGAGAGAGAGAGATATAAAGAGAGTGAGAGAGAGAGAGAGAGAGAGAGAGAGAGAGATTTTTTGATTAAACAAGTAAAATACAGTGATATGTTTTACTAGCTACTAGTGATCTAGATTAATATATTAAACTAGCTTTCAAAAACTAGATTCCTCACGTTCCCTGCCAGATCGTCTCATTGGCTTCCTGATCCTTAGGAGATTGGTTGCAGCCAACTCTCCACTAGCGAGAAGGAGAGGCATTGCCTCTGATCTCAGTTCTGTTTCAGCGGAGTACCATTATCTGGGCAGTAAAGCCAGGGCCTTCCCCTCCCCATAACTACCTCCCCACCATCTGGATGATTGTTCTATTGACCTATTGCCAGGAACGACACCCCCCGGGTTGCCTCTACCACCTGACCGGTCCTGAAAGAGAGGCTATGACTGATTACATCCGGGAGTCCCTCGCATCTGGTATCATATGCTCTTTCTCCTTTTGTGGAAAAGAAGGACAAGAGCCTCCACCCCTGCATTGACTACCGGGGACTTAACTCCATCACCATTAAGAATTGGTACCCCTTGCCCTTGATGTCTTCGGCCTTTGAGCTCCTCCAGAGGGCCACCATCTTTACCAAGCTAGACCTCTGCAACGCTTTCCACTTTTTTCACATCTGGAGGGGGATGAATAGAAGACAGCTTTTAACACCCCAGCATTCCACTATGAGCACTTGGTCATGCCGTTTGGCCCCAGCAGTCTTCCAGGCCCTGGTCAATGACAAGGAGGTGGGGGCCATCCTGTCTCAGAGAGTAGCCACTGGCAACCGCCTACATCCATGTGCCTTCTTCTCACGTTGACTAAATCCCTCGGAACAGAACTACTCCATCGGGGACCGTGAGCTACTGGCAGTCAAGCTGGTGCTTAAGGAATAGCAGCATTGGTTTGAGGGTGCTAAACACCCATTCATTGACTGGATGGACCACCGCAACCTGGAGCTACGAGCAGCCAAGCATCTCAACCCCCGGCAGGCCAGGTGGGGGCTATTTTTTGGTTTACCCTGTCCCACCATCCAGGCTGTAAGAACAGCAAACCGGATGCCCTGTCCTGTCTGGGTTCCTGCGACAAGTAGGGAGGGGAAGACCCGAGCCACATCCTTCCTCCGTCAGTTTTAGTGGTGCCACAGCTCTCAACTTTTCCGCCACTTGGGTACCCATTACACCTTGGCCCTCCTGCAGCAATGTTTTTGGTGGCCCACTATTAAGTAAAATGTTCACAAGTTTGTGGCCTCCTGTCCTATTTGTGCCCAGCACAAGAGCCCCAGAAACTCCCCGGTGAACTCCTCCGTCCACTTCCCATTCCTCATCGACTATGGTCCCATATAGCCTTAGATTTTGTTACCAGTGTCAGCCCACTTCATACCTCTTCCAAATCACCCGCAGACTAACAGGCAAGCAGAAAGTCTAAACCAAGACCTGGTGACGGCCCTTTGCCTCTTTGGCACCGATGACAATGCCTCATCGGCTTTCTCAATTAATATGGGCTGAATATGCCCATAATACTCCGTCCGTAATAGCTGTCCTCAGCCACCGGCCTCGCCCCTTTCCAGGCCGCTTATAATTACCACCCAACTCCTCCCAAGGAGTTGAGGCCTCAGTACTATCAGCTGGTGTCTTGGTCAGGCACTGCCACTGTGTCTGGAAGAAGACCCGGGCTGCTCTGCTCAGATCTTCCCACTCCGCAGATCAGCACCTGCTTACCACCCCGGCCAGAGGGTCTGGCTCTCTATCAAGGACCTGTCCCTGAAGGTTGCATGCAGGAAGCTAGCCCTCACTTTATTGGACCTTTTCCTATATCCAAGGTCCTCAACCCTGTGGCAGTCCACCTCCGCCATTGCAGAATTTTTGGTGTCCACTCCACTGTCCATGTTTCACTTCTCAAACCGGTCCAAGCTTGCTCCCTGTTTTGTGTTTTTTAAACATGGACTATTTAGCTTGTGGTCGTAAGTTTTCAGACACCTTGGTTTAGTGCTTTTTGTTCTGCATGGACTTTGTGGTTTTTCCTGAAATAGTTTTTTGTGATTAAAGACTTTAAATATATACCTTGCTGGTGTCCTGCATTTAGGTCCAACTACCTGCACCCTGACATGTATAATAGTAACATTACCTCATGCCCACAAGTAACTGCTTTAGCACTTTGCTAAAATCATATCTATGAGGATATTAAATAAAAGACTGAGACACTGAGATAATGCACTAAAGGAAGACTGCTGAAACATTTTTATAAAATAGCATATTATGCAAACAATGCATTATAAATATTGCTGCTGATTGATGAAAACAAAAATGGGCAAAGTTTTACCTAATTTCTTTTTATCATAGGTAGCGAGGCCACTCTCACTTTATACCTCTCAACATCTTTTTTTACTTTCTCTCTCTCTCTCTCTCTCTCTCTCTCTCTCTCTCTTTCTCTCTCTCTCTCTCTCTCTCTCTCTCTCTCTCTCTCTCTCTCTCTCTCTCTCTCTCTCTCTCTCTCTCTCTCTCTCTCTCTCTCTCTCTCTCTCTTTTGCCTGCTGTTTCCATTTTGTATTGTAATTTATAATTAAACTGGAAGTGCTAATAAATTATGAGTAAATGTTCTGGAATGAGTCATGAGTTTGTGGAGGTAGATTTTCAACTCAAACAATCGATGTACACTCAGCACTGACGCACAAACCATACAACACTGTTTCATAATTGATAAGGGCTGATTAGTTACAGTGTTCCAAATACACATGGCTACTAACACAATGGATATGTGGGTGTGTGGGTGGATGGGTGTGACTAGTTACGCTTAACTCCCTAACTTCCATAGTAACATTGCCAGTACTTTACCAACACAACATTTGTGTGCCAATGTGTAAAATCGTAAAGTAAAAGTGTTATTTTTATAAGCTTTGTGCTGAAACCATGACACCACAGTAACTAACAAGAAAGAACAGCTTATAAACACTAGATTTGAAATTATTTAACTTGTATCTTAACAAAACTAAGTAGTTCAGTTTCTAAGTAGTGAGCATGCACCTTTTTGTTAACACTTTTGGTAGATTACTAAATCCTATCCTGCATGTCTGCATTTTGTCTGTATTTAGCACAAAACTATGTGTAAAACAGGCTTCATCCCTAGAACAAAACAATTAAAGAGACAAAACAATTAAATAGCCAATTAAAGAGCCAAAACAATTAAAGAGACAACTAGTTAATGTCACCAGCTTGATCACAGGAAGGGTAATTAATCATATAAAATTGCTAGCTAATATTAAGGTAGTCAGATGTGTCGGGCCTAAATTTTTTTTTCCATCTGTTTGCCTCCTGTTGCACTTTTGTCTGTTGCACTTTTTGTATATATATTTTGACAAAGGTCCCCTGGTGGTCTAGTGGTTAAGATGCAGCGCTCTCACCCATGCGACCCGGGTTCGATCCCCGGTCAGGGAACCATCCCCAGCCACTCTCAGTGCCGGTCCCAAGCCCGGATAAATTGCGGAGGGTTGCGTTAGGAAGGGCATCCAGCGTAAAACATGTGCCAAATCAAACGTGCGGAGGATCCGCTGTGGCGACCCCTAACGGGAGAAGCCGAAAGAAAGTTTTATTTTGACAAACCAATATGATTGAATGTCACTTTGTAACAATACTTTTAAAAGTCTGCAGCTACATCATTTCTGTTGCTCGAGTGCTTTACTCCCTCTATTGTAAAAAAAAATAAAACACTTATATATCTAAGTCATATTAAGATTTGGCAGCCCGTTATCTTGCTTTACTGAATTTCCATCTAGTGAGAACCATTCCCCCCTTTTTCCTCTATTCCCTTCTCAACCCCAATATACATGTTTATGTTATTTTCAGATTTTGCAGTCACATTCACAATGCGTATTTGGAAAGGCTTTTTTTCTGGTAATCAAAAAGCTACAGATTTTGCAGTGTCATTGCTGAAAGATGCATTTCACAACAGGTGTATTTATTAGAAATTGGTTAATTTATTTATTTCCGTCAGTGTCCCTTAAGGGCCTTGTTCAAGGGCATAATTTTGCTTATGCTAGTGCTTAAACCCACAATCAGCTGATTAGTGACCACTGCCCTTGAAAAATCAAGGTACAGGAATGTACCTCTAAGAGTCCAAATGATTTGCTGCTCCAGCTGTACCCTAGCAGGGTTCAGCAATGTTGGTCCATTTTTGTACCTTCTTGTTTGTATCTATAAAAGAACATTTATGCAATACCAGTGATAGAAATTTACCTTTGTGTCCTAGTCTGGTTTAAAATTACACCAATATAATGCTTAAATTTTTTTGTTTGAGGTACAAACAAGAAGGTACAAAATTGTACCAATGTTCAAAGGTACCCTGCTCTACCCTGCTAGGGTACAACAAAGCATTTTTACTCTTTTAGGTAAAAATGTACCCTGATTTTTCTGTGTATGAAAATAATAATATGTAGTAATTAGAACATGAATTTCTGCTATCTAATGACTGACACAATAAAAACATGACAAAGTATAAGGTGGTATCAAAAGGTTTCTAGACTAATGGTGTCTGGTCCTATTCTGACCAGATGCAATACCACATCCAGGACAGCAAGTTCAAACAAAGAGCATATGTGAAATTCTGCATAAACCGAGCAAATCGACAAAAGCGACGTTTGACATGACATTCGTTTGACATATGAGTAGCATGCATGCTTCAAAGTGGAAGAACATCACTGGAAGACGACAAGAGATCAAAAAGACCTTCAACAAGCTCAACCCCTAAAAATGTCAAAACCTTTGAGCAACTTGTGCATGATGATCGTCGGAGAACAATCCACATGATCTCACTTCCACACCCACCCTACTCCCCAGATTTGGTTCCTGCGTACTTCGCCCTCTTCCCAAAGATGAAGATCGAGCTCAAAGGTTGTAGTTTTGACACCACTCTTCGAAAAGAAGACTTTCAAGACATACACTGGGAGCACTGTATTGCTGTTTTGTATTTTGAAGGTATTTTGAAGGTGTGTAAATGTAGATAATTAAGTACTTTCTTGAAACTAGTCTTGAATTTTTTTTATACCACCTCGTATGATATCATGTTGGTGTAACTATCACTTACTGGATCAATACTGAACTATTCTGACTGATTACCTTTTCTCTATGATGAAATGTTTCTATCCTGATGGGTGTGGTCTCTTCCAGGGTGATGCTGCAACCATCGACAGGGCATGGGGGCTGACTGAATGGTTTGATTCATATACAATCATGTGTTATGCCCCTTACAGTGACCAGATATCAAATAAACTGAACAACTATGATAAATTGTGTTCTGCAGCGCCATCAAAGCAACAACTAAGGCATTTCCTTTTGGAAGAGCTGTGTTTTGTCCTCTTATACAGTTTCAGAGAGTTGAAAAATGTTTTGCAAACACTAACATTTGTTACAAGCATGTACTAAAATATCACTTCAAATTAATTTGCAAAATGATACATTTCATTATAAATAACAACATTTAACTATTAGTATAAATAACTGTTTCTATTCAAAACATAATTACTGAGCCAAACAAAGCCTTTTGCAAGTAAGAAGATTTAATCAAGTTCTTGTGTTTTTAACAATGCTTGCTATTTGCATTTCAAGCCATTATTGATATCCATATAGCGCCTGTGCAAAACTATGAAAAAAAAATAAACATGCATTAGACTACGTCATGTGGTGGGTTAGCAGTAAGAAAGGCTAACTGAATTGCAGAGAACAAACACCTGCTATTTCTTGTGCTCTTCATGTTAATTATAGATGATAATTAAATTGTCTGAGGCCAGCAACCGGACTTCCTCCGGGCCAATATTCAGTCACAACCATCCATTCGGTTTGCGGAATGTGCACACACACACACACACACACACACACATGCGCGCGCACACACACGCACGCACGCACACACACACACACACACACACACAATCCCTTGTTGCACATTCCTACTAATTATTTATCCAGGAAAATAAACACAAATTTATACTGTCACTGTGATATAAGCATGCATATGTGAGTGTATTAGTGTGAGCTTTATTAACTGGTTTGATGATAACTTCTCAGTTTAACTGGTATCAATAAGTACAGCCTATTATCAGCACAGCAAGATAAAAAGAAGAACAGAAGGTAATTTATTATACACAAACTGGCATGCTGCTTTTTACTGAATTTACTATTAGAGATTAATTAATCTAATTGTGTTAGAAGTACATACATCTGCTTTTAATTTTTACAAAAAAGTGTTATTACTGTATGTGTGCAGTAGATAAAGTATTTTAATTACTCATATTATTTCCCCCCACCCCCCTCATTTTTTTGAGGGGTGAGAGAAAGGTGCCCAAAATCATGCTTTGCTTGCCCACCAACAGTATTTTACATAGTAGGTGTCATGGAATAGCAGGTTTCGGAAAATAAAACAAGATGAAGTTTATTGATCTTGGAAAAGACCAGAGACCGAGGAATCAAAAAAAGGGAGTGTGGGAAATAATAAACTTAGCTGTCATGAGCTGCACGAAAAGGGTAACAAAGAACAGGGGGAACTCAGGAGAATGCAGGAACGGAAGGTAGTCCAGATGATCTAAAGTAGGTATATGATAGATCGCATGGTGCGTAAAAGGGATCTTTTGAAGGGTGCCAATGAAGGGGAAAAAGGTGCAGGTGATTAGTAGGAGCGAGCGGGTGTATTAAGCATTAGAGGGGGGCATGGCTTGTGGTTCTCTGACAGTAGAGTTAATTGCTTGTAGCACTACTGCCATTATACAAGCATATTTTGGGATTTGGTAAGATTATTCATATATTTATTTGATAAGTAAATCCAAAATCCATAAAAACTACATCTTGTAGTATATAGGATATGTTTTTGAACATATACAGGAGTTGCAGGCCAGTAAGACTGAAAATCTGGCCAATATATTGTTGAGGTTTCATGACCTTTACTGATTGCACATTTTATAAGTAAGAGCAAAGGGGGCGAAGGGGCAGAACAATTGCATATAATATTGCAACCTACACACCATAATATGAGACATGTCACAGTTCAAAAGAGGGCAAATTGTTCATGCATGTCTTTCTGTGACCAGGAAAGAAAGTTCCTGTGGTGAATCGAGAGCCACGTTATCCAGAGTATTGTTTCATACAAACACAAAGGGGCGGACCACATCCAACAGAAGTAACTGTTTTTGCAAAAGTAAGCTGTCTGAAAGGCATGTCTGATTGTACCCAAAAAACATAAAACCAGAGCTGCAGTATTAAACCTACAACTCAAATCTCCTGTTTAGACTAAAACTGTCTTTACATATTCCATATTCGTGGTAGGGCTGCTATAGCCAAACATTTGATCACTAGTACTTAACTGTGATTGTCAAACAGGTGCTATAATCATGTGGCATGTGCAGTGGCTGTTGTTAAGCGTAGACCTTTAGCATAATCCTAACACTGCACTACATTCATTTATCAAGGTATTTTAGAATATATATTTGTATATTCACAATAGATTTTGTTGTTCTGAAATGTCTAGAATCAAACAAATAGGAAGAAAATCCTGTTGTGTCATATACTATATGAGTAAATTGTAATCTAATAAAAAAAAAGTAATCGCTTTGTCTTTAAAATCAATAAAAATGACTGTCATGGGTTGAATTCAAACACTAGCCATTTTTGTACTGTACTGTTTTGAGTGTTTGCTTTCTCTCAGACACTTGAAACTAGTCAAACTCTTTTAGAACTGATGCCCATTCAGCGTAAAAGGGCAACGCAACCCACTAGGTGGACAGTGCAGTCTGCGCTTTTCCACATACAAAGGTTTAAAGTTGCACAAAATTGACAATAGCCCCTGTGATGGAAAGGAGAGGGAGAATCTGCTATGCTTCTCACCCAAATACATTGTCCTGGTGCAGTGAATGAACTCAGCAGTGTTCTGGAAACACAATCGGTGAGCAGCATCTATCTTATTTCTCTCTCTCTCTCTCTCTCTCTCTCTCTCTCTCTCTCTCTCTCTCTCTCTCTTTCTTTCTGGCACACACACAAACACACACATAGTATTATTATGTGGGTGTAATTAGTGTTAATGGCACAGTTAATCAGTATAATCAGTATGAGTGCGCCTCTTGCAATTTTTTTTTCTGTTCCTGCAGATTTGTGTGTGTGTGTGTGTGTGTGTGTGTGTGTGTGTGTGTGTGTGTGTGTGTGTGTGTGTGTGTGTGTGTGTGTGCGTGTGCATGCTGCTGACAGTATGCATGAGATGACAGGCATCTCACCTGCTTAGACACACACACACACACACACACACACACACACACACACACACACAGAGTTCAACCCCCCTTGTTAGATGACAGATTGCTTGCTTTAATGGCATTTCAAGAACATGAAATTAGCATATTGGTTTTTGTTCATTTGCATCTCATTTGCATAATCCCCACTGGTTGGACATGACCTCTGGATTAGTCACGCCCCTTCATAAGGTGATTCAAGTAAACCTTCCTCTATGTGTCATGCTACACAGTGCTAAAAATATTTCCATCTATCTTCTTTTTTCTTTTCTTTCCTTTATTCTCCAGGTTTTGAGCCCTTCTCTTTGTTATGTTTTTCTTTTTATCTGTTTCTGTTTCAGTCTTTTTTAATCTGCTCAGTTTTTCATTTACACTACATTATCTTATTTTAAGATTTTGTTGTTTTCTTATGTTTCCATTTTAATCTCTTTGATTCTCTTCATTATTCTTTAATACTATTCCATCTTCTCTTCTCATCTGTTTATCATTTTTCTTTCTTTTGCTCCATCTCTTCTTCCCTCTATTTCTTCACATCTGTCTATCTTTTCTCTCTTCTCTCTTCACCTCTGTTCATTTACTTAATCACTATTTTTATTTTATTTTCTTGTGCTGTTTCCTTTTTTCTATCCACTCCACACTTTTGCTGATGTTTCTCTCCCCTGTTTCTTTGGAGGAAATGGCTTTCAGAACACACACACACACACACACATACACACACACACACACACACACACACACACACACACACACACACATACAGTGAGAGAGAGTGCATTTCTGTCCAACTCCAAACACCATACAAGCTTACGAACTCTCCCTACATCAATGGTTGCCATTTGTTTTCTGGTGAAGTAAAAGTCAAAATCTTTCTTACTTTTATGACAAAATTCATGTGATGTGTGTGTGGTCAGCATTAAATTGGCATCTGCTCTCAAAATCTTGAAGTAAAGAAAATGACTAATGCGCTGGTTAGGTTTTAAGTGAGGTTATGAAATTGTCATTGTCAAGAATTTTTTGTTCAAATCATGGTTATCTGATGCATGGTTAAATAATACATGCATGCATTTGTTTCTTAAGAAGCAGGGGATTAAGGAAATCTGTAAAATAGATCGCTTGGTTTTGTAAAGAAGCAGAAATGCATGGGCAACCTGGTTGAATAAAAATGAGTAGGCTAGCAACTAGATGACACTGATTATATTCTGATTGAAGAATTCATCAAGTATGTTATTTAAGATTTAGTACTGATATTAGATAAGATGGTATTCACCTGTTATTATAAATTAGCACAAAAAAGGCAGGAAATAACATCTGTAAATGGTGTAACCGTACACCATCAATAATCAAGCCATGCCTGTACATATTTATACAAACTCCAACATTTATAATAGAGTAAAATTGAAGGCATTTATTTCTCTTGATGTTTACGACTTTGTTTGTCGGCACCTTCAAGATGTAAGTTTTTTTACGATTACATAACTGAGAACATTGTGGCACTGAGAGCCCATGTTTCATTTTAGAGTCTGGAAAAATTCATAAACGTGTACAGTGTTGTTTACTGTTCGACAAATAAAAACTGCAAAGAGACCTGAAAATATTGTTCAATGTCTGTGTGTGAGATTTGGCTGCCTCTCTGTTTGAAGGAGGCTTGTTCGTTTCTTTCTCTCTCTCTCATATTCAAAATGAGGCGGTGTACTACTCTCTGAATCCTCAGAGAATACTTTGCCATGAGGTGCCATGTTGAACATTTAATGGTCAGTATGAGAGAACTGTACTAAAAGCACCTAATTTTAACTGCTCTAATACATTGGTATACATATGTGGTTGGAAAAAATCTTGAATGATCGTGATTAGCAATCACTTAAATGTTTGGTCAAATCAAATCGTAAAACAAACAACAGTAGAACTCACTGACATGTTTAATAGTGAAAGTAAGAGCATTTTCACATGCACAATGCAAAGTTACCTCAAGGGATTGGGACTAAACAGCTGTGTAGACATAAGAAAGCCACATATCAGTGAGGCTAATTGGAAAAAAAAGGCTTCAATTTGCTAGCGAGCATAAAGATTGGAATGGAAGAAGGTCATGTGGTCTGATGAATCCAGATTTACCCTGTACCAGAGTGATGGGCACATCAGGGTAAGAAGAGAGGCAGATTACTGATGCACACATCATGCCTAGTGCCTACTATACAAGCATGTGGGTGCAGTGCTGTGATCTGGGGTTGCTGCAGTTGGTCAGGTCTCGGTTCAACAAAGTTATGTGCCCAAAGAATGAGGTCAGCTTAGTACCTGAATATACTCAATGGCCAGGTTATTCCATCAATGGATTTTTTTCCCTGATGGCACAGGCATATTCCAAGATGACAATGCCAGGATTCATCAGGCTCAAATTGTGAAAGAGTGGTTCAGGGAGCATGAGACATTATTTTCACATAGTCCAGACCTTAATCCCATAGAGAATCTTTGGGATGTGATGGAGAAGACTTTGCGCAGCGGTCCGACTCTCTCATCATAAATACAAGATCTTGGTGAAAAATCTCTGGACGGGTATAAATGTTGACATTGCAGAACCTTATCAAAACGAATGAATAAAGCAATTGAATGTGTGCTGTAAATCAAAGCTGCAGGCAGTCCAACGAAAAATTAGAGTTTGTGACTTTTTTTTGTGGGGGAAATGTATATAAAAGGGCTGTCGAAATTAATGCGTTAATGCAAATAAGTAAAATGAGTAGAAACATAGCAAAAGTTCAGTTTGGTGTTCTGATGATTTACGCACAGTGGAACCTTGGATTCTCTTGCTTTATGAATGCTTTGCAGGACAAGCAAAAAAAACATTATTAAAACTTTATTTGCATTACAAGCATTAATTTGCATTGCAAACATTGAGCATCATGCGAACAACTTGTGCTCAACTGAGACGAGGGTTCTTTCTCGCTTGTCTCACTTGTTGGGTAAAACAATGGGAGCTCAGGCAGCATTCGCATGAACGTATTCTTTACTATAATATTGTGACCACGTGCTCTCGTGGAAGAAGATTCTCTTTCCAAGCAATAACTTTTTTTCTTCCTTCTCTCCTCCTTCTTGTCTCCCTCATGCCAGCAATAACTCTTTTCAAAGGTACAGTGCATCCCGAATGAATTCACAGCGCTTCACTTTTTCCACATATTGTTATGTTACAGCCTTATTCAAAAAACTTTCTTTCAGCTTCTCCCATTAGGGGTCGAAACAGCAGATCATCCGTATTCATGATCCGCATGTTTGATTTGCCATGTTTTACGCTGGATGCCCTTCCTAACGCAACCCTCCCCATTTATCCGGGCTTGGGACCGGCACTAAGAGTGCACTGGCTTGTGCAACCCTAATGGCTGGGGTTGGTTCCCTGGGGATCAAACCCAGGGCGCAGCGGTGAGAGCGCCGCAGCCTAACCACTAGACCACCAGGGAACCTGTTGTTACAACCTTATTCAAAATAGATTCAATGAAATATTTTCCATAAAATTCTACAAACAATGCCCCATAATGACAACGTGAAAGAAGTGTAAGTTCAAATCTTTCAAAATTATTAAAAATAAACCAACTAAAGAAAAAATTTCACATGTACATGATAATTCATCACCTTCAGGCCAAATAGTTCAATCTTTGTTTCTCATGGTCTGAGAGTACTTCAGGTGCCTTTTGGCAAACTCCAGGTGTGTTGTACCTTTTACTGAGGATTGGCTTTTGTCTGGCCACTCTACCATACATGCCTGATTAGTGGAGTGCTGCAGAGATGGTTGTTCTTCTGGAAGGTTCTCCGTCTCCCCAATCGCTCAGTTTGGCCGGGCGGCCCGCTCTAGAAAGATGCCTGATGGTTCCAAACTTCTTCCAGTTACGGATGATGGAGGCCACTGTGCTTATTGGGACCTTCAAATTTTTCTTTACCCTTCCCCAGATCTGTGCCCAGATACAAACCTTTCTCTGGGGTCTAAAACAATTCCTTTGACTTCATGGCTTGGCTTGTGCTCTGACATGCACTGTTAACTGTGGGACCTTATATAGACAAAGATTTCAAACAAACTTCGTTCATGTTGTTTGTAGAATTTTAAGAAAAATAATGAATTCAATTAATTTTGTAATAAGGCTGTAACACAACAAAATGTGGAAATACTTTCCGGATGCACAGTGAAGTGCAAAGATTTTTATGTATTTATTTTTAATTATTATTTATAAGCATATGAAAGCATATAAAAATTCCCAATAGTGTCCCAAAATATCAGAATTCTTCACCCCTCCCTAAACTGCGAACCTGTAAATAAATAAATAAATAAATAAATAAATAAATAAATAAATGTGCACGCGTGAGTGACGCACGGCTTGGTCGGCGCGAGCTCAGGAATTCCTCCTTCCGTTCATTTGGAGATCGGAGCTCGTGCGTGCAGGTCCTGGCGCGGGCGCACAAACGGTAGGGAAGAAGAAGAGGAAGAAGAGAGAGCAACTGAGAGAGACAGAGAGAGTGAGAGAGAGAGAGAGAGAGAGAGAGAGAGAGAGAGAGAGAGAGAGAGAGAGAGAGAGAGAGACGGAGATACAATTTGGGATTTAATTGTTTGGAATTACTGAAGGTTCTGTACTTTGTTTAACGGACGAACGGCGGGATGGCGGGAGCGCAGCGGCTGCTGTCCACGCTGGGGTAAGAGAGTGTGTGTGTGTGTGTGTGCGTGCGTGCGCGCGCGCGCGCGCTCATCGTGCATCACGCGTCGTGCATCACGAATCGCGCACCGTTCATCTTCTTTTGGTTTACGCTTCAACAGAAACACACACTACACATACTAAAGCGCGCATGCACACACACTTTCATATATATATAGCATATATGTAGTATAAATAGATGATATATATAGAGACAAGATATACAATATATACTATATATAGATGATATACACACACACATACACACACACACACTGTATATATATATATATATATATATATATATATATATATATATATATATATACGCACATTAAAATACGGTTATAAATAGAATATATATATATATATATATATATATATATATATATATATATATATATATATATATATATATATATATAGAGAGAGAGAGAGAGAGAGAGAGAGAGAGAGAGAGAGAGAGAGAGTATACATAACGTATATATGGAGTATAGAGTGTATATACATTAGAGTATAAATTGAATTTAAATTGAGTATATATGCAGTGAAGAGTTTACTTTATGAATAAAGTAAAAACAAAGTATAAATTTACGCATCTGCGTGTTGAGGTTCAGTTTAGTCGCGGGACACGAGCGCCGGAGACACTCTTTGTCGGTGTTCAGTCAGAGCGCGCGCGCGTTTAAAGCTGTCGGGTCTGCATGAAACAAAAGCGCATCCACTGTCAGGTGTACATCTACTTTATTTTAGCGACCTAATGAAATGCAACCATCTGCAAAAACTACTGCATACAGAATAAAATGAGAAATTGTAAATGGCATTACACGTGTCAGCTTTTTAAACGTGACAAAATTTGAGGTTTGATATAACGTAAAATGCTGGCGGGTATCGGTCTGAATGTAACTTCTAATCATGATGTGGGAGCGTGTCTGCGTTTACTAATCCTTCTGGCTGAAGATCAGCTGTATTAAATCTGCCCTCAAACAGAAAAGCGGATAAACCCTGCTGTGTTCCCGAGGAACACGCTGCTCTTTTAGGCATCTTTAACCTCCACGCGTTTCAAGTATTCGCTATGGCGAGCCAAACACGCCAAAAGCAGAGCAGTTAAAATATCAGTTAACCTGCAGGATGAAGTAGCTGTTATGGTGTCGTCTCACAGCTCCTGGTTTGATCTTGAATTTGATTGACTCTCTGTGTACAGCTTCACATGTTTTCTTGTCCTTCTTCATGAGGGTTTGCTCTGCGTATTCTGGTATCCTCAAACTGTCAAACTGTGCAAATGGCTATATAAATAGGTGTGTGTATTTTACAAATAGGGCTTTTTTTTTTAAATATGCAAGCGAAATTCATATTTCAGACACAATATTGTCAAATGTTCTATTTACTTTTGCTTTCACTGTTGGAAATGGATTTTGAAAAGGCATTTTCAGGTTTTTTTATTTATTTATTTAAAGTTACATTCCTGCAAACTATTGCTCAATGTGCCCACTACTGTCATAACTGTTTTGAACTAGGTAGTGGAATTGTACGTGTTAAACATTGACATGCGGAGTGATGCACACAGTAAACAATACCAGACATATTAGTGGACATAACTGTTTCATAATTATTTGTAATTATATTGCAGTCATAATGAAATGTTAATTGCTGAGCGACACTTATTAGAAGTTGGGTGTTAATTGTGTTATGTTGGTGATCATTGTGCAAAACAAATTTTTATTTTTTTTAGTAAAAAATGTCAAAACAAGTGTTACAAGTTTGGCACTCTGGGTATTTTTCTGGAGGCACATTAATGCTAAAACTTCCCACCCCTAAAATCCACCTCTGCATTATTACAGACAGATTAATTAAATTAAGAATAATGAACTAATTTATTGCTATCAGAGAAAGGAACAATCATTATTTGCCAGTGTATACCATATAATGCAATATAAACTTTGTGTTACTGCAATATCATTTGGTATTAGACATTATTTAATTTTAGCTTATTGGGTTCAGGAAATTAAATTAAACTTTTTTCTTTGTACTTCTACATATGTTCATTCCAGTAAGGCATATTGATATACATATTGAGAATTTCAAAATGTTAATGTGAAATAAATGCCTATTTTATTACAATCTCATGTTATTTAAGAATATTCTAATAAATGCAATTTTTGTTGACATTTTGACCCTTGTGGCTTTCCAAAGCTGTAAGAACGAGAGGATAGTAAAGGTATCCACTACTCTTCACTGTGAAATGTAAAAAAGAATAGGATGTGTAAATAATGATGTGTAAATAATAAACTCCACAGGGGAAAAAGGCATCAAGATAATTAAAGATGTTCTCAGTGTGATAATGAATCTGGCATCCTATGTGGCTGTTTATTACAACAAAATTAAGATCAATCATTTTATTTGGTCAGCTTACACACTTACAATGTAAAGCTGGCTAAAATAGACAGGTGTTGCTCTATATAGAAACGTATATAGAAATCAAGTGCCGTTCTTCATAAACATTCTTGATTCAATAGCACTCGAGACATTTACATTTCCGTGATCCTCCTGAGCATCATTTCTAATGACACTTTTCTATTGACACATTCAGGGCTGCTTTAGAGCCAGATGAGAACCAATGAACCATGCAGAAATAATAGCAGCCGTATTTTACATGCTGTCCTCCTGGCTTTAAGAACAAAATATTCCATTTAAATTGACATTATTCAGAAATAAAAAAGAAAGCGCAACATCATTATAGACTAAATGACACACAAGACAACACTAATGTTATTGCTTTTACTTCTTTATTCTGAGTGTGTGACAGGGGCCACATTTAAGTTGCCTGCACAACAACAACTTTATAGTGCAACCCGTGAAAAAAAATTAAATTAATGTTTGTTTAAAATGCATTTGCAAAGTACTTAGGCGAAACATATGTGCATTTGATAAATCCCAGTTTAGTGTGTGTCCAAGAACTTAAAATTCTATGTGCAAGAACATTGTTTACCCATTCATTTAGAAAATTGCTTTACTTCTCATGTGTAAAATAAACCAAAACAAACAAACAAGCAAAAAACAAAAACGAAGCAACTTTGGCCTGTGTCTTTTTGCTTTCGTGTTTATTTTCTTTACATTGCTTTTAACTGATGCAATTCCATCTGCTTTGCAAACATTGCAGTCTAAAGGTTGTATAAACTGACATTATTTTTTAGCGAAGATATCAAACTGGACCAGCCAGCATTTCTTATTTGTTTGGAGTTAAATGACTCACATGAGTGAAATATAGGTCATAAAAATTGAACACTTTTCAAAACACACAAGCTTTAAGTAAACCTCTTGCTTGTAGCGGTTATTATAGCAACTCTGACTGCACAACTGAAATCATGTGCACAATTCACACAGACATGGCTTTCCAAAGGACTAAAGAGGATTGGTGTGTTTGCTGTAATGCTTTTAGCCCAGGTGTGTGGGATGTGCTCATGGGACCTCCACCCACCCGGACAGGCAAGTGAATCCATCCAACCATCAAATCCACAGTGCAGCTCGGCCACCTGCCAGTACGGCTCACCCTGGCTTGAAGCATTTCCATGCTAGTGAGTCATGGGCCTCTTTAAGGTCACAAAAACAGAGCTCAACATTTTAGTGCTTTCTTCCAGACATGTTCAACTGAATTATTTTTACTGATTACTATAAAGATTCTTGTGGCTGGTGTTCATTTCCCATGGATGTCCAAACAGCTCAGTCTCTCCTATTCTGCATGAAGAACTATCTTCTCAATGGACATAAACACAAAAACAATGCAAATATAAAACACTTTTATGTATTAAGTATTTATTGATGTATTTTTGCAGTTATTTTTATTTACTCTTATCTCAAGTTCTTTGGCATCCCTGCACATTTTGACACAGGTTGATCTCCTGTGTATTGTCAGAAATAAATGTTTAAATTTAGACATTTGAGCTTCTGAGACTCTTAAGGACCTGCAGTCTTGCATACAATGGATAAAGTTGGCAAAGTCGGAGGGAACACAAAAACAAGGCATTGATGCAATCATAAAAATGTTTATTATCATGCTATATCAATATACAGGTACACAATGTGGACCAAAATGTTGGGATGCCTGACTTTTTCAGCCACAAACTGTAATCACAAAGTTGGAGGCACACAAATGTAAGGATGCCTTTGGATGTGCTAGCCTAAAACTTGAACTAGGAGACCCAAAACTATTCCAGTGTGACAATGCCCCTGTATACAAAGCCAACTCCATGAAGATATGGTTTACATGGGTTGGAGTGGAAGATCCTGAGTGGCCTGCTATAGCACTCTGACCTAAACTCAATTGAACACCTTTTGGGTGAATTCAAATGCTGACTGCACCCTAGGCCTCCTCACACTACATCAGCAACTGACTTACTAACACCCCTGTGGCTTAATGAGCTACAAAAAATCTAGTGGTATATATTTCCAGAAAAATGAAGGTTATTATAAGAGAAAAATGGGATTAATGTGAAATGGAATGTTACAAAATGTAAATTTTATGTTCAGGTGTCCACAAAGTTTCAGAGTTCTTTCCTTATTTCTTATAGTCTGTATTTGTTAATTTTTCTTTTTGAAAATTTACATTCAATATTTTTGCCATTCAATACTCTCTATCTCTCTCTCTCTCTTCCTCTCTCTCTCTCTCTCTCTCTCTCTCTCTCTCTCTCTCTCTCTCTCTCTCTCTCTCTCTCTCTCTCTTTCTCTCTCTCTCTATTTCTTGTTTTTCCTTTCTGCAGGAATTTCCAGTCTTCGGCTCTATTTGAGGACTTTGTAGAAACTGAAGGAATTAAAACCGAAAGCAGCTTTGGATCCTCTGTCTCAGCATGCAAAAAAGTAGGTTTGTGTGTGTGTGTGTGTGTGTGTGTGTGCGTGTGTGTGTGTGTGTGTGTGTGTGTGTGTGTGTGTGTGTGTGATTGATACCCACATTGAGCTTCAATGATCCAAACTAATTGGATTTGGCTACAGTAGTGGTCGAACCGTGCACACACACACGCAAGTTTGCACGCACGCACACACACACACACACACACACACACACACACACACACACACACACACACACACACACATATATATATATATATATACTGTACATGCTCAACTGCACTCCTATCTTTGTGGGTATTTCCATTAACTTCTTTGTTACTGTAGCTAATAGCTAAAAAATATGCAATCATTGCCTGCTACCACTGACTTTATATACCCATATTCCCTATGAGTATTGCATAAATATCTATACACAATCAAAAATCTTCGCGATTTCTTTTTTCTTTTTTTCTTTTTCATTTTACACTATGAACATGAGGGCAGCAGATAATGTTCTTGTAGTTGTATCCTAAGTTTAGATAAATGTCTTTATAGGATTTCACATTATTATTGCTTCTCTGGGTTCTTGGGTATACTTTAACATCCCAAAAACAAGAACTGTACTATGTGATAAATTCTTCCATAACAAAATTTTCTATCAGTTTTTGTTTTGACGATGATCTTGATATTTTGGCCCAAAAACGTCCACACAGGTGCTTGAATAAGTTAAGATCTGGTGATTACAACGGCCATAGCATGTGATTTCTATCATCTTCATAGCAACACAACAAACCATTTAGGGAGCCCTCATGCCTTGCGCTTGGGAGCAAAGTCATCCTGGAAGTCCAATTTTCCTCAGGAGTGGAGTTTACTAATGTTAAGCTAGAATTTCAGCGTTTATGACCTTAAATTTTAAATATTAAAGTAAATAACATTTAATATTTTGTTGCATATCCCTTGCTAGAATTAACTGCATCAAGCTGCCACAGCACTCATGTAACCAATCTTGCACTCCTCTTTTGTGATGCTTTTCCCGGTTTGCACCTTACTTGGCTTATAGTCTGGTAATTACCTATTTAAACCCGTCTACCTTTTGACTCGAATGAAGTCTTTCGTTGGTTGTAAAGCAGTGTGCTTTCAGTCATTGTCTTGCTGCATAATGAACTTCTTCCCAATAACATTGGATACATTTTGCAATGCTTCTGATTGATTTCCCTTTTTTTTTTTTTTACTTCAAAATGGCTTGTTTTTCTCCTATAGACAGTTCATTTTAAGAACAAATGCAGTATTCACAGGTGGAACCCAGGGCTTAAACCAAGAGTTTACATTAATTGATTAAACAATCTGTTTAACCGAGCACACCTAGGCAACAAGATCAATGAACAATAGTGAATAGTGAATAGTGAACAATAGGTGGATTTAAACAAAATGTTCCATGTTCTTCCAAATTGTCCAACACTAGATAATTATCAGGAAGTAAAAGCAGTTTTGATCTTTAGGTTTATATTAATACTTTTGTATGTCACTGTGGATAAGGGTGTCTGCTAAATTCCATAAATGCAAAATGTAAATGTATTAATCTTTTAATTTCAAAACCAAATGTTTTCAGTGTATAGCAAAAGTATAGTATAATATAGTCAATATAATCAGTATAATCCATTAAGTTCTTATTGATCAAAGGCATTGTTCTTTAATTGTGTCATAATTTAGTAAATGTGATTGGACAAAATACTATATGTTTGTATTGGTTTGCATTGACTCTTCTCTCTAAGGGGACCACTGGAGTCCAAACAGAGACAACATTGTTTTTTTTTCCCTGACTGTGATTTGCCTTGACTTTAACATCAATTCAACAAAAAAGTGTTATTTTATCTGTAACATAATTTATTTGGAATTTAAATAGCTCAACATACTCTGTAAAGTATAGAAACAGAACGTGAAAATGATATACATAATAATTCACATAATTCAATTACTACAATTTATTTAGCAACTGCAGTGAGTATAGGAATACAATACTATTCCTATATTCTAAAAAATGAATAGTTTTTTTTTTTTTTACTTTTGCCTGGATTACATAGGGTATGTAGGCAAAAAAGAAAAAAAACAGAAGACATTTAAAGATGCACATAAATGTTGTATTTTGATAGAATATGCAAAAAAGCAGTTTTCCTGTTGATGAATCAACAATGAACAAGAACTAACAAGGTAAAATAAATATTAGGTTGGCCTTCAATCTGTATTTGAGAATTCTGTATTTATTTTCTAAACATGTTCAAATTGGTGATTCACAAATATAAATTGGCTGAACTGTTCTCACTGCAGTGCTGCTCTCTGTAACAGATGCAGCTTAATGGCTAGCTGGAAATTTCTAGTGCAGAACGAAGGCCTGTTCTGGTGGGTTATTCGACAGGCTTAAACACACACACACACACACACACACACACACACACACACACACACACACACACACACACACACACAGACACACACATCCAATTCAAATAAATATGTTGCGGACACATTTTGCTGCATATTTATATCCAGACATTGGATATAATGACTTGCCATGCTCTTGTGCATCTTGTTTATAAAAAGGAGCAGCTGTTTTATTTATGCTAAATATCCTGTTCATTCTTTAGAGTTTTTTAAACAGAACAAGGCAAAACAAATTATGCAGTTAAAACTATATATATATATATATATATATATATATATATATATATATATATATATATATATATATATATATATATATATATATATATATTAGCTCAGTCTCTTTCACTCTCTTTCTTTCTCTCTGTCCCTACTCATTTTGTCTTTTGCTCCATTCACTTGGTCACTATGTCTTTGTCTTATTGAATTGTGCTAAATTGAATTACTGTGACTTTGCAAGCATCTCCACATTATGGTAGGGCCCTGTGTAAACACATTTTGTTATTATGATTTGATTTGTAATATCTATGTTATATCTATATCGATCTATGTTATCTGATTCGGGGTCACTCTTTACACTCCCTATTTCCTAAACGTCTATAGTTCCCATAAACAGCACAATGTGCTGACAGCCCCAGTGAGGGCTAAGGGTGATATTAGATAATAGATCTAAAATCTGTCAATGTCTCGACAAAGAAACTGTTAAAGTCATGCACTGCAGTATATTGCAGTATCTTTTGATAGTATAAAATAATTAGAGATGATAATGGTAACAAGAGGGTAATGGTAATGAGAATAATGTGTGGCACACACACACACACACACACACACACACACACACACACACACACACACACACACACACATTTAAAGGAAGACAGGGAACTGCATTGCATGTTTATACCATGTTTACTCATAATAACATATTGGGTTTATACCATGTTTACTCTGAATACCACAGTAAATAACACAGTAAACAGAAAGGTTGTAACCTTTTTTTTTTCAAACAAACCAAACTCATTTATTGTCTGTTCTTTTGTGCAATTTGTTATTTGGTTAGACAAAGTGTGCTTAGTCTGCCTCCTCTGAGTTTCTCCTCCAAAGGCATTACATCCATGATTTTACATGCTCTATCTTAATCACTGCTGATGACACGTTACAGATGCGTCAATTAATGGTAAAATAACAACCAACATAACCCACCTGCTCCTTTTGTATATTCCAGGACAAAGAAAGGGCAAAGGCTTTTAATGGTTTTAACACCAATCATTGGTAAGAAAAATTAGCAAGAATTAAATAGAGATCAGTTAGTATGAGATCTCCTTTTCATTCTTTATATGTTTCAGATCAATTTTTACAGAAAGAATAGTCTCTGTTGTTTTATTCAATGCTGGTGGCTTCAAACAGTTGATGAAGAAGTGAAAATTTTTTCTTGGTTATTTTGTGAGCAAATCTTTTTTTTAGGGTTTTATTCTGGACGCTCAAGACACTTTTTGGTTGTTTCTGTAGTGTGGGTAGGGCCATTGTCTTTTAATGTGGGAAGCAAGCTTTCCTGTAATATTTCCCTGTATTACAAACACTATTCACAGTGAAGCATCACATGTATAAG
This sequence comes from Silurus aristotelis, assembly GCF_946808225.1. NCBI lineage: Eukaryota > Metazoa > Chordata > Actinopteri > Siluriformes > Siluridae > Silurus > Silurus aristotelis. Next base: position 20,184,738 of record NC_139583.1, read on the forward strand.
CAGCTGAAAAGGCTCCCTGCACTGTGTTTTGGGTTTTGGGAATTTTGTCATTTTGGGCTTGACCTATATATTTTTAGCCCACTAGTGTATATGTACAGCCTGGGCTTAAAAGAAATCCACTGCAATGTTGACTCTTCAGACTATTTTGTGTATTTTTCTGTTGACTTGGTTCCATACAAGTTCAAAAGGATCTGACTGAAGACCTTTATTAAGAGCAAACAGTAAATTTGATGCAAAAGCTACTAATTACCGGGGGGTTGTCTCATGTTTCCCCTGAGACATGAGACATGTGAAGCTAGCCAACAACATCTGCTGCTCATGATTTGCCAGCATAATACACTTGGAGGAAAGTGATATCCACCCTCTTCCTCAACCATGAGCATAGATGCCCACATTTGGCTTGTGTCATTGTGATGGGCAGTGGAGAAAGAGCCATGCTACCACTCCTACACACAGAGCACGGCTAATTTCTGTTCTTTTGACTCTTTAGCTGTGGCATTTTATGGCTTATACTCACAGTCTCCTGATATAGTCATTAGAGAAGTCCATTGCTCTCTTGTTATTATTACTATTATTACTCTTGTTATTACAAAATATTACACAACTTTTTTAATAAGGCACTAAATTGTCATTTAGATATGATTACAGGTTGGACATAAGGTCATTAGAAATATGTAATGCACTGGATTTTTAATTCGTTATATGTAAGTGTTTGAGTTTTTTATGTATATGCTGAATTTCCCAGAAGTTCTCTAGATACTGGTTTTGATGTGAGTTGTAAATGGGTTTGTAAATTGTGTAGGCTTGTTTTGCATATTTAATGGACTCTATAGCAATTTTGGCTTGTGTAAGGAAGTGTTCGGTTCAGGACATTGTGCTTTATATGTACAAGTTGTGACTGACTGTATGTGGATGGTTTTGTTGTTTATTTATAGAGTTAGTATTGGGTTGCGTGTGATTCTGTGACTTTTTTGTGCTGTGTGCCTGAAAGTGTTGCTAGAATTGTTTTGGTTCTTGTTGATTGTTTGTGGTTTTGTAGGGTTGTGTGCAGCTTTGTAGGGTGATCTCATTGATAGTTTGTGTTTGAGGTATATAGATTTTGGCTTGGTGTTATAGGGGCTCTGTATAGTCTTATAGCAATGTGCTCTGTATGGTTCTGCAAAACCGCAAAACTGTAATGCATCAATTCCTGAAATGTGCTTAAGATCAACCTCAGTTACTGTAAGATACACAGTTTGGCCAGATGGTACCCACAGCAAGTGAGTGAACAGGCACATGCACCAAACAATACAAACATGCAGAAATTCTCAGACCTCTCTATATGTCTCTTCGTTCTCTCTCGCTTTCTCTCGCTTTCTCTCTCTCTGACACACACGCACGCACCAGGGAGGCGATTCTAAAGGATGTGTTTATCCTCTAAATAAGCAGACCGCAAGAGATCAAGCTAGCAAGGTACTTAATAAATCAACTTTAAAGGTCATGAACACTCACGCATGCGCACACACACACACACACACACACACACACACACACACACACACACAGACCATTTTGTTGCATAATTAGAAGACATCTAGTGTATGTGTTGAGCATGGATGACATTTTTGAAGAATCTATGCACTTTAACTTCCAACTAGCGCAAACCTTTTTACCTTTTAATTTATTGTACACACACACACACACACACACACACACACACACACACACACACACACACACACACACACACACACACACACACACACCTGATCTGTTTATCGATGCATATTGTCATTTTGTATATCTGGAAATTGTTTAATATATTAGGATCATATATTAATTCTATTAGCTATAAGGTGAAAATAAAATGTAATTTCTGTGTCTGTCAGGTTCTGTGTGGTAACAGTGTGCGAGACACGTGCGATTACTGGCTGAAGAATGACAAGTCGCTTTGCAGAGTCAATTTCCTTGAAGACCAACATGATGGCGGCTGCACTGTAAGTGTGAGATCACACACACACACACACACACACACACACACACACACACACACACAAACACACACATACACACACATACACACAGAGCCTCAGTCATGTGATCCACAGATTAATCGAGTAATCGGATAAGAAGTACTTTTTCTTTATAAAGTGCAATATTAAATAAGAGAGAAAGACCTCCTAAAATGAACAAGTAATTTGTTTTTTTGTTTTTGAAAAATGTAAATGTTTATTGCTGAAATTGCATAAAAGAATATCAGTGAAAATACATTTAGTGCATAGTGCCATTTTACAACAAAATACAAACACAGTGCATTCAAAAATTCCCTCTGCAGTGGCTGCATACAGTAGGTTATAGGAAACTATAAGTTTAATAAAACTCATAATTATTCTCACTCGTATTTATTTATTATATCTCGCACTTGCTTGAAAAAGCTGCTTGAAATCTTCTATGCACTAAATCTGTGTATTTATAGCCAGCTTTAAAAAACTTGCTCCACTACCTTTTCTATGTAGTCACTGCAGAGGGACTTTTTAAACACAATGTATATAAATAAAAAATATATAAATCTATTTCCAATTATTAAAAACTGTATCCACACTGTATGGTGTTTATGTTTTAGTTTGAAATGATCCCAAACCTTGAAAACTTTCTGACGTTTTCTTTGGCCTTAATTTTCTCCTCCTCTCGCTGTTTTCTCCCCATTCCTCCAGTTTTTCATTCTGCAGCATATGTTTACCTGTCCAGAGCGCTCCAGATTTTAGCTAGTGGTGCGTCCGTAATAATGGTCCGTGGGAAACACAGTGCTTTATGTTTAGTTAAATAGACTAAACTAAGCATTGAACATTAAAACTATTCTTTATCTCAACTCAACACTGTATTGACTATACAATACAAAGGAAATACACACGTCTTTTTAAATGTTTTATTTTTTTTTTAATTTACAATTTTTTTTTAATAAAAACATTTAAAATGTTCATTATCAGCCTTATGATAACTTGTTCTTAGAAACTAAAAAATCTAAATTACATCATTCATACTCTTTTATACAATAACAATGAAAAAAATGGTCTTATTTATCTTTTTGTGTAACTGAAATAAATCATACCAGTTCCTTGCAGATTTACAAAAGTTTTAGACACTCTGCTTTCCTTCGTGCTAGCATGTGTATGGTGATCAGTGCCGTGCAAATTTCCAGAAAGCTCACTTGCATTTAGGGACAGCAACAATACTCAAGTAAAGGTCAAGTGCACAAAGGGCTTGACACGTATAAGCAAACATTTTGTTCTAATTAGATGTTTAGTTTTAGGTCTCATTTATTAGTTTGTTTGTCAAATTTTCCATTATTCTTAACTTAATAACAAATTATACAAAATGATGTATATAATGTTGGATGCTCACAAAATTATTTAATAGGGACAGTTCTATAATTTGCTGTATATGGGCATCTGCTAAAAGCTGCAAACATAATAATAGTAAACTTTTTAAATGGGGCAGCATAATCATAATCAACTTAGACACAGTTTTCTAAAATAAAAAACACAAAACAATTACTAAATAAGCACTTACTTACATTTCATTGTTCACAAATCTAATCACATTAGAAAATTAGATGAATTACATTTTTGAATGACACATTCAAAAGCTGCTATCAGTAAAGTATTGCAGGGACAATTAAGTACTGGTACTGTGTGAAAAACTTGCATACAGAAGAACAGACAAAAATAAAGAATTAAAAATGAAATCCTATGGATGATCTTATTGATCATGAGGATTTGCCAAAAAAAAACATATTTACATCACAAGTTTCTCCATGATCAAAAAGCAGGGGAAGAAGTGGCTAGAGTCATGGATACACACTTGATACACTTGACAAGGCAGCAATATCGTCACAGGCTCCATGCATTGCCTTGTTATGGGTTAAAAAACCTCAGCTTGATTATGTCCGAATATGGTTTGGAATATGGATTTGTGGTGAACCATTCTTGTTTGTCGTGCACAGTGGAAACAGACAAATTCAGTTGTACTCGCTGGCCAGCTTCCCTCACACTTATTTCATGATTCATAACACTATTGACCAGAATTTTTTTAAGTGTTTGTCAATAAATATTTCTTTTTCCCCACGTCCTCTTCATCTTAGTCTCTGGGTTTGTTTTTTCTAGACGGCGAAGAATTCATGTATATGCCTCACTGAGTGGACAATTATGGTGAATTTAGCTTTCACAGGGTTCATTCTTTACCATGCTGTGTTCTGATTGGTAACTCCGGTGTTTAGGGAAATGAGACAGCTGTCTTCCCAGTCAGAAATGCACAGTGTATTGAGAAGAGTGTGTATAGAATTTTGTTAAAAGAATGCAACAGAACTGCAAACTGTTGAATCAATATGATTATGGGATTTAAAAATAAGGAATTAATGATTTGTTGAATGGCGATCTGTTTTGTTCCATTGACTCTAAATATCCTCTGAAACCAATATAAGGTACAGTTCTTTACCATTTTTTTCTGTAGGAGTTTTTTAAGCATGCTTTTTGTAGAATTTTGCAAGTGGAGCTTTAAAGTGTTCATTATAAGCACAGAAAAACCTCACCAGCAGCGTTGCATGCTGGCAAAGACAGTGTCCTTCATCTTAGGACAATTTAGTCATGGATGGATGTTTTTGACAAAGCAATTTGCAAAAAATAGACATGAAATGCAGGTGCTGATGGCAAAAAGAAATGCAAGGATGATATGACTTTGAGAAGGTTCTGCATTAACCTCTCTTACATCCTTTCTCCCTGAAAGTGATGATCTGGGAGCCTGTGCTTATCTTACTTTTTTGTTTGTTCTACATATTTATTGGCTATAATCTCTTAAATTCCGCATTAATTATCCAAATTCCTGACATTCAAATAATATGGTCATAAAAACCTCAATTAAAATTTGGGGGTGTTCTAATTTCCACTTAGCTTGCACCTAGTTATTATGGGTTCTTTTTGGTTCAGGTATAGATTACAATAATTCGATGCCCTACTCAGGTCTGTTTGGTTTCATGGCACTGTTCTTTTTTTGCAGCCCTCTCACCCAGCATGCTCCTCTAACACAAAGAGTCCACACTGTGATTTTAAACCCACACATACCAGCTGCCGGTTACTCAGTGCCAAATTTACACAAGCATAGTGAGTGAGTGAGTAAGTGAGAGAGAGAGAGAGAGAGAGAGAGAGAGAGAGAGAGAGAGAGAGAGAGAGAGAGAGAGAGAGAGAGAGAGATTGAGAAAGAGAGAGAGAGAGAGAGAGAGAGATTGAGAAAGAGAGAGAGAGAGAGAGAGAGAGAGAGATTTGTTTTTATTTTGTTAGAAATATAATGACAAAGTAAGATGAAATTACTGGTCCATAATAACAGAATATGACCAACACGCTGTTCTATTAGAATAATTAGAATGTGAGGGATTATATGTCAAACAATCAATTTGAATTAGTTCCAGATCAGGCAGAGTAAAGCCTTTCCTTAACATTCATTGGTTAAATTGAGCTTTCTGTCACATGACTAAATATTTTAAACACTTTACCATGATTTAATTGTTTAGTGTGTTCAAATGCAGATTAAGTTTGCAGACATTTTGTTACTAAAATCGCATTGTTGCAGAAGAGCCTGATCACAAGTGTGCAAATTACCAGTAATAGAGGTCACTTTATTGAAATGCAAAGTCGATGGTAAAATACTCCACCCAGTGCAACAAACATTTTATGTACAGTTGCACAATACTGGTAACAATTTATTTGAAATGTCTGTGGTGTGACCAAAATTTTATGCTAAACAAGTATTTTCAATTAACTACTCTCACTGAAGTTTAAGGATAAAATTTACACCCTGACATATGACAGAGATATTCAATACATTACATTACATTACATGACATGACATACAAGTAAGAAGTAACCTTAAAAGCATGAGCAGCCATTACTAACATAATAAATATGCTTATATACCACTTATAAAGTTAGCATTAGCATTATATATTAGCATTATAACATCAAAGCAAGTCTAAATTATTAATATACAATTTATACCAAACAGGATAATTTACTAGAAATAGCAATACCAACAATAGCAATAATACTAATAAACATTAAAACTAAAGTAGTTTTACAAGGCTCAGAAAATAAAAATTAATCAGCTGTTGTTAATGTGTTATTATTTAAGCTTTTTCAGCATGGAAACTCCAGCATGATGTGTTTAAATTAGTTTAAAAAAAAATAATTTAGACCTCTGTTGAAGAAACCTTATGTAGACCTTATATTATAAACAAGTGGTCTGGAAAGCTACTAAAATAGATTTCTTTCTTTTGCTAGCTAACATTTTTTTTTCTCATCTATGAGTGCATCACAGCAGTCAAGCTTAATTGTAGTGTACCCTATTTAACCATGTTGCATTATAGCACATAGTATCACATGTGGAAATCACACACAACCTGATGCTCTTTTCAGAGTTTGGATGTAAGCTAGTAGGGTGGACTTAAAAAAAATATTAATAGTCTTATTAATTGGTAACAACTGTTTCGAATGAGAATTTTGAAGGATTAATACATTTTGGATTTGAGTGTGGTTTTAAACCCTGTAGTCCACTAGTATTAAAATAATCAGCGTAAGCCACTGATATTGCAGTAAATATTTTAATCCACTGAAACGGCATTATACTAAACCCAGACTAACCCACTAAAAATTATTATTTACCAATGCAGATCTTGATTTTTATATGGTCAGAAGGTTTGAATAAAAATTTTATTTTTTCAACAGAAACATAAAATAAATAGAAATAAATTAACATTTAATTAACAGCATGGATCTGATGATGGTGTCACCTGCAAGGAAATCACATTTGTTTCTATAGTAACAATTTAGGGATATCTAATGATGGATGAAGTGATTTCACATGATGAAATCGATGTCATAGCCATCTGTGACCAGGGCTCAAAAAGAGCAACACTGGCTGTGCTCTGTTTGTAGGAGGGGTGTCATAGTGTTTCTCCCGTGCCAGTCGCAAGGACACTAGCCAAACAAGGGTGATTCTGATCTCATGCATGTTGGAGGGGGGCGAATAACACTTTCCTCCAAATGTGCTACACCACCCTATGACGCAACATGAGACGTAGTTCCAAAGGAGACGGCTGACTGACTTGGCACGTGTTTCAGTGAAAGCATGTGATAGCGATCACTTTCCTGGATTGGGAGCAGCAGTAGGATAGGGAACTGGCTAGTGGGTGGGAAAAGACTTTAGAAACAATTATATAAAGAATATTAGTTTGTAACCTGTAATTAAGTGACTAATGTTGTTTAGGTTGAATTAATTACTGTAGTACATCTGATCAAAATGCAACAACGATGCTTCTTCTTCACGGAGCATTTAATTCTGTTGAGGTATGCTAGTGGTTGTGTGTGGGAGCAAGTGTGTGTTTGTGTATGTGTGTGGTTCTAGAAATAAGTAGAACAAGTAGCATGTTATCAATATTAATAGTTAGAAAGACTTCAAATTATATTCTGAAGTAATATTTTTATTTACTTTCAATCCCTTATTTATAAGTTATTTAAATTTGGTCAACCCGGGAATTAACTTGCGCCGATATACTAATGATGTCACACAGAATAGCTCGTGCATAGCAAATTACTAAACATTTCCTAATGTACTCAAACAATGTTCTCAAAGGGCACAAAGAATGTATATATGTGCATAATGGAAACAATCACACTTCCGCTTAACATGAAGAGAGGGAAAAGACTGTATAAAGAATTATAATAATATATAACACCATTTGTGGGAATAAGGAATACGCACACTTTGCACTAGGGATGCAACAATACAGTTAGCCCACGGTTCAATGCATACCACGGTTTTCGGTTCGGTTCGGTTCGGATGGCTTAACACATAAAAGTGTTTTTTGTTATTCTATGCTTAGGCGAAAGGAACAGTAAGAGGTTAAGAAGAAACAAAAAACTATTTATTTCAATATTTCTTTATTATACTTATAAGCAAAGTCAAGTCCACTAGTTCCTAGTGTTTTGTATATTATATAAAAAAAATTTTTTTTAATTAACACTGACATCTCACAGCTGCTGGTAGCCCATGTACAAACTAAGGAACACATAAATTCCTAAACATATTTGGCCTCCTCAACTTCCATGTATTTACTGCGTTTGTCAACTCTTCTGCCAAATGAGTGCTTGTATGACTTTCATACAGGGGACAGGTTTGGAGTACATCGCTTTTCATTTCCCAATCCGACATGTAGTGAACAGTTACAGTGAGGTAACTCACGGTTGCCCGCGAGGTCCAACCATCTGTGGTCAGAGCAAGGCTCTGTGCTTGAGCCAATTCGTACACAATACTGTTGCATGTCTTTTCATAGAGGTCGGGAATTATATCGGTGCTGAAAAAAATGCGAGACGGTAGTCTGTAACGTGGATCGAGTGTTTTTATAAGATGACAAAAGCCCGCATCTCCAATCAACGAAAACGGCTGCAAATCTTTGGCAATGAACACCCCCACTGCCTTTGTTATTTTTTATGTTTCTCTCGGAACCAGTTGGGTATGTATGCTGGAAGGATTCAGCGAGGGACGGTTGTTTTTTGGAGGACTTTATTACCTGCTCTGCTATCCTGCCTTCAGACATTTATATTGCTGGGTGATGGCGCCGCAGATGTGCAATCGTATTGGAAGTGTTTCCATTTGAGTAGGCTACACGTGTAAAACAATGCTTGCAGACAGTCATTTTTTTGTTTACCGTTTTTTTCTTCCTCGGTATTATACTCATCAGCAAAACCGAAATGTCTCCACACCACATCTTCGCACCCTACTGATTAACAACAACAACTTTCTATGATGCGCTTTCTGTCACACTTCCTATCCTCTGTAATTCCTCAAGGTGGCATTAAAGGTCCATAGTCATTGAATAATATAATTATATTACCCGAGAGTGTCTAAATACAGAGCCCGTTGTAACAGCTGCCTGCAAATTTGCTTAGTCAAATTTGCCTGATCAGAAGGGCTCGAAACTGTGTCCATGTCTATTGGAGTTCTCATAGCTTAATGAGGCATGCTACAGGTCTGATATATGTTTTGTCCGCAATTCTGACCTCTGCAGTTCTAATTCATCCATCAGTACCAGGGAAAATCTTAGTGATTCTTCCCACTGGCCAGAGGCCTCTAGGTAACTCTGGGTCCACAATCATGAGGATCATGTCTGACTGCACTTGGTCCTTTTCCCTCTGCATTTACTTTGGTTTTGCACCCTGGGCAGGTAGTACTTTGTGAAGTGTGTCCAGAACTGAGCCGAAAGAACTTGAGAATACCTTCACCTAAGGTTTAAGAACTTCGTTTTATGGTAAAACAGTCTGCAGGAGTGATGGGTCTAGCCGCAACATGAGAAGAAGGTTTGGAGTCACCGGGTTGGGGTCAGCACTATCTGTGGACATGAAACTAGGTTAGAAAACATTTGATTTAAATGAGAACAGTGTTCACAACCTCCTCAGTCATATGTTGTCCTTGTTAAATGGCAAATAGAGCAGACTTGATTGATCTGATTTCACAATCCCAAACGCCTCCAAAATGGGAACTACTGGGAGGATTAAATCTGAATTATATCCCAACACTGTCTGTAGGGTATGACACAATGATTTGAATGACTCTTGGAGCTCCCTTTCTCCCCTTTTTAAGTTTGTGCCTTGATCTGACAGTAACTCTGAAGGATTTCCGTGTCATGAGTTGAAGAGCCATAAAAAAATGAGTCGGTATCAAGGTATAGATGTGGACAGCTCAGGTTAACAGGCATTTAAACATCATACCCCAATGTTTCTCACATTGTCTACCTATTTTATTGGTAAAGGGGCCAAAACAGTCTTGGAAGTCCTTGAGAAAACTATCAATTGGAATTTTCTTCAGAATGTCTCTTATTGCTAGTTTAAGATCCTCAGATAAAGGAACCCCTTCGTCACCTCCCGCCTCGTGGTGTAGACTTCTTCAATTCAGCCAATTTTTTAGATGTACTTATATCAAGAGTAATGTGTCAGTAACAGGGCAAGAGCCAGAGATATTCTGTTTCTTTTCTCCATGTTTTGTCTGTGGCTAGTTCCTTTAGTGTCTTTCAACAATTAATGCAGTCAGCCAAGTTATTGATGGATTCCACATACCGCCAGGTGTGTGCGCTTGTAAGTTCCTGTATTTCAGCAACTCTGGTGCCTAAAAATACTTTGTAATTGCAGGATTCCGACTGAAACCATGTCAGCACAGTAGTGGAATCAGTCCAGAGTACAAAGGATAACATTTTCAAAATGAGCTCTTTAGCTAACTGCACCAGAGAGCTGCACACAGTTCCAATCTAGGCACTGATAAGCACCCCTGGCGGTTAGGGGCTACTCTTGACCTGGCTGTGAGGAACGCTACCTCAGCACTTCCCTTCGGATCCTCTGTGCATGCTACAGACCCATGTGCCCTTTCATATGCATCACTGAATTGATGTACTTACTGACTTAATAGAATCCAACTTGGAATACAAAAAACAGCGTGGTAGTGTGATTTTGGAAGGTGTTGCAGTTCCCTTTGCCAATCATGCCATGTTTGGAGAATATCCTTTGGCAGCAGTGAGTTATCCCACCCTCTTTGCTTAGCCCACAGACTAGGGATCTTTGCCTGGATGAAATAGGGAACAAGGAACCCAAGCAGGTCATATTAGCTCACGATTACCATGTACATATTTCTCATTGTGGGAGTTGTACAGTTATCAAGGCGGTTTTGTTACCCAAAAGTATCAGACTGACACCCCCAATGTAATCCTAATGTAAGTTCTTGAGGATCGGATTTGGTTGGGTTAAGCCAAAGCTAACCGCTTTCTGATTTGGCTTCCTTTGGCATATGATCAATAACGTTAGAAAAGTTGCATACCCACTATCGTAGTTCAAATCCTTTGTCTGCTAATAGATTCCTCAGTGTGTTCACCAACACTTTAGCTTCATCAGGTGTTTCAACACTCTGTAGACATTTGTTTACATAGAAACACCTTTCAAGGGAGGGGCAGACATTGTCTCCTGTCTGACTGTGATCCACTACATGCTTCTGTAAAGCGTAAATAGCACAACATGGACTCCATGTAGCCCCGAATGGAAGCACTTGCCACTCATAGATGCTAGGGGGTTCTCTCTCTTCAGATTATGCATAAGAAATAAAGGAAGGGCTTATCCTCTGGCAGTAGTCTAACTTGTTGTTGCTAAAGGCTACAGGATGCTCCCAGAACCATTGCAACACACCAAGTAAGGAGGACCCCAGAGTTGGTCCAGGCAAAGCAGATTGTTCAGGTTCTCTGTATGAGAAAGAACAATTGAGAACAGCTCTGTTTTTTTTTCCATTATGGCTCATCATATGACAAGGAATGTACCATGATTCATCTTTCTCTGAGGGTTTCTGCTCTGGTACTTCAACCTTGTAGTCAATCAGACTCTATATTTAAGTTCTGTAAGCCTCTGACTTTCCAGGATCTTTAGCCAGACGACTCTCTGTGCTACACAGATTCGCCATCACAGCTTGCTTTATGGCATGTAATGTAGGCATGCTCTTAACTCTCAAGAGAGGTGTAGCATGGTGTTGTGTCCCATCTATATAGATTCTGGTTGTCTTTGCCTTTAACAGGTCGATGGCCTCTTGATCCCGTTTGGATCTGGTGGCAAGTTTTCCACTCCTGTAGGGCAGTACATCAAGTTGCCAGAGTTTCCTTGGTCTATCCAGCCTAGTCATGTCTTTACTGCTGCTGGTTGGGATAGTCTGAGCAGATTAGAAAAAGGGGCTGAACCCTATCAAAGGAAGGGATTGGCAGCCTTCTGAGATGTCTGTATTTATGCTGTAATGTGGCAGCTGGGCATGTGTGTTTGGCGAGCCCCAACTGGTCAGGCAGTAAATGCCCTGTGTATCTTAAAGACTATGAGGTTGACCGGCTGGAGAGATAGTAAAGGAGACTGAAGTACCCTGTATGATTCACATGTCCTGTTAAACAGTTCTCAGTGCAAGGGTTTCTGATTTACCATGTAGCTTCAGTTCCTGAGCAGCTGCTTGCAAAAGGATGATACATTCTGAGCCATCATCCAAAACTGCATACTGCATTGAACCCTCTGACATTATGACTAACGATAGTAGTCCGTCCATCAAGTCAGCTATCTGCCGCAAGTCCAACTGGTGGGGTTGCCCACATTGCTGAGCATGAGACACCATGTTATCTAATTAGGGCCGATTGGAATTGATGTAGGAGTCTGCAATGAGAAGAGCAACCTCAAACTTCAAGTGTTCTAGGGGAAACTGATATTTAAATCTTTCGGTAGCATTCCTGGGTAGAAGACCTTTAGTCGAGCAAATTTCCATGGGTCGCCTCTGTATATCTTTACTTGCTGAGGGTAGTAAATATGCTGTTCTGAATCTCCTCAGAATGGCCTACTGTTGGTAGGTGCTATTTGGGGGTGCCTGGACTTTGCATAGAAATTTGCTCTCTGTTGTGGAGTTATTGCCATAGGGTAGCTCTCAGATTCACAGTATTCAGGGGTTGATGGACATGAGGGAGGGTGATCTTTATTCCCTAGTGTCTGCATTCTAGTGGTTAATTCCTCTACCAAATTGAGTGTGCTAAGTCTAGGAGGTGGGGGTGGTATATTCACTGAAGGGGGAAGGATATAATTTTCCACTATAGGTGGAGGTGGCAGGGGCCATTGTTTATAGTCAAGTAAAGGGGTTCAACTTACTGGCAAATGGGCCCTGTCATATGGCAAATGAACTGAACTTTAATGGAGTAAGGAGGCTGTGTTAGCTCTCATTTGCTGCTGCATATCTAGGACCACAGAATGAAGTTGGCTTGTTTAAGCCCCTGAATCGTTCTCAGAATCTCTGAAACATCCTTTGTTGTGACTGGGTGAGTTACAGGTGAGCACTCGTATTTTGGTCTAATATGTAATGTGACTTTGGTCTTTCTCTGTGGCATACTCACTCAATGGCTTATAAGTGAGAGGGATCATCTCGGCTATCCTTTCATCGTAAGGCTCCTGGAGCTCTCTGGGATGTGGGAAGGTATGAGCAGCTGGAGCTGTTGGTCAAATAGGGGAAAATTAAACCTTATAATCCGCTAACCAGGCCGGAGGCTGTACTTGAAGTTAGGGACGCACATCAGCTGGTTGTTCTTCTCTGTTCCTCTGTTTTGGAAACATCTTCTGCAATGCACAGCAATTACTCTCCGACTCATATAACCAGAGTTAAGTGATCAATGTGGTTAGGAATGAATTAATCACTTTAGTACATCTAATCAAAACACAACAAAGATGCTTTTGCTTCACTGAAGTGTGTGTGTGTGTGTGTGTGTGTGTGTGTGTGTGTGTGTGTGTGTGTGTGTGTGTGTGTGTGTGTGTTTGGTTCTAGAAAACAAGTAGAACCAACTTATATATCAGTACTTTACATTCATCATATTATAAACATACAATAAACAGTGGCAAAGTAGCATTTTAAGAATGTTAATAGTTAGAAAGGCTATATTCTGAAGTAATATTCTTCACTTTCAATCCCTAATCCATAAGTTATTTAACTTCGGTCAAGTCAGGAATCAACTAATGATGTCACACTGAATAGCTTGTGCATAGCTAATAACTAAACATTTCGTAGAGTACTCAAACCGTAATTCCTCAAGGGGGCATTAAAGGTCCTGGGCATTGAATAATATACCGCTATTACACGAGAGTGTCTGAATACAGAGCCATTTGCAACAGAACCTGTTGTTATGGACTTGTTTTAGGAGACAGAATATGGATCCTTATGTAGGGATTTATTAGAACAATGCTCAAAGTTAAAACCAGCCTGAGTTGCTCTCAAAAATACATGAAAATCAAACTAATCCAAATTGAATGTAAAGTACGTGTGTCACAAGAAAAGGCAGGGTCAAAAATTCTGTGTATCAGAACTATCACCACAGAAGACACAGAGAAGCTCAAAACAAACTCGAATACAATAGAGTACAATTATATGGCCAGACATTTGATGACCTCACAATCGCATCCATATCTGTAAACTGTTGCCTGAAATTTAGAATCACACTATTGTATAGGATGCTTCTGTATGCTGTACTATTTATATGCCTCTTCAGTACAACCAAGGAGCCTAAACATGTTCCAGCATATCAGTGCCCCTGTATTTTAAGCAGCTTTCATGAAGATATTTTTTTTAGAATTTGAGTGAAAGAACTCAGCCTTCAGCCTCACTGCACAACAACGCAATTTGGGTTGAAACTGGAACAATAACTGCAACCCAAGCCACCTTGCCTATCATCAGTGTTTGGTCTCATTAATGTTCTTGTGGATGAATGGGCACAAATCCCCACAACCATGTTACACAATGTTGTTGAAAGCCTTAATATAACAGCAGGTGCCCACAAATCCTTGGCCATTTGAATGATAGAAGTAATAATTATAGCAGGAAGAAGAAATAGGACTTTGATTCTTGAACTGTATAAGAGCATATAATATTATTGCCTTTTAAATGCTTAACTTGAGTAATAATACTATGCCAGTATTTTGCTAATTTTTCTTACAAAAGTGGTGTAATTCAGTCAGCTTTATATAATCTTATTATTATTGTAATACCAAAATTCATTACAGTAATTATAACAATTAGTATAAGAGTAATGCATGTGACTTCTGTTGATTATGTAAAAATGTGTGCTTGTGTGGTAGGCACTGGGGTCAAGATGTGGATGGTTGGGGTTTGTTTCTTTGCTGGTGGTACGTTAGAAAATGTTCTGTCAGTGTGAAGAATCTTACAAGAACAAGTCTCATCTGTCAGGTGTTATATTCAATGATGCTTTAATTATTTACATTTTTACATTACATGCATTTTGTTATAACAATCCTTCAGAGTCTTAACTCTCTCTCTCTTTTGAAATAACGTGTTATTCTCATACTTTATTTTTCCTTCCACCCTCCCCTTGTCTGTTTAAACAATCATTTTGTGAAAGTGTCTGTCCTCATCCTTTTCACTTTCAGAGTTAAAACTGACCTCTTTACAGTGTATACAATTTATAATACAAAATGGCATATTTTATCTTACATCCAAGATATTACGTATTACTTTCTGTCTCCTCTACTCCCACACCCATCCCTCTTTCTATCTCTCCCCTTTCTTTTTGTCTGGCTTTACAAATTTGAACTTTAGTAGGGATGATAAACTTGATGTAAATGCTGAAGGTCTTAGGCTACAGCTTAATGTGATTGGTATTTAGGGTACCCATGGTCTCTCATTAGTACTGATCAACTTTGTCTTAGCCAGGTGGAGGTTTAAGGGTGTGTGTGTGTGTGTGTGTGTGTGTGTGTGTGTGTGTGTGTGTGTGTGTGTGTGTATGTGTGTTTGTGTGTTTGTGTGTGTGTGTTTGTGAGAAAAAGAAAGAGAGAGAGAGAAAGAGAAAGAGAAAGAGAGAGAGAAAGGTCTTTAAGTAAGTGGCAACTTAGTAGTCTGATTGTTTCGGTATGGAAGCTTTCTTCACCATACTGTATTTTCATTTGGTCTAAAGTTTTATCAGGGCTTATTTCATCAGGGTTAGCTTCGTGTATCAGGGTTTCGCTTAATGTAGAGATGTTTACATATCTACTTATTTACAGGGGTTTGGCTAACAATTACTGTATTTGGATTCTCGAAAGCATAATAGCAGCTTACAGAAGACCTCCTTTCTGCTTCTGGTTAAAACCTGCTGAAGTAGCAACTGACTGTCAATTACTGTCACAAACCTTTCAGGGTGACTCACAGCACCTCACTAGATTTTAGATTATTTTTTTTTTTTCTGACTCAGTAACTGGGTGAAACTGTGGCACCGCAGGTAGTTTTAAACCTTACGGCTCCAGGGTCCTCAGTTCCATCCTGAGCTCAGATTACTGCCTTTGTGGATTTTCACATATTCTCCCCTAATACCCATATGCTTTCTCTGGATTCTCTGGTTTCTTCTCACATCCGAAAAATGTGCCAGATCTGAACTGCCTATGCTAAAATTGCCCTTATGTGTGAATGTGCGTACATGGTGTCCTGAGGATGGACAACCATCTGGGGTTTGTTCCTGTTTTGCACCCAGATGAATGTTTTTCATCACTTTCAAGCTTTGGATATATCTAACTAGTTTGAATTTCATTTATTAACACTTCATCCTAATCAGAGTAGCAGCATCTTGAGAAATAAATAAATGTTACATCTATAAATCTGCTATTATTTTGCGATGAAACTATATGGAAATTACATAACAAACATGTTATATTCATGTATAGTAAGTATAGTAACATGAATGTATTTAAACATTTATGTCTCAAAAGCATTTTGCAATTGCTTAAAATATAAGAAAACACAAGTTATATTTACTTGAACCTTTAAGACTTTTGATCAAATGCAAATCAACACATTCTGACTAAAAGAGGACCATAAGTGTGCTGTGGGTCTGCTTAGTGTAACTATCACTTAAACGCTGATTCAAATAAATGTGATTAATGTAGTAACTTCAGTATGAAAACTCAGCAATATATATGCTGTTTAGTCATTAAGTTATTATCAACGGCTAGTATTAATGGTAACTTGTTTCAGCTATGTTGCTTGATGCAAAGAAAAAAGGTTGTACAGTAGGTTAGTGGTTAAGGTATTAGACTTTTGATCTTAAGGTCATGAATTCAAATCCAACACCAAGCAGCTACACCTGTGCCCCAGAGCATGGCTCTTAATCCCATAGCTGCTCAGTTGTATAAATGATAAATGTATACAACTCTGGATAAGGGCGTCTGCCAAATGCCTTAAATGTAAATTTAAGGAAATAAATAAACACAAAAATCCCACTGTCAGACACTTGTGATAGGAAATACGTTGAAAAAACTGTTCTCAAACCAATGTCAGATCCAGGCCTTGTCCCAATCCCCATTTATCTTTCAATCTATGAGGTTTTGCAACAGAATATTTTTTTTATTAAGATGATACTCTATCTACACAAAATATATCATTACAAGATTACATTCGATACATTCACAAGATTAGGAGAGACATCAGAATAAAGGATATAGCCCTTGTGATTTACACTGACAGGGATAATCTTATGGCTGCTGATCAGAAATAACATTAAGACCACCTTCCTAATATTTGACCACCGTCCAATTTTGCTGCCAAAACAGTCCTGACACGTCGAGCATTAACAGCATTAACATTTTTAGTAATTTGACCTAGAGTCACCTATGACCCTGTCACTGGTTTACCACTGTTCCTTCCTTGTACAATTTTTGATAGATACTGACCACTGCAGACTAGTAACACCCAACAATTTGGCCCTTGTCAAACTCACTAAAATCTTTACGCACACTTGTTACCGAATGTATCCCACCCACCAACAGGTCCTATGATGATGCGAAAATCAGGGTTATTCACTCACCATTCATAATGTTATAAAGTCATAATGTTATGCCTGGTTGGTGTCTGTTGCTGAGCATGATGGTTTTCACACTTGTGGACCTTGTGTATAACAGTAGCATATAGTATTTATAAAGTATATGTAATAGCTAGCTAGGCTTTTAGCAGTCACAATATAGCTCATAGTGCAACACAATTTTGTTCAACAGAATGCAATTTTAAACTTAAGCAAATGAGCAGATGGAAACTGGTTCTTTGGCTGACCGGAATAAAAATGGGTTGATTGTAAGCTGGCAGATCCTTTGCGTGATGAAGTCATTGAGTCACCTGATTGGTTTGGAGGTTGAGTTGAGAGGATGTGATTGGTTATTGTGCTGTATCCGGGAACACAGATGTGAATTTCTTGCCTCATTGCGTGCCTAGTGAACTATGAAGACACACACACACACACACACACACACACACACACACACACACACACACACACACACACACACACACACAACATAGCTCTTTCAGTTCCCCTTCCCTCCCTTCTACCCTTTATCCTTTACTCCTTCCTTCATTCCCTAGGTGTGTCCTTCTCGCACTCTCTTTCCATCACCTCTGCTGGACATTATCAGTGTCCCAAAAGAGGCAATTTTTAGACCATCTACACGCACACACACACACACACACACACACACACACACACACACACACACACACATACACACACACACACACACACACACACACACACACACACACACACACACACACACACACACACACACACACACACACAAACATGCCCACACGTCGGCCCACTTAAATGGGAAATGGACATGCAACCATCTTTCTCGGTCTTACTCTCTAGTTCAGACTCTCCCATTGACTTCTTTCCTTCATGTCCTCATTCTGCTGTTTTCTTGTTCAATCTCTCTCCCTTTTTTGCTTTTTTCCCTTTGGCTGTCACATTCACACATTCACTCTCCTTCCATCTGCCTCTATCTTTCTCTGTTTCTCTCTTCACTTTTCTTAGCATCTCAGTTCTCTTGACCCTCATCTCAGTGTTCACACTTTCTTTTTTTTCTTTTGTCTATTTAGCTCATCCAATCTCTCAATAAACAAATGCTTGTTTTATTCTCTTTCTCTGCCTCTCAGTCTTTTATCAAGTTCCTCCTATTATTTCTCGTTTTTTTTTTTTTCTTTTCTCCATGCTTTCATTTACTCAGCTATGGTCTTTCTCTTTCACTCTTACACCTACTCAAAATCTCTCTTTCCTTCTTTTTTCTGTCTCTGTCTGCTAATCTTGTAAATTGTTATTCTGTGCTGCATGTGTGTGTGTGTGTGTGTGTGTGTGTGTGTGTGTGTGTGTGTGTGTGTGTGTGTGTGTGTGTGTGTGTTCTCTGTGCACAGATCTGCTTTGTAAGTTTGGACACAAATGCAACTGACCAACATGACAACATCTGCCTCAAGGTAGGTGGCTTGCTGTTTAATTAACCAAAAGTGCAACATATTGTAAAGTCCTGATCACAGTGAAAACAAAAAAGGACTACACACAGATGGGAAGATGGGGTTCATGACATTTTCTTAAAACCATTTTCAAACCAAAGCTGTAGCAAATATGGTTATTAATATTAAGAACACAATTACAATATGACTACTAATTAATAGTAGTTTTGCATTGATTTATTATTTAAAGCAAATATTATTATTTACTTTCATTTGCATTATCTGAAATAAATATTCAAGAAGGAAGTGTCTATTGGCAGTTACTAGGAAGTGTTTCATACTGTTCCCTGAATGTGAATTGTAGTCTGCTATCACATCTTTTGGTTAAAGCTAAATCACTATGTTACTTTCCAGACATCAGACTCCAAAGACATGCACAAACTCGTGGTAGTAGTATTTCTGATTAGCAATGGTCAAAAATATTTGTAAAAAAAAATTAGCATTATACATCATTTGGTCTATTTCCTAAAAGCTGTGTTAAAAAAATAATTGGATGGTTCATGCATGAAAAATGTCAGATAAAAAAAAATGTTCTACTTTTTTTTTATCAAACCAAATAACAAATTACATAGCCTCCATTGACCATGCTCTGTAAAGCTCACTGTTCAGTCAGACAGTTTTTGTTTAAGCACACTGTCTTACCAACTCTTCTCCTTAAAAAGAATCACGTTAAAAGTCAAGCAATATAAGCTTTAGGTTTTAAACTGTAAACAGTGAGTGATTACTTTATTATCTTCCATTAGTCTGTATATTTCCAAATTTTTCATGTGCAAAATTTTCCAATTGTGTACACTATACCAGTATATCATGTTTTTGATTACATTTCAATTAATATAATTAATTTAAACCTTTTATTAATAAAAAGAAATTAAGTAATAATATAACACTCTTTTAAAGAATACTCTCACCCTTAAATTATTACCTATTATTACCTATTATTTTTAAAATATTTGAATTATTAATGTGCAATTGTTGATGCTAAGAAAGGGATGATTGGATATTCCTCTTCATTTTTGATTACATCTTATTTTCATTCACTCTTGCAGTGTAATTGAGGTTAATCTCTAATGTTTCACATGATTGGCAAAGATAATGTCAGTTAATATTTTGCTAATGTGACTCTTTCTATTTAAATTGAACGAAGGAATGTTGGTACAATTAAAATTCTTACCAATCAAGCGCTTAACTCAAAGTTAACTCATTCATATACATCTTCCTTGTTCCTTCTATCTCATCATTATCATGATTGAAGTGCAATGAATACTTAATATCCCTTCGTATTATTATTATCATTGCGGTTACATTTCTAGAAGCTGGCAACTGTGTCTTCTGATCTGCCACGACTGGTTGAGGGGCTTGGTTCTTGGCCACTCAAAGAACATGAAATTCTGCTGTTAAATGGCCTGGAGTCACCTGATACTTACCCACGTGACCTCGCACACTCACATGTGAGTATCCTGGAAAGTCAAGCAAGAAATGTATTCTAGTAAATAATGAAATGATTGTGTGCATTCTGAGTCAATGTTTCCTCTCTGCTGCACTCTAATAAGGTGTTATAGTATTGTACTGTAGAGAAGGACTAACCAGTTTAATAAAGGAGTGTGTCTGAACATGTTAGAATGTGTGAGAATGTATGAGCAACGAAGTCACATTTTCATTATTTAGACTATATATGTACGAAAAAAAAAAGTAGTTTTGACAGCATTTCTATAAGAATAACATTTTTGATGCCGTGGTGAATATTATCATATGTATGATCAGCTGTTTGGTCCAAGTGTATTTCATGCAGCAAAGAATTTTGTGTTATTTTATGATTCTGGCAGCATTTGCCTCAGTGCATCCGCAAAAAATTTAAAATTTTAGCTGTGTGTGTGTGTGTGTGTGTGTGTGTGTGTGTGTGTGTGTGTGTGTGTATGTGTGTGTGTGTGTGTGTGTGTGTGTGTGTATACATGTGTATTACAGATCCAGAGAGCAGCTGATGTGTGTGTGATTCAGAATGCCAGTCGATGTCGCCCAGTTAAGTCAGACAGCCTCGTCCTTCAGATTAACAAGTTCCTGATTGGTCTACAGTATGGGCAGGAGAAACAGCGGCATATTCGTTTGGCTAATCAGCGTGTCTGTGATGATGACACAAACCGTTCCGTTTCATCCATAGAGGAGGATTTCCTGACAGCCTCCGAACATTTGGGGGAGGAAAGTGAGGATGAAAAAAATGGTAAATAACACATTTACTTATGTATTAATTTATCTATCTATCTATCTATCTATCTATCTATCTGTCTGTCTGTCTGTCTGTCTGTCTGTCTGTCTGTCTGTCTGTCTGTCTGTCTGTCTGTCTGTCTGTCAATTATCCATACTCTATGCACTCTCATATCGGTGATTTTATCCACCCATAAACCAAATATTAAAAATTTACATATGAACCATTGGTCTAATGCACTTCTCTTCATCTCTCTACCCATCTTTCTGTCCATCTGCTTATCTTCCTTTCCACCCATCAATAATTTTCAGTGCTTGATAAAAAAAACCTCTGATCTATAATTTCACCTAAATATACTTCTGTGAATACACATTCAGGTTGTAGTCCCACCCCAGCAATGCCCCAGCATTCTCAGATACATTGCTAACCCAAACCAAATAAATGAACATCCGGCAGTCCACAAATCTGGCTGTACATGGATCTGTTCATCTGTTCATTCATCTGTCTGTCTTTTCATGTTCTGCCCATTAATCTCTATATTATGTATCTATCATTTCTTTCACATACAGCTGTATGCAAAAGTTTGGGCAACTCTCTCTGCCACTATGGGTTTTAACAAAATTACAAAGGAAAACTAGGTTGTACTAAGTACTTTTTTAGAAGGGGGGCCAAACTTTAGCACATACCTTAAATACTATTTATTAAATATATATTCATTGTGTGTCCAAATTGTCCTTATTTGGAGAAAATGTACTTCTTTCGACAAAATTTGCAATATGATTAGTGGTGTCCAAACATTTGTATACATCCAAGTCTGCATGTTTTTGAGTTGTCTGTCTGTCCGGCTGAGATTTTTGTTTGATTGTTTGTTCGATCTTCTAAAAAATAAGTGGATAACTGTTTGTCAGCTTTAAATGGAATGATCATTGTAATGAGCAGATAAAATTATTGTATGTTATAATTAGGCTTGTCAAGGTCAGAGCAAGGTCAAATGTTTGAAAAGACTAGACTTGCTTTGCGGTGCAGGTATCTGTTCTGTGAAATTGGCATCAAGTTATACTTGTTTATCCATAAACTCAACAAAGGTCTTTAAAAATAGTTTAAGAAAATTTAATTTGTTCACTCCACCCTTTCTTCTATCTACTTTTTAAAATCTTAAACATTCCTTACTTTTTGCCTTCAAAATTACACTACAGGCAGTAGTGAGTGTTATGAGTGTCAGGCTCATCTAATCACAGATCCAGAACAGTGTATTTAATTAGTTTTTTCGAGCCAGTAATACAAGTGTAGCCGAATGACGAAGTTACTCTGTTATTGCGTGTGCTGGACATAAACCCCAAAATAATTTATTTATACTATTAACACCCTTTTTCAGCCTGCCCCCTTGCTGATCCTCTCAGATCCACTATACGATGTAAAAAAAAAAAAAAATCAGCAAAACATATTAGCAATTCCGACTTTTCCCTCTTAGCTAACACTTACTGCCAACAAAATATTTAAACCCTTCTGGCTTTTTATAGCCTGCTTTCATCTTGGAGCTTATAGTCAAATGTAATTCATCTCCATATCAACTTGATTCTACTCATCACTTTCAGGTCATTTCAGTATTTAACTGTAACCATCTCTAGAGGGGGATGAGGCGCTGCATTGAAATGCTTTGGGAATACCTCGCGTTGTCCACGCTCCGAATCACTTGTGAAATCTGGCCAATAGGCAAGTCGTGACATCATCACCCGGGCGACGCTGCGAAAACCAGGAAGCTACAAAAGTGTCCAATCATGCTATACTGACCAATCCCTGCCTAGTGTGTTTGAGCACAACCGGCAGTGGCTCTAATGTCGAGGTCATAGAACCTGACAAAGGTCAAAGGGGTTAACCAGCCCGCAGTGTTACATATGTCCTGGAGAGAAACTCCAGCGGACCAGGCTGTAGAGGCTGCCATACCCCAGGTGGAATGAGCCTCGACTCTGAAAGGAGTCAAGAAAGACCAGAGACTCATAACATGAGGAAATTGCATCCACAATCCATCTACTGAGAGTCTGCTTATTGGCCGGAAAACCTTTTCTATGAGGGCCATAGCAGACAAACAGCTGCTCCTACTTTCTCCACAGACTCATCCATTTTGATTCTCCTGGTCGGGGGCTAGGAAAGGAGGAGTGCAGAATGCCTGCAGTATGATAGGTCATGAGGGAGCCTTAGGGCACATACCCAAGTTTAGAGTAGAGAAAAGGGCTGGCCATGCCAGGGGCAAACTCCAGTAGAGACGGGGCCACAGAAAGAGCTTGTAGGTCTCCGACCCTCTTTAGGGAGGAAATTGCCAGAAGAAAGGCGGTCTTTACTGACAGATACCTAAGGGCCACCTCGGCCAAAGTTTGAAGCGGGGCTCAGATAGAGCCGCCAGCACAACGGCCAAGTTCCACACAGGCACCCTGGCTCGTATCCCAGGCTTCAGCCTCCGGGTGCCACCTGAAGCTGTGATTGAGCTAAAATCAACCAGTTGTCCATATAGATTAGAATGAGGATGCCCTGAAGCCGTAGTGGGGCTAAAGCCGCATTCATGCACTTTGTGAAGGTGCGGGGTGAGAGTGCTTGGCCGAATGGGAGGACCCAATATTGGTAAGCTTCACCCCCAGGACCTCAGACCCTCCTGTGAGTGGAAAGGATGGGATGTGGAAATAGGTGTCCCTAGATCTATCGTGACAAACCAGTTCGAGGACTTGATCTGAGACACAACCTGCTAGAGGGTGAGCATCCAGTGAGTGAGCAGATCTAGGATCAGCTGCAATCTGCCATCCTTCTTTGGAACAACAAAGTACTGGCTGTAGAGCCTGACTCTCTGACTAAGGGAGGAACCACCTTGATGGCCCCTTGCCTTAGGAGGGTGCGCACTTTCTGTTCCAGGACCAGAGCCTCCTTGGGTCCCACCAGGGACATCCTGTTGAACCGGGGAGGAGAGGACCTGAATTGAATCGAGTAACCCCTCTCTATTGTGTGCAGGACCCACAGAGATACATCTGGCAGGTCTTCCCAAGCTGCCTGGAAATCTCTTAGCTGGTCTCTGACCCTCTCAGTGTGGCTGAGGCAGTGCCCTACACCCGTTAGGACCTCCTGAGAGGCAGCGGGTCTCCTCCATCCGCAGCAATACCTCGGGCAGAGATGGAGGGAGACACCTGCTAGAGGAAGACTGTACTCTGAAGCACATCCTGTGAAAGAGCTAACAGCCTAGCCTCCTGGTGGTGTCAAGGAGGTACGGGCACCGTATAATGAGGTGTACACCACCCCCTCGATGTAGGGTGCTCTGATTGTCAGGGCCGCTGCACCACTGCCCATTTGTCCTTTCGATCTGGGCATAGCGATGCTTTTGGGCTTTGCGATGCCCAGCCGTGCCGGGCTGGGGCTGCGCCCGCCGAGCAACCCTATGAGAGCGGCAGGGAAGTACCACTGAAACACCGCCGTGGTCTCCTGAACTTGTCGGGTTAGATCACAGTGCGACGTAACTCCTTAAATCGTCAGCACTAGAGCTGAATCCCTCGTCAATTGCTCGTAGCATTGCTCGTACTCATCGTGTGGATGCAACCCGCAACCTGACCTGCTGTCGCATAAGCCTTGTCTACTACTTTAGTAGGCAGTACTGGGGCCATGGCGATGATGCTATACCGGGGGAGAGATAGCTAGCTAGCATCTCTTGCACCCTAGCATCACCCCATAGCCGCACTCTTTGAACCCTATTCATGGGGAAAAGTTACGGGGCACGTATGGGGTCTCCCAGGACCTGGGCACCTCGATGTGCAGGTCGGGGAAGAATGGTAGGAGCGTGGAGGCTGTGATGCGGGGCGCAGGCACTGCTTCTGCTTTTCGTCCAGCCAAGCTATTTCTAGCTTGGACACAGCCTGCGTCGCTACCTCCAGGAGCTCCTCATACAGCACAGGCTCGCTAGCCTCCAAAATTTCTTCCTCCTTGGAGGAAAAAATATAGAGAACCACGCTACTCACGAAGAAGAAACCGCCAAAGGGCGTTCCTCCACGCGGAGAACGTACGCTCAACCCGGCGGGAGATCTGTTCTGATTCTGCTAGATCTGTGAGCCCCACGACTTCCGGCGCCTCTTTGCCTCTGCAAAAACGGGCCCGAGCCGTGAGGGAAAGGACTCTCCTTGGAGAGCGCTCTCCTTGGACAGCGCTCTCCGGGAACGCCTAGCCACATGGCTAAAAATGCTAACAGTTGACTCCCTCGAGAGCCGACTAAGCATTCTCCTAAGCTAAGCAAACAACACATCAGCTGTGTCCCTGTGTTTTTATGTAGACTGCAGTGTGTGCCATTATTGGGAACACTTTTAATGCCTAATTATAGATCAGCATTCAATGCTTCTCCAAATTATTTTTCTCAGGAACACTTTGGCCCTCTGTGTTTCCTTATTTAATCATGTTTTACTTTTATGTCTTAAGGATCACTTTACTGCCAATAATGCACAAAGAAGCAACAATGAATGTAAAACTTTGTATTTAGGTATTAAACAGTGTAACAAATAATTAACAAAGAAATTGGTATAGAAAATTGTCAGCATACTCTCAAACCAGATGTTGATACATCAACAGAAAATGCTAATTATAATATCAAAATAGTGTTAGAGATTAAGAGTTCCATAGAAGCTGGGGGTTAATGCAATGAAACCTGCACTCCACCATGGCAAGACTAATCTATAATTAAACTCTAATGAGAAATAAGACAGCATATTTGTGAAGGTTAGGCTCACCTTGGGTCCAATGCAATATTTATTCTAAGATACAACAATCTTCATGTGAGGTTTGTTTATAAGACAAGGAGAAGTAGTAAAAAGCTGTAATAAAATTTAATGATACTGTATGTCACCCATGACTGAATGGCTACTATAACAATTAGAAATTGTAGTATGTCTGTATTAATACTTAAAGTATATCTTTTTTTTTTTTTTTTTTTTTTTTGCATATGTTGTGTCTTGACTTGCCTTTAATGAAGTTGTCCATATTACAAAATTATGTCGATGATGCAAAAACTATTTTTCTTTTATCTGAATAGAGACAGATGTTGGAGTTTTACTAGAATCAACTAAAATGCAAAAGACAAAACAAACTAAGAAGAAGAGCATGGTGAAGAGAGATGCCAGTGAAGACTCGGACACGCTTTGTGCTTCCTGCAAATCTCATAAAGTTTCCAGGACTTCCAACAGACGTGACAATATCACTTCTAAAAATAGGAAACAAATCAACAAAGAGTCAAATTATGCCTCCAGCCTTGCCGAATCCGTTCTGCAGGATGCGTTTATCTACCTTTCTCAAGACGAGTCATCCTTTTCCAATCAGTCAACAGTGTCTATCTCTAACTCTCCAAAAAAATCATTAGATGAGGCCACTAGAACAAGAACACACTCCTTTGAACTTCCAAAAATTGTAATAGTCCAGAGTCCTGATAACTGTGATGAGCTATCTGAATGGCCTGAAACACAATCCTTTGGTGCACCTGAAAACCAGGACAGACAAGAGGCAGGAACTCACATGCATCACAGCTCTCCAATAAGGCATACAGCTAAGCCTGTAGAGATAGCTTTAGCATGTGCTGCTAGCATCATCGGCACAATCAGCAACCCACAGGTCACGAAGCAACTAGTGCTAGAACCAGCAAATGATGAGGAGGAGAAGGATGAAGAAGAGGGCAGAGAGTTAGAGCAAAGAGACTATTCATTACCTTCTGGAATATGTGGAATGTCCCAAGTAACAGGAGCAGTACATACAGCAGGTGTAACTAAAGATTCATGTGAATTGTCTGCAACATCAGTTGGACTGCTATCAGCGGCTCAAGCTTCCACAGCCATTACATTACACTGCAATGTGGCAGAAGGATCCAGTATGGACACATTTAGATCCACCATAGCTGAGATTTTCTTAAAGGAAGCTTTAGAAGTCCTCATCCACAAACAGAACTACACCAGCATAGCAAACTTCTTGGAGACCACACATAACAAGATTGTGGATGGTATCATGCATCCAAGAAGGTCCTATCAGAACCATATGACAATGGATGATTTTACCCAAGAGATGGCAGAGAGCATGTTTAAATATGCAATGGAGAAAGCTGTAAAAAGAAAAGAGCATAGAGAGAGGGATGCATCCAATGTCCACAACTTAATCTTGGAGAGTGTAAACAGCTTGTTTTTTGATGTTCTTTGTGCCACATCAAGAAAATTTGGTGATATTTCAAAATCTACCCCGGAGTTATCGGATAGGAAAATAAGTGAAGTCAGTGCAAAAGAATATGAGGCCACCACAAAGCCTGGAGGTGAAGCAATAAGTCAACTGCAGCATTTAACTGAACTCAAACAGCCTGAAAATACCAATGAGCTAGAAAAGCTTTCTTTACTTTCAGGAACAAAGGAACAAGAGCACCGAGCCATGCAAGCAGAGAAAGAGAATGAAACACATGTAAATGAGCCCACCAAACACACACAAAACAAAACTACTTCTGCCACTATCAACGAAGCTTCATCTACAGGAACTATGGCAGTGTCTAAAACGAATCAAGGTGAGTCCAAGACTCCTGTTGCATGTTTTGCTGAAGACCTGGCAACCACTGTGGTCTCTATGGCTACAGAGCTAGCAGCAATATGTCTGGAAAATTCGAGTGGCAAGCAACCCTGGTTTTGTGCCCTGAAAGGAGGATCTGAAGTGTCTGAGGGTCTTTTGTTGCCCTGTCGCACAATTGCACCTTTCCGGAGAAAAGAGACACAGAATGGAGTAGTGACAGCTAAAAAGCACCGTGCACCTCGCCTCAGCGAGATCAAGCGCAAAACCGAGGAGCAGCCTGAGCTCATGGAGCGACTAGTGAACCGTGTAGTTGATGAAACCGTCAATCTTGATGATCCAGCAATGTCAGACCCTTTTGCACTTTTTGCCTCAGAGGTCACAGCCAGGATTATGAACTGTCCTGAACTGAATGTAGTGGACACATCCAAATCAGGTCAGTCATCTCGCAGCCGACTACAATGTGAGAGATGGAGCAGTCGTGGAAAAGCCTCCAGCTATGAAAGTATCCCAGAAGAAGAAGCAGATCCTTCGGGAGCACCCAATACATTAGATCCAGGAAGCAGACTAGGTCACAACTTAAGCAGGGGAAGCTCGATATCTAAGCAGTCCAGCTGTGAGAGTATTACTGATGAGTTTTCTCGTTTTATGGTTAACCAGATGGAGACAGAAGGCAGAGGGTTTGACCTACTGCTGGATTATTATGCTGGGAAAAATGCCACCAGCATCCTAGCAGCTGCTGTTCAACAGGTGACAAGCAAGAAAAATGGTCACCTCAATGTTCGGACATCATCATCCCTTTCCAAACAGTCCAGTACAGAAAGCATTACTGAGGAGTTTTATCGTTACATGCTCAAAGATATGGACAAAGAAAATAAAGATTATGGAATTACTAAAACCAAAGATTGGAGTAACACCCTTTTGCCTCTACCCTCTAGAACCCCCTTCTGCATCCGTCAATCATCTGTTCCAGACAGACGATCATCTGACTCAAGGCTAACAGTAAACTCTCCCATTAAGGCCAACTCGTTTGATGGATTTGCCCGAAATGTCCATGGTGACTCTCTCAACATTTATCCATCTAACTCTGTGTCATCCACAGGATTATGTAAATCTGATTCCTGTTTGTACAAGCGTGGACAGACAGACCATATAACAGATATGCTTATCCATGAGACCTGGGCCAGCTCTATTGAGTCTCTGATGCGTAAAAACAAAATCATAACCGAACCCTCTGAGGACAGCACAGAGCAAGACTCCTCCGAATCGCAACCACATGTCCAGTGCTTTGCAAATCGCCTAGCCTCAGACATTGTTGAGAGTGGCAAGTCACTTATTGGATGCCAACAGGAAGTCATGGCTAGTCATGCTTCAGTTGGTGAAAGGAGGCGAGGTTTTGTGCAGTCCTGCTCAAGAATTGGCCAAAACTGGTCCCAACAAGAGAGTGCAAATCATGGACAGCGGGAAGTACCTCTGATCCACATTGAGCCAGATCAAAAGGATGAGGGAACTAAAGACATGGAGTGCGATAGTCACTTTATCAGAGATTCAAACGCCAATGTTCAACCTCAAAGTAGCAGCGAAAAAGGAACATCAATTCAGAACAGGTATGGCATTAAAAAAACACAAAGACACTTCTCTAGAGTCATGCTTCCAAACAGACAATTTAAGGAGCGATAGATGAGCTTTTCATTAGCTTTTACATTGCAGAAACACAAACACAAAGGTAACATTTTAAACTAGCAGAACAGCTTTCATCTGTCGGAGAAAGAAGAAAAGAAGGGAAACACTTTTTTTTAAGAAACAAAAAAAAGCTGACCATTTCTTTTTACTATCATACAATTTACCTATTGTGTCTAATGGCCTGAAACTTGCCTACTAAACAGTGATAGGCAGAACATAAAATCAAACAACTGCAACAAGCACACTTTATTTTATTATTATTTGTCTTATTATAGCTTTTTATAGCTCTAGGAACTTATAGTATATTTTGGAATTTTCTATATAGAAAAAACATAATGCAGTATAAATAATTACAAGTATTTAGTGTTTAGAAACAGATTTAAAAGTTTTTTTTTTAATGTAATCAACAACCACAGTGAGAACAGAGGAAGCAATGACCATGGCAAAGCAAATGCCTATGGAGATTAAGGGGTCAAAGCAATGGCTGCAGTGGGGGTCAAAGTTCCTGGCTGCAGTGGTTGGGTGCTGGTTATGCACTTTATCCAGGCAGGCAGGTGGGTTGATATCCATAGCTGAGCAGGGAAGCAGAGCAACATCTCCAGCCGTACAGGGGAAAATCTGGGCCTGACTTCACAACTGGTCCTGTGACAGAATGGGCAAATCCTTGGGCTGCTACATTTTAAAACCTCATATAAAACCTTTGCAGAAGCCAGGACTAAATTTGGAATGACATGTTTAAAAGGACATATGGGTCTGATGGTCAGGTGTCCATGTAAATATGGCCATGTAGTGTAGGTGGATACCATATATTACTTGATTTATATTGATTGTGCTTTAGCTTCATTGTTCTTGCTTCAACTATATTGTTATTTCTGCTAAACAATGTGCTTCCTAGAAAATATGTTACTTTTTTAAGGACAGTCATTAAGGTGACAGCATGGTTTTTTACCTTGTGACACATCGTTTTACTTTATATTCTACCCCCCCACCAGGCACACCAGCAACAGAACAAACACAGCACCCTCTACCAGTGTGGAAGGCACATGTCGCTCTTTCAGCACTAGCAGTGAGGATAGTGGCTCAGGTGGTTGGGCTCAAGTTGCCCCGGATGAAGATCCACAAGAGGAAACAACATGTAGTTTTATTCATTTAAGTGAAGGGTTAGTGTTTCAGTATCCCATCATGCCTTTTAAACCTTGCATTAAATGCTGATGGTAGTCGTGGTGTCAAATGACCATTTCAAGATTCCATTTGGAGCTCTATTTTACTAATGCTAATACTAATCATAGTGTTAATCTTAGTTATGTGATAATTCCAGTGTTGCAATATTAGTGCATTCCTAATACCCCAAAGATGTTCTAAAACCAACAAAAAAGTCTCATGGTTAACATTGTAAACGGGAGGAGCTATCTCCATGTTACTACACTGCTGATAAACTTGATGCATGAATTTGAATGAGAAATTTGAAGTATAAATATTTTTTTTTCAAATTCATCATCCTTAGAAGCTCTTAGATATGCTGTTAGATTTTCTGGTTAATGCTAAATGTTAGTGCTGTATTTAAGTAATTACTAATTCACAGAAATAAGTTATACATACAAAAATAAATAGTGTACAATTGTATAGAATATAATACATAGTATACTGAATAGTACATCAGCTGAAAGAGCTTTTTTCTATCTATCTGTTTTCCACCAACTGTTTATGACATACTGTCTATGTGCACTGACTTAAATTACTTTATTCTGTTTTTTGGCTTAAAAATGAACTCTTCCATCAACCACTAGTGTCCACATTTCTTTGATCTCGGCTTATATTTATTAATTTCCTTCATCACATCCAATTTTCCATCCATCCATCCATTTTCTCCCGCTTATCCGTATTTCGGGTCGCGGGGGCAGCAGTCTAAGCAGACCCCCGCCTTCAACTGCTGCCCAATCCTCACAGCACCGTCCCTTACGGTCCCTCCTGCAGGTGGTGAGCCCATGGGAAGCACATCCAATTTTCTTCCGGTAATTATTTCCTGTAATGCAGTGTAGCTGGAGACATAAGCTTTTCAGATATACAAAGCAGTAACAAATAAGATGAAGGGAAAATGCATAAATATATTTCATGTAGAATATAATGGCAATGCACACACTCACTCTTTTTCCCTCTCTCTCTTTTTCCCTCTCTCTCTCTCTCTTTCTCTCTCTCTCTCTCTCTCTCTCTCTCTCTTTTTCTTCATAATTATCGTTCTATCTAAACAGAAATTGGTGAAATTGATGAACTTGAATAAATGTATGCAATTAAACATCTGAACCATTACCTTCTGCTATTAGATGACATTTTTTTAAATATTTTTTATGACTAAAAGCAACAAACAGCACAAATTACAAATTATATTTTATTTACATTTTTCATTGTTATTTTTCCAGTTTTTGCATGTAGTAACAGGAGCACAATATTACAGCAACTATGTTTGATAATGGCAATGCATCCCCCGTTGCGCCTTGTAACCCACATCAGTGCAGATGTAATATGACAAAAAATGTAGATATGTTTAAACAAGGAAAATATTTTCTAAACATTAGGAGTACAAACAAATAACATGTTCAGGGCAAACACATAGCATTTCTTGCTCATTTCTATGATGATGCCAGACTGCAGTGCTTTGCATAGCAAATATTTTTTATGTCTTTTTGTTCCATCGATTTGACAACAAAGCAAATTTTAGAAATTTTTCAAATCCAGATTATTGTGTGAAATAATATGACTAAAATATAATTTTTATTTAACCTTTATTTTTCCAGGAAGGTCCCATTGAGATTAACAGAAATCTCTTCTTCCAGGGAGTCCTGGCCAAGGTGGCCGTATAAAAGTTTCACATAAACACATAACATACAAAACAAATTCTAAACAAACAAAAGAAAAAAAAGCAATTAATCATGTTGAAATGTTAATAATTTAAATTCTAGCAGTCACCTCTAATAACACTGGAGAGGGTGGTTCCAATATTTATTCTCTCATTGCTTCTTTTTATTCTAACTCTTTCCATCTCTGTCTCTCTTCACCCCAAAACTTTTCACACTTTCCATCTGTCAAGTTTTTTAAAGCACTTGTAAAAATGTTTCATAAAGTATTTTGTTTTTCACTGTCACGTCCTGCATTTTATAACATTTATGAAAAGATAAAAAAAGAAATAAAAAAAAAAGAAATATGCATTGGCCTCTTAATCTGATATGTGGATTTTTGTATATGTTTTAATAACATATACAAAAATCCACATATCAGATTAAGAGGCCAATGCATATTTCTTTTTTTTTTTTTCTTTTTTTTTTATATGATATTTGCCTTACAGAAACGGTAACAGTAGTGCATCTAGTCTCGGTGTTGCAGATCTCGAGGGCTTTCCAGAAAGCTCCAGTTCCACTGGGTTAAACAGGTAATTGGCATGATATATTTAAGCTCTAATGTATTCACAGTGCTTGACTTTTTTTTCCCTCATTTTGCTGTTACAGCCTTATTCCAAAATGGATTAAATTCATTATTTTCCTCAAAGTTCAAAAAAAAAAAAAAAACAACCTATAATGACAACATAAAAGCAGTTTGTTTGAAATCTGCAAATTCATAAAAAAAAAAAATACAAATAAATAAAATAAATCACTTGTACCTAAGTATTTACAGCCTTTGCCATGACACTCAAAATCAATCTCAGGTGCATTCTGTTTTCACTGATCATCCTTAAGATGTTTCTACAACTTGATTGGAGAACTTATGGTAAATTCAGCTGATTGGACATGATTTGGAAAGGCACACACCTATATGTCTATATAATGTCCCACCGTTAACAGTGCATGTCCGAGCACAAACCAAGCCATGAAGTCCAAGAAATTGTCTGTAGATCTCCAAACACAGGATTATATTGAGGGACAGATCTGGGGAAGAGTACATAAACAATTCTGCAGGATTGAAGGTCCCAATAAGCACAGTGGCCTTCATCATTTGTAAATGGAAGAAATTTGGAACCACCAGGACACTTCCTAGAGCGGGCTGCCTGGCCAAGCTGAGCAATTGGGGCGTAGGGCCTTAATCAGGAGGGTGATGAAGAACCCGATGGTCATTCTGAAAGAGCTCTATTTTATCTTTGTGGAGAGAGGAGAAACTTCCAGAAGCACTTCTATCTCTGCAGCACTCTACTAATCAGGCCTATGTAGTAGAGTCACCAGACAGAAGCCACTCTTCAGTAAAAGGCACATGACAGCCCACCTAGAGTTTGCTAAAAGTCACCTGAAGGACTCTAAGACCACGAGAAACAAAGATTGACCTCTTTAACCTGAATGCCAAGAGTGATGTCTGGAGGAAACCAGTCATCACCTGGCATCACCTGTACCGGTCATCACCTGGCCAATACTATCCTTACAGTGAAGCTGGGGGTGGCAGCATCATGCTGTGATGTTTTTCAGCAGCAGGAACTGGGAGACGAGTCAGGATCAAGGCAAAGACGAATGCAGCAATGTACAGAGACATCCTTGATGAAAACCTACTCCAGAGCACTCTGGACCTCAGACTGGGGAATGGTTTATCTTTCAATGGGACAACGACCCTTAGCACACAGCAAAAATAACAAAGGAGTGGCTACGGGACGTCTCTGTGAATGTCCTTGAGTAATCGAACATCTCTGGAGAGATCTGAAAATGGCTGTTACTCCCCATCCAAGTTGATGGAGCTTGAGGGGTTCTGCAAAGAAGAATGGGAGAAACTGCCCAAAAATAGGTGTGCCAAGCTTGTAACATCATACTCAAAAAGATTTGACGCTGTAATTGGTGCCAAAGGTGCTTCAACAAAGTATTGAGCAAAGACTGTGAATACTTATGTACATGTGAATTATTTTTTTTATTATTATCTTTTTTTATTTTTATTTTAAAACTTCTTTCATGTTGTCATTATAGGGTTTTGTTTGTAGAATTTTGAGGAAAATAACGAATTTACTCCATTTTGGAATAAGGCTGTAACATAACAAAATGTGGAGAAAGTGAAGTGCTGTGAATACTTGCACTATATATATCTTTGCAGCAGCAGTAATTCTTACAGTCAAAACATATTATCAAGACAAAAGTAATTCTATAGTGATCAAATTGGAAAACAGCCAAGCAGCATTGCTGATGCTGATGAAGTCTTGTGTGTGTGTGTGTGTGTGTGTGTGTGTGTGTGTGTGTGTGTGTGTGTGTGTGTGTGTGTGTGTGTGTGTGTGTGTGTTTGTGTGTGTTTGTGTGTGTGTGTGTGTGTGTGTGTGTGTTTGTGTGTTTGTGTGTGTTTGTGTGTGTTTGTGTGTGTGTGTGTGTGTGTGTGTGTGTGTTTGTGTGTTTGTGTGTGTTTGTGTGTGTTTGTGTGTGTGTGCAGTGAGGAGAAACTGAGGGTAATACAGAGTCAGGAACAAACAGATGGTGAGTGATGTCTCTTAAAATTAAACATACACACTCAGTTACACAGAGGATGAACCAATAATGCTTTAAAACACTAAATTACTACATTAAAGGATTAAGAAGGATTCAGGGGACATTTTCATTTTAAATAAAGCCTCTGACCTGCAATATAAATGAAATTTCATATATAGTACATACTATTCCTCATGGTTTAAAGTTTCACTAAAGGGTGAGTCATTTGAATGTCTTTTACTAGAAATGCAAGATATAATTTTTTTTAGTCAGTAACCACTTTATCCTGATCAGGGCCATAGTGGTTTTAAAGTGTAGGTGGGTAAATTCACTCTCTGAGGGACAGCATTATATCTTGGGGCACCACACACATACATACACACACCTACACACAAAAGCACATATTCATTCACAGCAAGGGGCAATTTAGCTGTAATCAGTCTGCCTCCCTGTATGTTTCCGGCCAGTGGGAGGAAACCAGAGAACCCGAAGAAGCCCACACAAACATGGGAAAACATGGGAAACTCCAAAGAGACTGTAACCAGAGCTTAGGATCAAACCGAGCACCCTGGAGCTGTAAGACAATGCTCCCACTGATTCACCCCGATGACCACTATTTTTTCTTTTTCAAACTGTGCTTTCTAATGAAAACAATCTACCAAAATTGTGCATCACTAGCAATTACAGAATGTTGCAGAATGTCCATTTAAAAATAAAAAAACTGAGATTAAAAGTTTTAGCATTTCTTTTCATGTAATAGTATGACTGTGTGGTCAAGTATAATTTGACAGGGATCAGAAAAGGAAAAAGGACATGTAGTGTGTAAGTCATACATGCACTACTTGTCTAATGAAACTCTCCTCATAAAATCATTTTCTTTCAAATCATTTAATTCACTCTCTCTCTCTCTCTCTTTCTCTCTTTTTCGCTTTTTCTTTCAGAGGTGACCTCAGGTCTGTCAACAGCAGGAAGTAGTTGTCACAGAGAGCTGCAAGTGATGAACTTTGACCTAGAAGTGGAAGACATGGATAGAGAGATGCGAGCGACACTGCAGTGGATCGCAGCATCTGAGCTTGGCATCCCTGCACTGTACTACAGAAAAACTCTCCAGCACACTTATACCAAGGTACCACTGAATTCAAGTTAAAATCAAAGGGATTTTTTTCAATAATCTCTGCTGATACTTTATTTTTTACCAGCAAGTATTGTTTGAATTTTCTTTGTTAATCAATATTTTTATGTAACCTTTTGTATTTTTTTTTCTAATTTTTCATTTTTCTATTTTCTACTTTCCATTTTTCAGGCTGTTTTATAATCCATCCAGCTTTTGTTTAGGGTACACTGAGTTAGTACATTCATAAACCTTTTT
Organism: Silurus aristotelis; assembly: GCF_946808225.1. Classification (NCBI taxonomy): domain Eukaryota; kingdom Metazoa; phylum Chordata; class Actinopteri; order Siluriformes; family Siluridae; genus Silurus; species Silurus aristotelis. Next base: position 20,220,847 of record NC_139583.1, read on the forward strand.
TAGTATTTACTAAACTGTTTTTCTCTGTGTGTGTGTGTTTGTGTGTTTGTGTGTGTTTGTGTGTGTGTGTGTGTGTGTGTGTGTGTGTGTGTGTGTGTAGTTTCAGAAAGTGGTGCACCTGGCTGCACAGAGATCCTGGTGTGTGGGAGATTTATTCAGACTTGTGTTGCAATTTTGTCGACTCCATAGTGAGGGTGAAGAAGAGCTTGGACTGTTTGACTGGCTTCTGAAAACACAGCGCTAACATACCCATACAAACTCTCACAAACACACTGTGGCAAAGGCCTGTTGTTGAGAGCCCTAACTCTGCAACCACTTTGTACTGTATGCCTCACAGTGTTGTCTAAACGTCTAACCTTTTTCTCTCCCTCTCTCACTTCTCCTTTCTCTAATTCTTATTCTCTGTTTGTTTGACAATGGGCTTTTACATGTTTTCACTCTTCATAACATTGCATCATGAGATCAAATTAGCCACGCCCACTGCTTCAGAGACCCTCTGTGATTGGAGGACATATTTTTGGCGTAGCCAGTCAGTCAGTTGGGAGGCGGGATAGATATCAAAAAAAGCCATTTTGTAGCTTGTAAATTTATAAATGTAGTTCGTGGCATTTTGTTCAAAGGTACAAAATCTATGTGGATATGAAATGAACTACTAAATATGATAGAGAATATATCAGTTGTGTATAACAATCTGAGTGCAGCATTTCACAGAATAAGGATTTTGCTTCAGTTATACTTTTAAAAGCACACCTGATTGTTTCTGTGGTACATTTAGAAATGTGTTACAGTATGTTGTGAGTAAAATGATTTATTTTAGTTAGGTGTAAATAATGAAGTTTGCATAAGTGATTTACAGTAGTTGTGCGTGAGTACAGTTTGTCATGTAAAAAACCTGTATATGTAAAATGCAGTGCGTGAAATGTAATTGCATAATTACAGTAGTATTCTGAACATCAGCACGGAAAGCACAAAGGCATCTAATCTATGACTGTATATCTGAATGTATTTATCTTTTCAAAATCAATAAAATTGTATGTAAGATACAGGATTGGTTCTCTATTTGAAAATTTACATACATTAAAACTGCATAAAAAAAAACAATTTATGTTACATGTTATTAAATTGGAAAATAAATTTCTAAATAACAAATCTTGTATAAAAACATAATAGAAAGAGTATGTAAAGATATAATGAGGTTTTATTCAGTGTATTTTCCTTGGAGATGAGACGACTTGAGCTAACGAAAACGCCGGTGTGTGTGTGTGTGTGTGTGTGTGTGTGTGTAGGGGGGTAGAGGCGATAAGCGGAGGCGGAGGGAAAACTCGTTTGTTACTATCACGTCTCGAGCTCGTACCTCAATTTTTTTGCTCGAGTAACAAAGCAAAAAAAATCGACCGAGTGACCGCTCGTACCTCGGAAAACTCGTACATTAATGCACTCGTAGGTCAAGGTACCACTGTAGTTGTGAAAGGAAGGAGGAAGACAGTGAACAATGACTTACTTGGTCGGCTACTGTTTAGATACAAGTCGTTTTAGCGGGTTGAGGCTGGGTGAAAGAAGAGCTCACTAAAACTCCAGGTGCAACAGAAATCATATAAGCACAGACAGGTTTTCAAAACTCGTGCTTTTTAATTTTTCTTTGCAACAGCGTTACGGGTTAGTCAAAGAAACTTAGAAATGAGCATCAGAAAAATAATAAGGACATAATCCTTGGTCTCCACACACGCAGTAATACCGGAAGAATGCAGTGCCGGTCTTTTCCCAAAATACCGCTCTGCTCCTAATAGAAGCGCAACATATTTCACCGGTTACACCGTGTGTAACGTGTCTTTCGTTAAAGCCTGTGTAAAGTACATTAGTGTAGATGGCTTATAGACAGGTGTGGCTTATTTATGTTAAAAATTAAAATATTTGTCATATTCAGTGGGTGCGGATTATATACGGGTGTGCTTTACAGTCCGGAAATTATTATATATATATAATTTTACATAGTGCCTGTCAAGTTTAGAAACACCTAGTAATTTATTATTCTTGAGAGATGCATGCATGTTTACTTTGTTTATATGCCACAAACAGTTGCAATAAACTGTTTATTAAAAAAATCCTCCCTTTGCATTAAGAACAGCTTTACACTTTCTTTGTATCTGGACAGTTAGTTTCTCCAAACATGCAGCTAAAATACTTTGCCATTGCTCTTTTAAAACTTGATAAAGTTGTTCTTCATTAATTGGATATTTCTTTCCATGCAATTCTTGCAATCCAGTTCATTCCAGAGCAGTTAGATATGATTTAAGTGCAGTGACTGGACAGGACATACCATAATAGACAAAACAGCAGCCAACTGTTTGCTCTCTAAATGACACTTACAGAGCTGGGCCTTTTGCTTCGAGCCATTGTCTTGTATTCCGAAGCTGGTTCCAATCAGCTAGACTCCAGGAGGAATTGTATGATATGGAAAGGTAGCCATGTTGGTTCAGTATTTATTTTACCCAGAATAAATATCCAACCTTCCCTGCTCCAAAAAACCCCCAAACCATTAAGCATCCACCCTCATGTGTGACTGTGGTTGTGAGGCAGTCTAGTCCTGATCTCCATTTTGCAAAAGCTCTTCTGTTAAACCCAAATACTCATTTGTGCAAAAAAATTATTTTTACTGCATGTAAAAAAGCAACATGTGTATTTCCAAACTTTTGACATGCACTATATATTTATTCATGCTGTACATGCAGAGCTGCTATTTGATTAAACATACCTGCCATGTAGATGGGCTTTATTCTGTTCAATGTGCCAGCCTCCATCAACCCCATCCATCAATGGAAAGGATCCACCATATGTACTACCTCTGAACAGATATTATTTGGTTTGTGGAACATTCTCAGCAATAACAATGACAGGATGTCATTAATCTTATGTCCAAAACCCTTGGATATTTTCAAATTTTCACTGCTAATTTATAATATAATATTAAGCTAACATTTAGTTGATTTCCAAATAGTCAGTATTGCATAACAAATCTTGTTTTGAAAAAAAAAAAAAGAAAGAAAGAAAACCAAAGTATACATACTGCACCTCTTTATTAGCTAAAACTACTTGTAAAGTATTAAGTATAATCAACCAGTAGTGATAATAGGTGTGTAATTTGTGAAGGTATACAATTTGGAATTATTAAAAAAATTGCAAATATATTGCGGAACATTTCGACATTCATAGTATCGTTGCAAATTGAAAAAAATCCACAGCAGCTGATTGTTTAAGTATTACATGCTTTGCTATTTTACAGTAGAGCATGAAGTCAAACAAGGTCATTACTTTTTTCTTTGTCCACACCTTGATTATACACTACAGATCCAGGAGACCAGGTAAATGATATGAATTAGAATGAAGTAGAACATCTACATGAAGTAGAACATCTAGAAAACAAACAAGGATCTAAACACTACAGCAATAAAGTGGTAAAGCATTATATGCACCAAAGCCTTTTAACATGTTACCAATTTTCCAATCAGCCAATCATGTGGCAGCAATGCAATGAATAAAACCATGTCGATGATTTTGTGACTTTGGCTGTGGCAGCAATGCTGTTGTTGTGTTTTTTTTCCCAGACATCTTTTTTTAATGGTTGTAAAGAGTTATTTGATTTACCATAGACTTCCTGTCAGCTCAAACCATTCTGAGTTAGTGTCTATTAAAGTATGTCAGCATCCAGGCAATGTGGTGACATATGTTGCCTTTAAAGCATGTCTCAATGTCTGGCTATATAAGATTTTTTGAAAAGTAAGGTATCAAGGCAACTCTATTTCAAACTCACCTTAAGATACCCATACTTTTAGGACTGACAGATTTCATTTAGCTTATTGCTTCCCACCAGGAGTCTCTAAAGTATATTAAGAGACTAACTAGTTTCTTAGAGATAAAAAAAGATTTTGGCAATTTTCCTATCATTTAAAAAATTAACATTTTCCTTAAACTCTATAATATTTTTTATTTATTCAAACCTAGTAATTACATATATCACACTACTGGTGGTTGGCAGGCTCCTAGTGCATAGGTGTGATAATGTTTTAATGAGCTGTATGGCATCACATTTATACAACATTTTCTTACACAGTGTGCATGTACAATATATGGACAAAAGTTTGTAGACACCTGACCATAGGATTTGTATGTGGTTTTGGAACATCCGATTCCACATTTGCTGTTATAACAAGCTCCACTCTTCTGGGAAGATTTAGATGTAGATTTAGTATATAGATTCAGGATTATAGTTATAAAAAGTTGTGCTCATTCAGCCACACGGGTGTTAGTTATTGTAGGATATAGGTTGAGTAGGCCTAGGGTGCAGTTAGTGTTTAAATTTATCCCAAAGGTGTTCAAAAAAGTATTAAGGTCAAAGTTTTATAGTAGGTTAATCAAGCTCTTCCACTCCAACCCATGTCTTCATAAAGATTGCTTTGTGAACAGGGACAGTGTCATGCTGTAACCGGTTCAAGTCTCCTAGTTCACGTGAAAAGAAAATGTATTTCTACCACATCCAAAGACATCCTGCACAAAGTGTGCCTTCAATCTTGTAACAGTTTGGGGACTATCCACATATGGCTGGTGTCACAATACTGTACTTTTGTCCATATAGTATATGTCTCTGTGTGTGAGCAGGTTCTCTGCACTTTACGTCAACCTTTACATGCAACTCAGAAGGCTAAATAGAACAATATATTTGTGTCTTGTGGGTGAGATAATACTGAAGGTTGCCCTCTTCGTGTGCAAGTCTCAACGCCATATCCGACAGGTATTATCTTTACTGCCTGCAGAAAAAGAAAAAAGAAATGTAAACGTACATGCTATTCTATCCACAGAGACAGAAAAGCTCAGAGTCTAATCATTAATATGGGTATGTACAGGGTTAAAATTCTACTACGATATTTACAGGGCATCAGAGACATTTGGCTTTACTTTTAACACACCTCTGTGTGTGTGTGTGTGTGTGTGTGTGTGTGTGTGTGTATGTGCCATTGCCTGTAATGATGGTGTCTCCTTCATAGTTGAAGGCGCAGGAGAAGATCTCATCAGTGTGACCCTCCAACACCTGCACACATCATTATTACTGCAAATCTACATTCACGAATTTGTACAATCACAAGTTCTGCCGGTTTATGTAAATCGAGCAAAGGGGGCAAAATTAGTCATTTTTATCAATTACATAATCACACACCTGCAAGCATGAGCCAGACTTCACACACCACACACGTGCTGTCCTATCTGCACTCCCTGTTAATACACGTGTCCCCTGCGGGTTAAAGCACACCTAGGAAAGATGAAGAGACACCGGCCTTGTAAAATTTATGTTAATGTTAATCAACATTCATTTTTGTCTTCATTCAAAATGCAAAAGTCATGGCATGTAATCCATTACACTATACATCACAAAAAGGCACAGTTGCCATGGTACAAAATATTGTCACTACCTCTTACACAAGCTTTAGACGCCTAGGTGGACTTTATTATAAGCAATGAGATAACCATTTGGTTCATAAAAAGAGGACTTGTACAGGCATTATTTACACAGTATGGTTTCCAAGTATAATATAACAATGCACTTGCCATAACGCATTCTGCCATTATATCATTAAATGTTCCATTTTTCTTCTCATCCACAACATGCATGACCATGATCACAGTGGGAAGCTATTTGTTTGGCTACAGACAGAGCTACAGGGTGCCCCGTCCCCCATAGCTGTGGATATCCCACTTTAATTTGCATTCTACATATAGTGGATATACACACATCAGGCATAACTTTATGGCCACGGATCAAGCATAACATTACAACCCCCTGCTGTTTATTGTGCTGGTCCCCCTTTTGCTGCCAAAACAGTCCTTGTCTGTCGATCATTAACAGCAGTAACTTCTTCAGCAATTTGAGCTACAGTAGCTCATCTGTTCGATCTGACCACATGGGCCAGACTTCGTTCCCCATGTGCATCAGGGAGTCTCAGCCACCCATGGCCCTGCCGCCAATTCGTCACTGTTCCTTCCTTGGACAATATTTTATATATACACTGACCACTGCAGACTGGGAAAAGCCCACAAGAGCTGCATTTCTGCAGACGCTCTGACCTACTCGTCTAGTCGTCACAATTTTGCTCTTGTCAGACTCACTGAAATCCTTACGCTTGCCCATTTTTTCTGCTACTAACACATCAACTTTGAGGATAGAATGTTCACTTGCTGCCTAATATACCCCACCCACTAACAGGTGCCATGATAAAGAGATAATCAGTGTTAGTTACTTCACCGGTCATAATGTTATAATGGCATAATGTTATGCCCGGTTGGTATAACACTAGAACACTCTAAACAGTAAAGCATAGTGGTGGCAGCATCTGCTTTAGGAATGATTGTCTTTAACTGGGACTGGGGCACTAGTTCGATAAATCATACATAGCTCAATATAGCAAACTATTTCAGTAAAAACCTTATAGGCCTCTTCTAGACAAAAAAACAATTTCACCTTCCAGCACGATAATGACCCAAAACACAAATGCAAGCCAACAAAGGAACAGCTTCGAGAGAGAAAGATCAATGTTTTGAACTAGCCCAGTCACACATCGGACCTAAATCCAATTGAAAACATAAGGGATGACTATAAGAGGGCTGTGCAGAAGATCAATGAAATAAAATTGGCAAATAAAAATGTCAGTAGACTCTGACCCAGAAAATACATGCTGCAATACATGGGAAAAAAGTTTACTGTATTAATTTGGGTTGGCATACTTTTGTATATATATATATATATATATATATATATATATATATATATATATATATATATATATATATATATATATATATATATATATATGAACTAAGGTGCTATATATGGTGTTTTTGCAGTTCACAAGAAGATACCCTACTCAAAATATATTTTTATATAAAGGCTAATTCTCATCCAGTTTCCATTCAATTTTAGATCTCACATGGTTGACTCAGTTCCTAAACCCTCTCCCTTTTCATATGCTAGGGATGCTAAAAAAACAGATACAAAATTAAAGATTCAGGTCCAGCTCTCTGTGCTTGGTGTCTATTCTATGGGGCATCATGGCATTGCATGCTGAGCTGTAATTTACAAGCAGCATTCTCATATAGGTATTTTGTTTTTCAGGTGAGAGAGGACTGCATGTATAATATAGACAGAGTTTTCACAGTAGGCAAAATGCAGAGCTCCCAGCTTGTTAAGGATTAGGTTTCTGACACTTCTCAAAGCACTTACTGCTGATAGTGATGAATATTATAGGTCCCATGTTGCCTTGTTATATACTTAGGGAACAGGTACAAACGTGGAAGCAGGCAGGATTCGTAGACAGTGGAAGACAGATTGATAAGGTATGTGAACACACATGCTCAAAAGACAAAACCATGGATGTCATCTGGCCTGGTTGCTTTAAGATTGTTGACTCGTCTAAAGAGCTTATACATCAGGAATGGAAATCAATAAGGTATTAGCCACTTTTGCAGGCCTGGAAGTGCTCGCCGTGAAATCGGTGTAATCGAAAGAAGCTTAGAAAGTGTTCAGCTTATTGGTGAGCGAGATGAAGGAGTTTGCGCTGTTTACGCTCTTGTTTTTAGTCTGTGATGGTCTGTAGTCCTTGCCATATGCTCCTTAAATCAACAATATCAAACTTGTCTATGATTCAGTCTCTGTTCATATTTTTTAGCCTATGTGATTATTCTGCAGAAAGCATAATTATAACTGGCCTGTTTTCATTCAGCCATGTGACAAATGCAGCATTCATATGTTTATTGCTAAACAAGTTTAGCTGGTTATCCATGCTTTCTGAGTGTGATACATCCAATCTGTTGAAGTGAAGGGGTTTTTGTGCTATATGAGATATGTTAGTAGTATCTGGGGCTAACCTGTTTCAAAGTTAGCCCTGCTGAAATCCTCAACATCATTAAGTGCATCACCTGGGTGCCTGGTTTCCTGTTTGCTTATGCACTTACATGGTATCTTAAGTGCCACGTCAGTGACTGGTTGTGATGAAATACATGCAGTGAGTATAACAACTGCTATTATATCCCTAGGTAGCTTTAATGTCCAGCACTTAAGCATTATGTGTTTGTAATTTAGAGAACAGAAAGTCTTGAGTGTTTGTACATTCTGGCGATCACACCAAGCATTATTGATCATAAGACACTTTCCCACTTTTAAAGGAACATCTATGCTGCTGTTAAATAGATGTTAACATGCACTTGTTTCGTATTTTACAAGGTGACATATTATACTGCAGCAGGCAGTCCGAGGGTGAGTGTCATTCCTCTGTCTATTGTTAAACTACCTCTGGTGGCTAGCAATGGTTAAAACAAAATTATAGGTATTGATATAACAACGGTTTTGTCAAAACCATATAACCACAAATGTTCCTTGTCATATGGAACCGATGCTACTTCAGCAAAAAGGTTCTTACGAACAACTGCAGTTTGACAGGGAATCTCCCATTAATACTCTCAAGCAATGCAATGTGACATTACTGGAAAATCTCACTGTGTGTGGAGACACATTTACAAGACCCTGCTGTGTTTTCATTCATCTATTTTCTATAATGTCTCTATGCTTATTCATGTCTATATGTGCTCTTCTTGTTTAGATGTCAAACTATACGGTTTTCTGTTGTTGTTGTTGTTTTTTTTACATTACAGACCCTCTTTTATATCTGAAATGTAACAGTATGGGGTAACATTCTGAGGGTGCCCTTTGCTGAGTGTTTGAAACTCTCCATCCTGATTGCATGTTTCAAAAGCTTTATGTTTGGCATGGTAATCAGATTGCTTGTGCCACTCAGCTGTGGCATGAACATCTGAGTTCATATTATTATCCAGAAGCGGTCACCACAGACAGAAAAGAAAACAATGGAAAAGAAGTTTGTAAAAAGATTTAGGCGATTTTATGATAAATTGATGTTAACCTGATGCAGGTAATGTTAACTTTAAAACTGTTTAAATCACTTCTTGTTCCTGTGTTAATACAGCTTTGCTAGCCTGGTGTAGTCTACTATAGAATTACTTTCCTATATGCCTTGTATTATTGTGCTTTACAATCAATATTGTAATATTATAAGCCATGATAAAAACTAGGCAATTATCAATTATCTACAAAATGTTAACATTTATAGATGAGTCTGCCTGTGTATGTGTGTGTATGTGTGTATATGTGTGTATATGTGTGTGTGTGTGTGTGTGTGTGTGTCTGAGAGAGAGAGAGAGAGAGAGAGAGAGAGAGAGAGAGAGAGAGAGAGAGAGAGAGAGAGAGCGTTTGTTTAAACTCTGTGTGACCTGTGTTCCTCTAGCAGTATGTTCTCTAGCTGAAATTGATGAAGAGCCCTTATGTGGATGTTGTTATAAAAATGTGTTTGAATTATAATCCATTATACAGGAAATGGACCTATTCTGGCCTTCACGATGAGGGGGGGTGGAAATAAAAAGAGAGAGAGAGAGAGAGAGAGAGAGAGAGAGAGAGAGAGAGAGAGAGAGAGAGAGAGAGAGAGAGAGAGAGACATGATATAATGGTGGCATGAAGACAGGAGTGAAATGGAAATTGGTATCCAAACGTAATATGAGAAAAATGTGATAGGGAGAGCGATAGAGTGCATGACAGGTAGTAAGAAACAGGAAGTGACTAAGGGACAGGCAAGGAAAACGGAAATGAACAACAGAAAATGGAGGAAATGAGAGGTGATAAGGAAAAGGATAAGCAGGTGTGTTTTTGCATGCAGGTAAGACTTACCTTAGATATCTCTCCTTCATGACCATCAAGTTTGCATACACACTGGAAGGTTTCTGAATTATACACCCTGGATGTACCTAAACAGAGCAAGGAAAGAGGAGGAAGAAATTAGTCCTGAAAGGAGGTGAAGGCAGTGATGATTATGATGTTAATGTTTATGATAATCGTATTATAATGCAGATGATGATAAAGATTGATCATAATGTTAATGGCTGTAGAGATGGTGAGGATTCTGATTGTAATGATGTGACTCATGAGACACTGGTAACAATGTGCCTGCTTTTCAGATATCACTGGTGATGATGTGTTTGGTAGTGGTGCGGAAAAGTGTCGTGCTGTTGATGGCAACGGTCTCACCATCAGCAGAAGCCGTTGCAATGAGCTGACCGGTATAATTAAAGCAAACATCAAGCACCTCATCATCATGACCAATTAAAGTCGCCAAACACTGGCCATTTTCAGCATCCCACACCTACGCACACAAACACACAAGCTCAGTTTACAACTTCCATATAGACATACAAATAATGTATTCATGATATGTACTGAATATACAGTAGTACTGAATTCTGACCTTGCAGCTTTTGTCCATAGAGGCAGAAACAATGAGGGAACAGTTCCAGTTGAATTGCACACTACTGATTTCACCCCTGTGCCCTATCAAGGTGTGTATTCTCCTTCAACAACACGTAAACCCCAATAAATAAACAAATGAAAATACTGCAATCAGAGAACATTTGTGAACAATCTGGTATGGCTGTGCTAATTCACAAGTCATGTCTAGGCAGAAAATCTCTCAGGATACTAATTGCTGGTTCACACACACCTCCCTGAAGGTACATCCCACAGTGTGACCGTGTGATCAAACGACCCAGTGACTAAACGATTCCCAACTGTGTTGAAGGAAAGAGAGATTATTTCGGCAGAATGACCCTAGGAGAGACAAAAAGACAAAGAAAAGAGAAAATGAAAATGAAAACTTTGACATTATTCTACACTAAGGACAAAAGCAGGAATTAAAGAATATTTTCTGATCATTTTGATGCATCATTTACATTCACTAAAGAGGAATTGTGCAGTTAAACAATGTAATTATTTGATATACACACAGCCATACACAGTCATGAAGCAAAAGGAATAGCGGCATAGACTATCTATGGTGCCTATGTGATAGTAACAAGTTAGTTACACAAAAAAAACACACACAGTCCATATAATATACTGGTCAAGTCTGCATAATTAGATTGTTTAAGAGAGCAGAGTTGGCCTGGGTTCAAGAAAGGAATTATTGAGGGTATTTATCAATTAATAAAATGCTACTGTAATACAAAGCCTGACAATAAAATGCAACTTATTTTCATTCCTCTTTATTACATGTATTTGACATATTTTATTGGTGCAGTTTTTGTGCTAGTTTGAAATGGACACCTGTGTTAAAGCACAGGACTGCCTTCTGGGTAAGTCCTCAGTAATGAATAATCTTCATCTAATTCCTCATCTAATGGTCAACTAACCAGATTTACCAAAGTAATAGAACAGCCTTTAAAATAGCCAACGGGCCTCAACAGAGGATAGGGAGCAACAAAAAAGAATGGGAACACAGACAGAGATACTCACTGCTAGAGTTGAAACCTCTTTACCACTCTCTACATCCCATAATTTAGCTGTAGTGTCCATGCTACCTGTGGCAACAAGGGTACTCTGGGGGTTGAAGGTTACACAAACCTGCAAAGGACACACACACACACACACACACACACACACACACATTGTACAATTACACAATCTGTACAATAAACAGAAGTATTTATTTTTTTTGTGTTTTTATAAAAAAAATTTATCAACGATCATAACAAAATGTATTAATGGTTTCTGACAGACAAAATAATGTAATAATAGGTAACACACAAAGGGGGGTTACAATAGTCTTAGTATAATTTTTTTTGTTAACATACCTTTTTTAATATTTAATACAGTGGAACTAATATGAAAATGTTAAGCATGTTGATTCTAGAGTAATATATACAGTATGTGCCTCCACTGATGAACACAGGGATTTTAATGGGTTAACCTAGATTTTAGTTTCATACATCGATTTTTCACAATGGATCTATTTCAGAACAAAAATAACAAAATGAAAAAAAAAAAAAATCAGCTCTTGCAGACTCTTGCAGATTTGGGGGAAGGGGGAAGTGTGTGTAAGACATACGATTTCTGCTGTGTGTCCTCTAAATGTGTAGAAACACTTTCCAGATTCAACACTCCATAATTTGCAGGTCTTATCGAAGGAGCCTGTAGCAATTTTATCTCTAAGAGAGACAAATATAGAAAGAAACACAGAAAACAAATAAATCTATTTTCTGTATATACATTTCCATACATGTGGAAATATAAAATCAGTTACACTGATTTCTTGATTCATATCTCAATGATGTATAAATGTAGGTAGGAAGAAGGGGAAAGAAAATGGGGCAGACACGGCTATAGATAAAGAAAGAGAGATAAAGACACAGAAGGGAACAGAGAGAGATAAGGAAATGAGCACCTGACTTAAAATGACAAGTGCTCCCACATAACAGCCTGAAGCTGGCTAAACCTGCAATGTGTGTGTGTGTGTGTGTGTGTGTGTGTGTGTGTGTGTGTGTGTGTTTGTGTGTGTATGCCTGTACCAATTTTACAAATTTATTGCTGTTTTTTAAACTACCTTCGAGGTAATTTTTATAGAACTGTGCTACAGTGAGGAAAATAAGTATTTGAAAACCCTGCTATTTTGCAAGTTCTCCCACTTAGAAATCATGGAGGGGTCTGGAATTGTCATCGTAGGTGCATGTACACTGTGAGAGACATAATCTAAAAAAGAAATCCAGAAATCACAATATATGATTTTTTAACTATTTATTTGTATGATACAGCTGCAAATAAGTATTTGAACACCTGAGAAAGTCAATGTTAATATTTGGTACAGTAGCCTTTGTTTGCAATTACAGAGGTCAAACGTTTCCTGTAGTTTTTACCAGGTTTGCACACACTGCAGGAGGGATTTTGGCCCACTCCTCCACACAGATCTTCTCTAGATCAGTCAGGTTTCTGGCCTGTCGCTGAGAAACACGGAGTTTGAGCTCCCTCCAAAGATTCTCTATTGGGTTTAGGTCTGGAGACTGGCTAGGCCACGCCAGGACCTTGATATGCTTCTTACAGAGCCACTCCTTGGTTATCCTGGCTGTGTGCTTCGGGTCATTGTCATGTTGGAAGACCCAGCCTCGACCCATCTTCAATGCTCTAACTGAGGGAAGGAGGTTGTTCCCCAAAATCTCACAATACATTGCCCCGGTCATCCTCTCCTTAATACAGTGCAGTCGCCCTGTCCCATGTGCAGAATAACACCCCAAAGCATGATGCTACCACCCCCATGCTTCACAGTAGGGATGGTGTTCTTAGGATGGTACTCATCATTCTTCTTCCTCCAAACACGTTTAGTGGAATTATGACCCAAAAGTTCTATTTTGGTCTCATCTGACCACATGACTTTCTCCCATGACTCCTCTGGATCATCCAAATGGTCATTGGCAAACTTAGGACGTGCCTGGACATGTGCTGGTTTAAGCAGGGGAACCTTCCATGCCATGCATGATTTCAAACCATGACGTCTTAGTGTATTACCAACAGTAACCTTGGAAACGGTGGTCCCAGCTCTTTTCAGGTCATTGACCAGCTCCTCCCGTGTAGTTCTGGGATGATTTCTCACTTTCCTTAGGATTATTGAGACCCCACGAGGTGAGATCTTGCATGGAGCCCCAGTTCGAGGGAGATTGACAGTCATGTTTAGCTTCTTCCATTTTCTAATGATTGCTCCAACAGTGGACCTTTTTTCACCAAGCTGCTTGGCAATTTCCCCGTAGCCCTTTTCAGCCTTGTGGAGGTGTACAATTTTGTCTCTAGTGTCTTTGAACAGCTCTTTGGTCTTGGCCATGTTAGTAGTTGGATTCTTATTGATTGTATAGGGTGGACAGGTGTCTTTATGCAGCCAACGACCTCAAACAGGTGCATCTAATTTAGGATAATAAATGTAGTGGAGGTGGACACTTTAAAGGCAGACTAACAGGTCTTTGAGGGTCAGAATTCTAGCTGGTGTTCAAATACTTATTTGAAGCTGTATCGTACAAATAAATAGTTTAAAAATCATACATTGTGATTTCTGGATTTTCTTTTTTAGATTATGTCTCTCACAGTGGACATGCACCTACGATGACAATTTCAGACCCCTCCATGATTTGTAAGTGGGAGAACTTGCAAAATAGCAGGGTGTTCAAATACTTATTTTCCTCACTGCATAGGTTCTCAAATGGTTAAACCAATGACAATCCAGAACAAAATGCAAAATGCAGAGACACTCTAAACATTTGTTTTAGTAACTTAATTAATATAAATAATTAATAAATAAGATAAGAATGAATGCACAGCCAGTACCTTTGATCCGAATTTAAGACTATGAAATATTGGATCTCTTAGGCTAAAAGGCTTCTTGACTCTCTCTTTCTTGGATGGATTTTATATATATATATATATATATATATATATATATATATATATATATATATATATATATATATATATATATATATATATATATATATATATATATATATCTTATTTTTCTTCTGGCTGCTTATCTGTCTTCATACTACTATGTCCTCTACATTTTCCTCTTTCATATATATATATATATATATATATATATATATATATATATATATATATATATATATATATATATAAGAGAGAGAGAGAGAGAGAGAGAGAGCGAGAGAGAGAGAGCGAGAGAGACAAAAGTTTGTGGATGCCTCACATCTATATCTGCTTTTTAAACATCTCATTCCAAATGTATTTCCCTCTTTGCTCTAATCTTCGCTTTCTTGGCTGTGAAGATAGACTCATTCATCTTCAGAAGCATAAGCAAGGTCAGGCACTGATGTCAGATGTGGTGGCCTGGGGCACGGTTAGGTTTCCAGTTCCTCCGAACGGTGTTTCGTGTGAAAGGAAATTAAAATGCCACAGCATACAAGGACATCTTATAAAATTGTGGCAATAGTTTGGGGAAATTCTACATATGGGTCTAATGATCAGGAATCCACGAACATTTAGACAAGTAGTGTAGAAGTTTAAATTTAAAGTAGGATGAAAGTGTAAAAGAGAGAATGAAAAGGATGATAATGAACAATAATAACAATAATCATAATCATAACTACCCATATGGATTATTAAATGCGATGGCATAAACCACATTTCTGTGCCCCTCCAGTGTGTGCAGTTCCTCTCCAGACATAGTGTCCCATATTTTACATGTCCTGTCATAGCTCCCGGTTATGAAACTGCAGACAAGATGAGAAAGAAAAGGATGAGTGGAGAAGTGAGTGAGTGAGAGAAACATGAGTGGCTGAGATAAACTCACCTCGACCCTGATTTATTGAAGGCGACATTCGTAAGAGGCAGGATGTGAGACTGAAGCGCCTAGAGAGAGAGGAAGAGAAATAGAGGGAGTGAGATGGAGAGAATGATGGATGGAGAGAGCGTGTTGTGAAGTAGTGCACATTCAAGTGCATTAATTCATTTCCAATCTATAATCCAGACTGAGTAATTTACATACATCAGTAATTTTCAGCCTGTAAACCGTGGCTTCCCTGTGGGGGGTGGTGGTATTGCATTCAGTGGCAATATTATGCTTTCAGAATGCACAGCTGCAGGGACAGCTGTGACAACCCGGAAAAAAACGCATTATTTTGTGCATGCATGGATTTGCCTTACTGCTTCACATGTTAATGTGCTTGGCACTGACATTAGATAAAAAAAAAAATTTTTTAAGAAAGCAGAGCACATTTTTCAACCCTAACCCTTTATTGTCTTTTTTCTGTTTTCACATATGCACCACTGTACATTTAAATCAACCCCGGGGTGTATTTTCTTTTTGGTGCATTTGGGCACATAAGAACACAACAATTTCCCTTGGGTGCAGACCTAAACACTCGGCCTAAAAGCGGATAATTCCGATTGCGGTGAGAAATCGATTGCATTGAGAAAGCAATTCGACCCTAAATTAACCCAACTGCAGCAAGTAACGCAAAACATGCATAATAGGTAGCAGTATTTCATGTTATTATTAATTCCAACATTGGCTATATGCTGCTGACTAAGAGACATGGTCTATTGTAACAAACAATTCCAGCGTGAATTGTTAAACGGTTGACAACTTTCCCAATGTTTTGTTTATTTCAGGGCATTACTATGTGAGTTTATTCTGCCAAGCTATTAAGCAAATTGCAGAAATAAAAGCAAAGGTAAGCTTCTTTGACATGTTGTAGCAGAAGACTCTTCAGAACAGTCCCAAGGAAGTGAAGAGAGTGACTTTAATGCATTGGAATGCAGATTTGATTCTCATTCCCTGAAATTGAGGCCCACTTAGAGAGTGCTGAGGTAGATACAGATCAAAACAGACCAAAGATTGGAAGGAAAACCAGGAGCACAACAGACCAGCGGCACTGAAAGTGCTTCAAGCAAGTGTGAAGGCTGCTATGGAAAAATCATTTGGATCCGAACCAGTGCCTAAATTGTTTCATGGTCCCTTTATAATGCAAGTTGCTGGGATATTCTACAATATAACAATTTTATTGATGAATTCTTATGCATTTTTAAGGGTAAACCAAAGATTAGACTTTATAAAAGAGCAGGCATGCCAGCTGGAGTATTCATCAGACAAGCCCAGAAGGTATTAAATGATTGCTTCCTTTGGCTTCAGGCAGGACCAAGACATGACACAACATACCACCCTTAGATTTCATCTGCATCAGCCCAATGTTTCAGTTGAGTTGGGCTTAAGAGTCCAAAAGAGTGAATAGAAGGTGTTACATTATATATCCAAAAGTATGTGGACATCTGAATATCAAACCATGTAGCATGTGCATTTTCTTTATTAATCAATTAAAGATGCCCTCATAAAATTAACTTTGCCTAAGATATATTTTTCTGACAATTATACACATAAATGAACTGTATATATATCTTTGGTTGTGACCAGAGTTGGGGACAAACCAAAAAAATTTAAAATAGAAGGACACTACAGAGTATAACTAAACCTATGAATGTAAAATGTCCAGTGGTCTTACGTTTACATTTGTGGCATTTAGCAGACGCCCTTGTCCAGAGCGATGTACAAAAGTGCTTTGAGTCCCCAGCAATTAATAAATCTACACTGGTACGCTAGATTACAAACTTAATATAAATCAGACTACAATTCTTGATTTTTACAAAGCAAACTTGGTAAGTGCTAATTTAAGTACTTCAGGAAGAGGTAGATCTTCAAGCGTCACTTGAAGATAGCCAGGGACTCCGCTGTTCAGACATCTAGGGGTTCATTCCACCACCTCAGTGCCAGAACAGGGAAAAGCCTTGACGTATACTTACCTCTCATTCTGAGAGAAAGTGGTAACAGTCAAACAGTGCTGGAGGAGTCTTAAGTCTTAAGCATCATGTGGAAGTGATTAGCAAGCAGGCAGGTTTGCCAATTGGTTAAAGAAATTTGTGCAGAAAGATGAAAACAAGAAAAGTGTCACTTGCAGACATTTGCAAAGTGGCCACATGCAGATCACGGTCTACCTTTGCCAGATTTTACAGACTGAATGCTGTTTTGTATAACCCATGTGTTCTGTTTAAAGATTTTGTAACTTTAAAAAAGTAGGGTATTGGCAACATTTAGAAGTGCGGTACATTCTGGCATGGTAAAAGTAAATAATTCAATGTTTTGTAAAATAAGGATACATTGTGAAAAAGTGCATTGCAGAATTGTTTGTGCATTAAAACAATTCCAAGCTCAGTTCAACAAAAGACACACTTATATAAAGTTTATTATATGTTTGTGTATGTATTTCTTACTTCATAAATTAAGAGCACTACTTTTAGGTGAAAAGTATAAAATTAAGGTATAATATTATCATGGCCAATGGTGCACATTGTAATGCGCCACAAAGGGGGAAAATGTTATTAGATCTCTGTTATTAGATTTGAAGTGAACATTTATTCTAACTGCCTACACAAAGAAACAAGGAGTCAAATATACTAACATTACATCAAAACAGAGCTCACAATAAATTGGACCAAAAGGAATCCACCAACTGTTAAATCTTAATTAAATCTGACATGCATGCTTCTATTATACAATGTAATAGTTTAAGTGGAAAGCAAATTTGGGAGATATTTCATGCTAATAAGATTAAGATTACATTAAGGTAAGCCACATTTATCTACTTTGGTGGCGAACATCAGTGCCTTGCTGCAATAAGAGCAATAGTTAGCTGCTGTTCAAGTACACTATTTTATACTAATCCATGTGCTGACCTGAAGAAATGAAAGGCTGTTATTAATGTCACATGGCAAGGTTTGTGATTAGCTGATCAAATCTTTATCAAGGCTTGATTACCCAGGGACAGTTGCAATTTGGCAAAGTCTGTACGGGTGAGTTTCTATTCACACTGCCTTTTTTCCATAACTGACCCTCTGTTGCCATCTAGTGGCTATAGTAAAAACACAACTAAAACGGTATATATTTTATGAAAAAGCGTTTATTTCCTTTTTCCACTATAAGAAGGATCTGCATAAAACATGTGATATCACTCATTTACAATCAATCATAAACAATCTTTTTTAGCTTACGGACTGTAGGTACTTAACTCTGTATTTCTAACTTTTGTCCATCCAGATCATACTCTATTTACAAGTGTATGTGTGTACAGATGTGTATGTATTTACATACCTTAAACAGGTAGAAGTGGCGCTCATCTGGTTGGCTGAGTTTTTCCTGTAACCTTTCAATCATTGCTTTCACCTGATCGGTGCGTGAGTCAGTGATTAAAGGTTCGATTCTTTTAATTTCTGATAACAACTCACTTACATCAGTGCTGAAATAAGAGTCAGAGTGAATGTTAATAATTATACTCATACATAATTAAACAAATTCCAATATTACAACTATATTTCTATAATACTTGATTGCAAAATTGAAAGTTATATTAAACAATATATTAATGGTAGATTAGATTAGTCCAATAAATCTGGAATGTGATCATTAATAATGCACAAACTGGTGTGATGGTCAGGTCAAGATTTTAGTTCTGACACCTACAATAGGTAATCTATATCTGAATGGCTCTTTTATGTCCTCTTTTAGTTCTGTTGGTGGAGAACATTAAAAAAATGAGTGACTGTCTAACCAAGCTACTTGTTACATAGATTGGCAAGGGTCATATAGTTAATAGCAAATTGTTATGAAATGTAGCTAGAGCTGGCTGGCTTTGTGTTGGCAAAACCTTTTCTCATTTTTAACATTTAAAACTATAAATGACAATACTGCTTCACCTAGAACTATTCCCAGCTAGTAGGTGACTCCAGTTCATTTTTGTTTTCAACCCACAAGGCTCTAGTGTTTTCATCTAAACTCCCCTGGGAAATAATTTATTAAAAACATACGAAATGCATCAATAGAGACAGGTTTTTTTTAACACTTTTTATAAAAAACATTACTATAGTCACAATGTATGCCAGGGAATTCTTGCTGGGATTAAAGCAAAGGTTTTCCTTTCAAACATTTTAGCTATTGTGTGTTATGTGCAGTTATGTAAAAAAACAGTAATTTTTTTACTAGTTCAGAGTATAATATACATATGGATCAAACTTATTCTAATGGAAAGCTATATGAACTTTATTCCAAACACCTTTAAATGGAAACATATCCATACCCCGAATGTCACAAAATAGGTACAAATAAGCTACAAGTATGTATACAAATAGCATCTACGAATCCAGTTAAATCCAGAACTATTTAGAACAACTTAGTGCAAAATCGATGTTTACCAAGTTTTTGTGTTATAGAATATTCTCATTTTATGACATTGGTCCAACCCTAAGAACCTGCAAGTCTGTTTGGACTGGTTGCAAGTCATTTTAAGCTAAATAACTGTAAAGCACAATATTAATTAAAAACTGGCAACGCATTAAATACTCACTTTGGTGTTAAGTGCAGCAGGTCGATACATCTGCTTTTCTCCTGTCCTTTTTTCTCATAGTCCAAAATCAAACCTGCACAAAAACAAGTTCATGTGCTTTATGCCATGATAGCAGAAGTTTAAACATTTCCCCACAGTTAACCACAACCACTCAAATCAACCACAACCAAAGTCAAAAACAATAAATAACAACACCAACACAATACAGCCAAATGTACCAAAGCTTTGCAGTGTGTAACAATGGATGAATTCGGCCTGTATTTCTTAAGATGTTGCAAAAAATATTTAATGATTCCTAATGTTTTACAAGTCTGTGATGTACATGATTTAATAAATAGGTATATTCGTCACAGTGTCCATTTATCTATTTTTAGCATTCCACAAGGATAAAAAAAAACAACAAAATGCCCCTGAATCATAAAGCCCTGACTGTTAAAATAATTATTATTAGCTTTTGTTAGATATGAAGCACAAGCGTGCGTGTGCGTGTGTGTGTGTGTGTGTGTGTGTGGAGACAGACAGACAGACAGTTAAACAGACAGACAGACAGGCAGACAGACAGACAGATAGATAAATCTTTTTTTGCCAGGTCTAAGTTGTTATAATTGTTTTCAGCAGTATGTTCGTATGTTTTTACGTTATTTTATGTAATAACGACATTTATTATTAAACAGAAACTAGATGAGGTTTAATAGTTTAAGTTTTATTCACACTAACAATCGGTCTCGTTTAAGAAAGCTAGCTTAGCCACCTGTCAGCAAATGTTTTTTCCTTTAAAAACAACAGAGTTGTGTTATAAAATCCTGCATGCGAAGCATAAAAGCCAGACGTTAATATTTACATTACGACTGAGTATTATAAGTCAAGTAATGTTACTTTTTTGGTGTTTACCTGGAGGATAGTAGCGAATGTTAAGCCGCTTCAGTCTCATTTCTGCTTGAGTTTAAAGCAGTGTTACCCCGGCAACTGCGACTCCCCTGTTGATTGTACAATGTGCGCATGCGTCACGGAATAAGTGCATGCCACAAGTGGCTAAGCATAAACAGACTAATTAACCATAATGAACTAATTAAGGTGTGTAATTGGCATGCAGTCAAGTAAAGATTCTGTGTTTTTTTTCCTCTTAAATGTTTACCCTAAAGCTAAATATGTGTGTGGCCAAATGTATATGGACACCTAATCATCCGAGCTAAATATGGTTTGCCACAATAGGGTGGGCTGGTACAAATAATCCAGTTCTCCCAAAAACTCATATTTACAAAATATATATTTTAAAAAAATGTAATTAAAAATATAACTGAACAGTGATAATGAAAACAACTTCGAAAACTTAAAACCTTAACTGTATTTTAACATTAAAATCCATAAATCTTGATTTTATTAGATCAGATTAGTTTTCAATTAAAACTATCAGCACAAAAACAGAACATTATATAAAAAGATTCCTTTTTCCACTTTTATAGAGATTTTTTTTTTAACTCAGTTCATTACTGAGTCATTTAAAGACTGTATCAGATATAACCACTTTATATAACCACTTTCCTTTTTTGCCAATTTTTATAAAAAAACATATATTATTATTAATTCACTTTATTACTTTATTGTTATAACCAGTAACAATGTGAAACTTTATTTGTTTTGTTTATCAGTAATATTTCCTTTTTTTTTAGTTCTAGCTATTGTTCTGTCCGTCCATCCATCCATCCATCCATCCATCCATCCATCCATCCATCCATCCATCTATCCATCCATCCATCTACAGCATTAGTCTCCTGTTTCCCTTGGCAAAAAAATCCTTACAAATTCATCCATGTCTAAAGTATTTTTTATGGATATCTCATTAACTAAGAGCACTAAATTCCTCTTTCTTTTATGCAACATGGGTTGATGATAGGGTTTTAGGATGCTTGACAGTGTGGAGAAGGAGCTCTAACATTAAGCTGAAGACACATCAATTCCCAGATCTCCAGGCGTGGTCATCTGTGGTACCAGAAATGAGAGCCATACATTACAGAAAGCACGCTTTGGCTGGAATGATGTGTCTATATTGAAGTCGTTGTGCGCCTAAAATTGCGGCTGAAACAACCAGAAATGCGTGTGCTTTGAGGCACTTGTTGAGGACTGAGGAGGAGCAGAGCTTTAGGTATAGCCTCTGATGTAGCAGCATCGCTACAGACAAATGCAGGGCTAGGCTTGCTTATAGGCTTTAAAAAAAACATACATCACACAAATCAAGTTGTAACAGCAGTTTAATAAAGGGAACATTCATTAGCTGCTGCACAACAATAACAAAATGAGAAAAGTAGACAAACTTCTAAAAAAAAAAAGGCAATATGGTGGTAAAGCTTGTAAGCATCTTCAACTGAAAGTAGTGTGGGGTAAGTGGTCTATTTTGTGCTGCTGGGCAGGGACTTTGGGTTTGTCTGTTGGCTGCCCACCCAAACAGAAGTTAGAAATCATGCTGGTATTTTCTGGTTTATTTTTTCCATTGGATAAAATAATAAAATCAAACTTTGACTTTGGCAAGATGCAAAATTGGGTAAGCTAAGTCATCCCCTGCCACCAGTCCTGTTGACTAGGATTTCCATGTATCCTAAAGCTTCTAGCCCACCCTTCACTGGAATTCAGACTTTCCAGCATAAAAATAACCCTGTTCACAAACACAAGGTCAATGTACATAGTTTGCCAAGGTTGGAGTGAAGAAATTTAAGTAGCCAACACAGAGCCATGACCTCAATCCCTGCACAGGGCCTTGATTTGAACCGAATCAGTACCTGCCCTCATTAATATGGACACGCAAATTTCCACCGACATGCCCCACAAATTCTTGTGGAAAACCTTCCTGGTAGAGTGGAGGTTATTATAAGTGCAAAGACGAGACTTAATCAGGAATGGAATGTTGTTCAAATAACTTGATGAAATTGGTCTTGTGTCCACATACTTTTGGTCATATAGTGTATTTGTGTCCAAGTCACTTTTACATGCTTATGCATGTTTACAGGTTTATATGGCTGAATGCAAACCACAGACATATATTATACATCAAATATATACAAAAACAACCTCACTGTAATGAGCAGGACATGAGTAACTAATACATACAAGTATTGCCAAATAGAGTACACTTTATATCTTGTGCTTTCTTTTTTTTTTCAGTGTATGAGAGCTGCTATGCATGAAAATATGTTCATGTCTATCTATCTATCTATCTATCTATCTATCTATCTATCTATCTATCTATCTATCTATCTATCTATCTATCTATCTATCTATCTATCTATCTATCTATCTATCTATCTATCTATCTATCTATCCTGACTTCATAATATTGAGTCACTGAAAAGGAAGTGGACTTTTTCATCTCCAATATTCAGTTTTATGATAGTCATTACTGTACACAGGTAGGTGCATCTGCATTGTATGAAACACTTGCAATTATATGACATTTATAAGATTTTAGCAAACAAACTTTTTCATTTTGTGAGGGATTTTTTTAAAGAGATATGAGAGTTGTGCAAATATCCAAATAACTGGTGCATATGACACATAGATTGTATCAAATAAGGCTCCAATAAAGGACTTATTTTATTTTATTGGATCAGGGATTAGAAATGGTAAAAAAAAAAAAAAATACATTTATTCATGTCATTAATAATTTAATAATTGTCACTAAAGTTACAGGCATTCATTGGTCTGTGTTATAACATTAAAGAAACATAATTCTTCATGATTCCAGTCCTGTTCTATGCAGTGCCCTAAACCCTGCCTGTCCACACTTTTTTGTTGTTGTTGTTGTTGTTGTTGTTGTTGTTGTTGGGGTTTTTTTGTTTGTTTGTTTTTTTTGTTTTTTTTTGTTGTTTTTTTTGGGGGGGGGTACATTTTTTTTAAGTCTGCGATAGTACAATTTTAAAATTGCCATCCTGGTCTGTGTATCTATTTACTAATTCCAGCAAGAAAAAAAAATGCACAACAATCCTAAATTACTGACTGGATAAATATTTAACATGAGCATTTATTTATACAGTACTGTGCAAAAGTTTATGTAATAAAACTTGTAATAGAAATTGGTGTAATAAAAATTTTATAAAGAAAGAATGCTTTCAAAAATAAATAACAAGTACATGAACAGACAATAAATCTAAATCAAATCAGTATTTGGTGGACCCACCCCTTGGCTGCAAAAAATAATAAAATCTTTTAGGTGCGCTTGCATATTTTTTTGAACAAAGGTAAGTTGGCCCAAACATCTTAGAGAACTAACCACTGATCTTATGTGGATGTAGGCTGCCTCAAATCCTTCTGTCTCTTCATGTAATCACAGACACGTTGATGTTGAGATCAGGGCTCTGTGGGGGCCAAACCATCACGTTCAAGACTGTTTGTTCTTACGCTGAGGATAATTCTTAATGACTTTGAGTGTATGCTTGTGGATGTTGTACAGCTGCAGGCCATTACATATGTGTGTGTGGACAGACAGACAGACCGACAGATAGATCAAACAAATACAATAAAAAGCCAGATCTACAGTCTTTGCAGTTTTCCTGTTCACAACTTTATTATGACTATTTATTTCATGATTTCTTTGGTCCCCGTCATTTTAAGAGTCATTCTTACTAATATGCGTCCATATTTTATTCTGCCCTCATACAATAAATAAATCTCAAAGTTTTCAGTTCCCGGAAGCTGTACCGGAATTTTCGTCACCAACGCACAATGCCGCGATGCTTCCTGGGAAATGTAGTCGCCTTTTATCGCCATCGTGCCGCTAAAAATCTTTCATACATCATGGCAAATGTGCGTGTTGATTTGAATATCAACCAAGTTTTAACAGGATATAGCCCTAATATAAATAATAACACATTATACCCCTATATATATATAAATATATTTCAAGACGTTACTCGTGTAAAGAAAATATTTCATACAATCGACTTGTTTCGTTCACTTATTTATATAATGTATAAATGAACATATGTATCAACCATCCTTTACACATTAACAATACAGAAAATCTGTTAGTTTTTTGGAAAACGCGAAGATTATTTTTGTAAATGCATATATTTGTTAACTAGTTTAGAGAATCTTAAAAGAAGAAAATGTGGTAAAACTACATATCCCATGCTGCACCGCGCCAGAGTTGTGTAACTTTCCAGCTTCTTCCAGGCGAAAACTCTCGCGGCCGTAGCTGGTTAGCTAGCCACATCGGCTAAAATAGGAACATCGGTCTGATTTGGTTCTGGATGTTCAGAAAAAGTTTATTTTTTGTATAAAGGTGGAGAGTTTTATCCATCGGATTAGTCGAGGTGAAGAAGAGAAGACGGAAAAAAAGACAAAAGAAAATCGGGGGCGGATCAGAAATCAAACATGTCCTCCTCTTCCTCCTCGCAGGCATCTTCCAGGCGGCAATGGTGTTATCTTTGCGACTTGCCCAAGATGCCCTGGGCCATGATATGGGATTTTAGTGAAGCGGTGTGTCGCGGGTGTGTGAATTATGAAGGCGCGGACAGGATAGAAATGCTAATAGATACGGCGAGACAGCTGAAACGCACCCATGTGATGCAGGACGGAAGGTCTCCAGGTCCCCAGTCGGGGGGTAAACACGGCCCTGGGGCGAAAGATGCCGCGCTGGATGGGAGCAGAAACACTGAGCGGTTTGAAAGGAGCAGAGGAGAATTTGTACCTGCCAGACTCCCTAATGGACTGCCCAGGCTGGAAGATGGTGCTGTTGCAGAGGTGAGCAGGCAAAGTCCTAATGCCAGAAGGACGATGGTGGCAGGTGTGCCACCCAATTTGATGGCCCAGGGAATTGTAGGTACACCGCATGGCCTTTTGATCGGTGCCAGATCCAGCGGTGCACCTCTGGCTTTATCTGCACCAATACTGAGCGAACTCGGGAAAAGACAGGCAATGGGTGTCGGGATGTCGTTCGTGACCTCAGACTTTGAAAAGGACCTGAAGGAGAAACAACGGAATGCCGAAGCCCTCGCCGAACTTTCCGAAAGTGTCCGGAACCGGGCCGATGATTGGGCCGGACGTCCCAAATCTGTCCGTGACACTTTGCTTGCGCTTTCCAGCTGTGTGCCATTCAATGTGCGCTTTAAGAAAGACCACGGCCTTGTCGGGAGAGTGTTTGCATTTGACGCCAAGCTTGGAGTGGATTTTGAGCTCAAGGTGTTCGTTGAGTACCCGTGTGGCTCGGGCAATGTTTTCTCGAGCTTGTTGGCTTTGGTGAAGCAGATGTTCCAGGATAGCCAAAAAGACTCGGGCAAAGTGATCAGCTCTGGCTTTAAATATGTTGAATACGAGAAACGACATGGTGTTGGTGATTGGCGTCTCCTTTCCGAGCTACTCAGCGACGGTGTTCGGGTATTTAAAGAACCACCGATACCTGATTCACTCCCTCAACCTTATTTGGATGCTGCCTGTGCCATGTTGCCCACTGCTCTCTGCCATCTCGGACGTCCTGGCCAAGCTCGAATGCGGCGCCGGAAAGCTTCTCCAGATCCGGATGCGGCTGAGAGATTGACAGCTGAGGATCAAATACGTCAACATTGGTACACCGGCATGAGCACCCACATTCCCACCAGTTCTCTTGCGAGTGCTATGCCTGGCCAGCCTCCAAATCTCCAGGAAATAGTTCCTGTTTCCCATGGGAGTGATCCTTCACCTATCAGCGCCCTCATGACTGTTGCAGACAATGTTGGTGCCATTAGCCAATCGCCAAAAGACATGCCAGGAAGTAGTGGTGCTCACGCTTCTAGCGCTAGCCCTTCATCATCCGGGCAAAGGCGACTCGCATCACGTAACGGTGAAAACGGATCCGGAATAGCTGCGGTTGCCACGGCAATGCCCCCTGTTGCAGTGGCAGAGCAGGTATCTGAAATCTCTGGAGCATCTGGAGCTCCTCTATGTTGCACCATTTGCCATGAAAGGCTTGAGGATACACACTTTGTCCAGTGCCCTTCGGTACCCGTGCACAAGTTCTGCTTCCCCTGTACCAGGGAATTCATCCGTAATCAGGGCTCAGGGAGTGAGGTGTACTGCCCAAGCGGTGATAAATGCCCGCTTGTGGGCTCCAATGTACCCTGGGCATTCATGCAAGGGGAGATCTCAACCATCCTGGCTGGAGATGTGAAAGTCAAGAAGGAGCGGGACCCTTAATTTGAATCAGGTATGGTTTACACAAACTGAAGGTTCACACATTTGTCTAATATGCTAATAGCATGGCAGATAGACAGACAGGCGTTGAAGTTCTGTGAATAAATGTACAACATATATATTTATTTATTTTTTTTAACATAGGAAGTTGCAGTCCCTGAACCCCAGAGATGACCGATGCCACAGCACTGGAGAGACGACCGTTCACGTGCACACATCATCTTCCTCTGTTTCTCATCCCTCTGTCTACAATCAGGAGTTTATCTAAACATCCATTTGTCTTTAATGGTGTAAAGAAATATTTTTTCTGCTTCCCCTTTTACCACTTTTCCCATCTTCTATCCACAGCTCAGTCAACCATCCTTTATATCCCCCCTTTTTTTAATTTACTTTTTTATTATTATTATTATTTTTATTTTTTTAAACATCTCACCCACCACTCTACCTTTATTTCTGGTCGCTCTGGTAGGGAATTGGTAGCTCAGTGGACTTCTGATCACAAGTTTGTGAGTTAAAATCCAAGTACTACTAAGCTGCCACTTCTGGACCCTTGAGCAAGGCACTTAACCCTCAACTGCTAAGTTGTGTTAATGAGATCATTGTAAGTCTATCTGGACAGGGGCATCTGCCAAATGTTGTGAATGTACATTTCTGTCTTCTCATTACTTATTTTGCTCCTCTTTTTTTTTTTAACCCCATTAACAATTTTTATTTCTCTCTGTCTTCCTGACCCTCAACTTCATTTCTGTTTGTCATCACTTCTCACCCACACTTTCTTTCCATCTCTCCATTTCTCTTCTCAATTTATTTCAATTCAGTTCATTTCAATATTTCTAGCGCTTTTATCAAGGCAGCAATTTCCCTTTTCACATGTCACACTTTCTTTCATTCCTACTTTATTCTCCTTTTTATGGACAATCAGTCCCCCCCCCCTCCACCCCAACATGTAATAGTGCTTTACTACAAAGCTAATAATTTTCTTTTTTTTTAACACCCCCCCCTTTCTTTTTTTTTTAAGCATTACTGCTTCCCAGAAGTAGCTATCTCATATGCATCATACAACAAATGATTTATCCAAATGTATGTTCTAAAAATAGATATTCGCTAAAAAGCTTCAACACAGTGTTAAATAGAATTGAGCAGCCAAGACATATTAGATATTAACACATATTTTGTAAGTAAACTTTATCTCATCCAGAATTCCGTAACTCCGTGAGACATTATTCACTAAACTAGGCACTAAAGCTTCGCGGTTGATTGAGTACATTAGGCAAAATGGATTTGCTTTAGATTTATTTTTGTCCATCTGGTTCTTTAACAGCTACAACAGCACTAAGGTAGGCATGAGTCAATGGTAGATATACATATTGCAATAACTGCACAGCTGTTTTTACAATTTTAGAATGTTTCTTTTTTTTTTTCTTTTTTTTTGAGTCGACTCTTAAGTGTGATGCTTATATTATATCAGTTAAACAAAATTGTCTTAAATAAGGCATATAACTGTTCATGTGCTGGTAGACAATTCTTTTAAATAAATGTCACTTAAACAAAGGTAACTTTTTTTTTTTATTGGGATACAGCAGTCATGACCGATAGGTAAAGCATTCAGAAGAACATGTCAAATATCGCAGCATATATTAAAGTCAGGTTTATTGTATATTATTTAATTGAAACATGCCTACATTTAGTGTTGACATTTTTTTGTATTTTGGTTAAATTGTACACACACACACTATATATAGACATATATATATATATATATATATGTGTGTATCTATATGTATGTATGTGTGTGTGTGTGTATATGTATATATATATGTGTGTATATATGTGTATATATGTGTATATATATTATACACACACACACACACACACATATATATATATATATATATATATATATATATATATATATATATATATATATATGTGTATATGCACTGCATTAAAAGTGCATGTATAGTAGAAATATTTATATTTTTTACAATATAGATTGTACGAAATATTTGCTTCTAATGGTTATTAGATGTGCAATTTCTATAGATTTGATACCACAAACAAAACCAAAGATAGATGTGCTAAAAATATCTAAATACATTTTATATATATATATATATATATATATATATATATATATATATATATATATATATATATATATATATATATATATATATATATATATATATATATATAAAATGTATATGTGTGTGTATATATAAACAGCTTTCGTTAAAGTACAGTGCTATAGGTGGGGAATGGTTCACGTAATTATATGTAATCATGGACACAGATGTTCATACTAAAGTGTTAGCCGATCAGTATATTTTGTATTCTAACACTGTTGAGTTGAAGATATTCATTTTTTAAAATTTTCTACAATTGTTATCATAGTCTGGATATTTTTCCATGTATGGAATTTCTTTCTTTCCTGATACTAGTACTCATTTCTTCTTACATGTTCTGATATGTTTAGTCCTTATCTCTAAAACCATTCTGTTTTATGAGTAGAATATATATATCTGGACAAATGTGTGTGTAAACAGAAGCACTGTTTTGTTTTAATCAGCTCTTGGATTGTATTTAAAAAAAAAAAAAAAAAGGTGTCCTGCTTTTCACTTTCACACACATTCGCTTTGTACAATCACTTAAAAAACTTTTCTTGAGGGGAAATTCAAATGTTTTTATTAAATACATCCCTAAAGATTTCAATCTCTTGTTTTTACTATAATAAGAAGAAATGTATTTAATACAGCAGAGGAATCAAGCTAAAACAAAGTGAAACTTATAAGTACTGTAGACTAGGGAGAGACTGTAAATTAGTAATAGTAACTCAGAACATAATGGATCAGTTGTACTGAAGAGAATTGTTAATCAGATGTGTAGTACAATAACAGCTCAGATATTGAACATGATCACAGAGCATTTTTACAGAAATGCAGATATCGATTTAGATTTAGTGCGAATGACCAAACTAGAGGTGAGAACTGGAGTGTCTCTGATTGAGTAGATTAAGTAGAACTTTGGAGGTGGTAGTTAGTGGTTGAGGTCACTGGGTTACTGAACGGAAGGTCGGGGGGTTCGAGCCCTGGTATTGCCAACCTGCCGCGCTTGGGCCCTTAAGCAAGGCCCTTAAACCTCTGTGGTCCAGGGACGATGTATCATGGCTGACCCTGTGCTCGGACCCCAGCTTTCAAGCAAGCTGGGATATGCGAAGAAAGAAATTGACTGCTGTGATGTACAGTGGGTACGGAAAGTATTCAGACCCCCTTAAATTTTTCACTCTTTGTTATATTGCAGCCATTTGCTAAAATCATTTAGGTTCATTCTTCTTCCTCATGAATGTACACATAGCACCCCATACTGACAGAAAAACACAGAATTGTTGACATTGTTGCAGATTAATTAAAAAAGATAAACTGAAATATCACATGGTCCTAAGTATTCAGACCCTTTGCTCAGTATTTAGTAGAAGCCCCCTTTTGATCTAATACAGCCAGGAGTCTTTTTTGGGAAAGATGCAACAAGTCTTTCACACCTGGATTTGGGGATCCTCTGCCATTCCTCCTTGCAGGTCCTCTCCAGTTCTGTCAGGTTGGATGATAAACGTTGGTGGACAGCCATTTTTAGGTCTCTCCAGAGATGCTCAATTGGGTTTAAGTCAGGGCTCTGGCTGGGCCATTCAAGAACAGTCACGGAGTTGTTGTGAAGCCACTCCTTCGTTATTTTAGCTGTGTGCTTAGGGTCATTGTCTTGTTGGAAGGTAAACCTTCGGCCCAGTCTGAGATCCAGAGCACTCTGGAGAAGGTTTTTTGTCCAGGATATCCCTGTACTTGGCCGCATTCATCTTTCCCTCGATTGCAACCAGTCGTCCTGTCCCTGCAGCTGAAAAACACCCCCACAGCATGATGCTGCCACCACCATGCTTCACTGTTGGGACTGTATTGGACAGGTGATGAGCAGTGCCTGGTTTTCTCCACACATAAAAGTTCTATGTTGGTCTCATCAGACCAGAGAATCTTATTTCTCACCATCTTGGAGTCCTTCAGGTGTTTTTTAGCAAACTCCATGCGGGCTTTCATGTGTCTTACACTGTGGAGAGGCTTCCGTCGGGCCACTCTGCCATAAAGCCCCGACTGGTGGAGGGCTGCAGTGATGGTTGACTTTCTACAACTTTCTCCCATCTCCTGACTGCATCTCTGGAGCTCAGCTACAGTGATCTTTGGGTTCTTCTTTACCTCTCTCACCAAGGCTCTTCTCCCCCGATAGCTCAGTTTGGCCGGACGGCCAGCTCTAGGAAGGGTTCTAGTCGTCCCAAACGTCTTCCATTTAAGGGTTATGGAGGCCACTGTGCTCTTAGGAACCTTAAGTGCAGCAGAAATCTTTTTGTAACCTTGGCCAGATCTGTGCCTTGCCACAATTCTGTCTCTGAGCTCTTCAGGCAGTTCCTTTGACCTCATGATTCTCATTTGCTCTGACATGCATTGTGATCTGGAAAGTTTATATAGACAGGTGTGTGGCTTTCCTAATCAAGTACAATCAGTATAATCAAACACAGCTGGACTCAAATGAAGGTGTAGAACCATCTCAAGGATGATCAGAAGAAATGGAAAGCACCTGAGTTAAATATATGAGTGTCACAGCAAAGGGTCTGAATACTTAGGACCATGTGATATTTCAGTTTTTCTTTTTTAATAAATCTGCAACAATGTCAACAATTCTGTGTTTTTCTGTCAATATGGGGAGCTGTGTGTACATTCATGAGGAAGAAGAATGAACTTAATTGATTTTAGCAAATGGCTGCAATATAACAAAGAGTGAAAAATTTAAGGGGGTCTGAATACTTTCCGTACCCACTGTAAATGTATATATGACAAATAAAGGTTATGTTTTGAAGTATGACTAGAATTGTTAAGGAAACCTTCAGTAGCAGATTAGGTTAGTTATAAGGGCTTTTTAGTTCATAAAGAGAGATGATGGTGAATGAAGGCTGCATTGGGAAAGATCCGTCTGCATCTGGTCACCTAATGACTAAACATTTTGTTTACATATTACTGATAATTATGCGTTTTTTTCTTTAAAAATTCAGAACCTTTTTTGACTGATTTTGAAAAACATGCAGTTCATTCTATGGCATTGTAAAGCCTGGATTCCAACTATTTGCTGCCTGGGCACAATGGGAGGAAAGGCATCTGACTATCCCCAAACCTTCTTCCTGTCCTATGTCTATCACCACTTTTGTCACCATCTCCCTCTTCACACCTTACTATACAGGTCGAAACAGTGAAAAGTAACTATAATTGTTTATTCATATATATTCATTTGTGTGTACTATATCCAAGAATATACATATACAATTTAAATGTATATTTACAATTTAATATGCTGTCATTAGGGACTCAACGATTTCATAAAACATCAGTGTTTAGATTTTTGTTTAGCATTGGATGTGATACAAGAAGAGCTCGTAGTTCTAAAAGGAATGGTGGCAAGTCTACTAAAAGAACTACCAATCTCAAATGCTGTGCCAAAAATACCCTCACTGTCAGTTTTCAAAAGACCAATGAACAATTATAAACTGTAAAACAAAGAAACTTATTTCCACAGTAGCTTCTTGGAAAAACAGACTATAAATTGCTAAGAAATGAGAATGAGTGTGTAAATATGTTTGGTGTTCTGTAATATATATGCATCCCATCACTGTAAAGACCAGGAAAAGCTTCTTCAATTGAATCTGAGACCAGTTAAATATTTTTCCTCAGTGAAGTAAATTTAGCTTTGAGGGTGAATTTTATTTTTCCTCTTCTCTGTTTATCTATTGGCTAAAATTGTGTTGGGTCATCTCTCACCACCCTGTGTGTAGTATGTGTTATTCAATACCGTGCTTATGAGATTAATACCATATTTTCTATACAATAGAATTGTTGATTTTAGGTGTTTTTCTGGGTACAGGTTGTGGCTTGCATACAACAGGGTTGGTCATGAATAGAAAATAAAATATCAAAACTTAAAACCCTGTAAAGTGTCACTAGAACATCAGACACAATTATGTATGTTGTTTTATATCTGCCAGAGTGCCCAAGTTAAAATTCTAAATTTAATTCATAGCACATGAATTGTTATATCAAACATATAAAGTTAAAAACATTTATACAACATTACATTTCCAGATCTGATTTTCCAGAACTTTGTAATGTATCCTTTTTTTTAATCTGATTGGTTCGCCTTGTGAAGTCATGCCTTAAATTAAGCTGATAATGGAGGAAATCCAACATTCTGAAAGCATATGAAAAAAGTCCTTAGGTTTAAGGAGCAAGGAGCAAAATTGAAGGTATACTGGATATCAGTACAATTGTGATTTGACCATAAGTGATCACTATCATGTAGATATTCAATATAAGCACAGAAATGTGAATGTGTGAGTTCTAAATACAAGAAATTCATATTGAATGACAGTTTTGGGCATCATATGCTTAGATATTCTAGAGGATAGATCTAAAAGAAGCCACACTCACTTGTTGGCAAGCAGCTAGCTTGTTCCAGTGAATCAGTGTGTAGGCCATAGCCTTCTTTTCATTTCATTTTCAACTTTGGTAAAACCATTCAACGAGCTCTCATGCTCTGAAAGAGACCACTTTTGAAATCATTAAGCTTTTTTAATCATAAGATCAAATAAATTATTTTTAGTTATTTTACAGGGACTCCTACCTCTAAGGGGACTGATGGACAAAAAACAAAAGTTCCTCACCAGAGCTACCACTTTTCCTTTAACCTGCCAATAAACATCTGCCAAACTGCTTCTTTTCTTCACACAAACATCACTGTAAATGTCAGGAAAAGCTTCTTTAATTAAATTTAAGACCAGCTGAATATTTTTTCTTAACAAAATAACCTTAGCTTTGAGGATGCATTAGATTTTTCTTCTTATCAGCTAAAATCTAAGAAACTGCTCCAAATCTTATTACCCAAATAATGAATTGCTTGTGTTCTTCAATTAATCTGAATCTTCTCTCTATCTATGCAATATAAATTATGAATATGACATAAGCCTGTTGTCTTTCTGAAACATTTAATAGTAAAAAGAAACAGACCACACAATTTTAACAGTGAAGCAATAGATTTAAGATAAAAGGGAAACTTAAAGACACAGGGATAAATACACTCAGGTGGAAACATTTCGAGACTAATGAGGATCACAGAGCCACAATGGCGACATCTGGTGGGTCAAGAAAGGAAACTTGAACACAAAGAACTGAAAAAGTGACAATTTTTGTAATACTCACAAACTTTATATTAGAAACAATAAATGTATTAATTAAAAAAGTATTTTTCGTTTTCTGGTATTATACCCACCTTATCTTCAAAAGCAAGATTCGCCAGAAAATGTAACACAAGGTTCTTTTCACTAGTCTCCAAACAGACAATGTAACCCTCCACTTAATCCTTTCACACCAACTGTATCACGTTAAACTTGTATTGCTGTGACAGAAATATAAAATTATTGCATGTTTTGCAAAAAAGCAGCACACTCCAATATATTTGGCACAGTTTATCAGTTTAGTGATGTAAAATGTTTAGTAGAAATGATTGGTGCAGTGGTTTGGTATACCACTAAATTTTACAATGCGCAATGCTGTTGTGTTATTGTTGTTGTTACTGATTGACCCATTTAATATTAGATATGGTGTCAGACTTATTATAGGGAGTCTAATTTCTGCTTACTGGCCACTTTATAAGATTTAAATTGTTTGTACAATTTGTATGTTAAAATGTTTTCATGCACATTGTAGTAATATTTAGCTGTATTGTCCACAAACTCTATACACTCTCATAAAAAAAGTTTCATTGGACAATTAAGGAATTACTTTAAGTGTTTCTTTCTTACTAGGGTTTTTACTGCTGTTTGTTTTATTGCTCTTGTTGTTGTTGGTGGTGGTGTTGTTGGTGGTGGTGTTTTAATCTTAGTTAGGGGTCTAAATCAAAAGCCTAGTACCTATACCTAAATCAAATTCAAATACTAGCAACAACCCTCAAATGTCTGCTAATCACAGACTACACAGAACTATAACGTTGCTGCAGAGGACAAAATGTGAATCAGGTTATTCAACAACAACAACAACAACAACAAAAACAACAAAAACAACAACAATAATAATAATAATAATAATAATAATAATAATAATAATAATAATAATAAT
Source organism: Silurus aristotelis (assembly GCF_946808225.1). Taxonomy (NCBI): domain Eukaryota; kingdom Metazoa; phylum Chordata; class Actinopteri; order Siluriformes; family Siluridae; genus Silurus; species Silurus aristotelis. Next base: position 20,256,030 of record NC_139583.1, read on the forward strand.
AATAATAATAACAACATTATTACCGTGTTATACAGTTATTCAGAAATATTTCTCCCAAACTAAAATGTTTTGTGGTGACCTTAATGTTTAAAGCAGAATATACATCATTGTGTAGTTCAGGTATTTAACATAGTTTATGCATCCATTTGTGTTTAATGTTCCTTATTTTATTTACTAAACTGTCCTTGTATTCAGTTGATGTTTTTACACACAATGCATTTTAAGCTTATACAGTAATGATTACATATTGTTAAATACACTGTAATAAGATAAGTTATTTTTTATTCTAAGCCTATGTGTTTCTAAAAAAGAAATGAGCTAGTGTGTGTGTGTGTGTGTGTGTGTGTGTGTGTGTGTGTGTGTGTGTGTGTGTGTGTGTGTGTGTTTGTGTGTAGGGAGGGTGTGGCAGAGGACGGCACGTCTGGAGAAGTTTAGTCCGAATAAAATTGAGCGTGAGACTCTGGTGTTACTGATAAAAAACCCACTTAAATCCCCCGCTTCCTCCATTAGTGTGACCCATTAGCGCTTTTGTTCACTAATTATTGAGGTGTTAATGAACGATGCGCCCAGACTGGGAAGTGTGTGTGTGTGTGTGTGTGTGTGTGTGTGTGTGTGTGTGTGTGTGTGTGTGTGTGTGTGTGTGTGGTTCACCATTTGCGCAATTCCAGATGGGTATGTAGTTCATTATGCAGCAGTAGTAGTTCAATCCACACCTTAAACTAGATATAACTCTACCTTCCGTATCTATCTATCTATCTATCTATCTATCTATCTATCTATCTATCTATCTATCTATCTATCTATCTATCTATCTATCTATCTATCTATCTATCTATCTATCTATCTATCTATCTATCTATCTATCTATCGCCATAATATCCTCTCAAAGCTTGCTGGATATTTTTTTTAAACACACACACGCGCGGCGCGCGCACGTTATCCTCCTTCTACAGGGATGTGTTTTCCCAAAATTCAGTGTTAATCGCTCGTTCCATTAACAAGTGATTGTAAATTGTGTTGCGCGCGCGTGTGTGTCTGCGCGCGATTGCGTTTTGGACGTAGAGACCCTGCTTTTCACCAGGTGCACGAGACTTTGTGTGGCTCTCTCCTGCTCTCCCGCCCCCATTAATCCTGTCGGACCCCCCTGTGATCTTCTCCATTACACGGCCATTCATTAAGCATTAGAGGAAACGCAATTGATATTCAGATGACCATCAGTCTGAGAGGGCGAGGATGTGGATTCCGAGAGAAAAAAAAAAAAAAGAGAGAGAGAGAGAGAGAGAGCGAGAGAGAGAGAGAGAGAGAGAGAGAGGTGAAGAGCGAAAATGAGAGCTTTTAGGCTCATTTCTAGTCACTTAGATTCGACCTTCTTTTGAATGAACAGCAGATGATCATTTCTATCTATCTATCTATCTATCTATCTATCTATCTATCTATCTATCTATCTATCTATCTATCTATCTATCTATCTATCTATCTATCTATCTATCTATCTATCTATCTATCTATCTATCTATCTGAATGCTTTCTAATGTCTGAATATTTTAGCTAAATTCTTTCATTGCTCTGAACATGAAGTCATTGGTCAGTAAATAAGCAAGAATGAACACAAATGCACCCCTGAGAGCTACTTTACTTTTATCAAGGTGAACTGTTTGTGCAAAAGGTACAATTAGTGAAGGTCACGTATAAAGTCTTTTTGTAAGTTTGATGCAAAATTGAATTCAGTTCTGAAATCTATAGAAATCGACCATTTCTATAAAAAGCTCTTCAACACCAAGCGATTGTATTTATTTATTTAATTCTAGCTAAATTCCTGAGCAGTATTGATTGATTAATTGTTATTATTGTAGAAACCATTTAAAGCTTAATCGTTGCCATTGGAAATTTTGTCCTGACAAGATCACTGATTAAATATATTATGCATAACCTAGAACAGATGAATTTAGTTTTGGTGTTTGTTTAACTGAATAAAACGAAAATCGGTTTATCATTTCACACTCTATAAGCCAAGCTGAAACAAACAAATAAACACATACACGAATGATGCTGCACTTTCCCTTTGTTTTGTTTCAGTAAAGTTAGATGTTCTGTATCCAAATTATAAGTATTGTTTTTAGTTTTCTGTTGCATGTTTGTATTTATTATTATCATAATATAATTTAATATCCCAGCCATTGTCGTTTTAGTTAATCACTCTAGTTAATGAGTGAATCCAGTGCAAAAAAGAGATATAAATAAATATATATTTTTCTCTATTATTTCATTTGTGGTCAGAATAATGTTTTTCAAAAGTTGATTCAAACTTTATTTTCAAGGTCTGGGGCCAATATACAGGACAGCAGGGGGCAAAAGGGATTCGTCCTGAGGCCTGGAAAGCCGGAAGGAGGAGGAATGAAATGATGGTAATATATTTAAACGAGACGTCGATGGGGCGTGGCCTTCTTTTTTATACCTGAGCTTAAAGCCGGCTGAACTTTTACCTCAACACACATACACACATTCACACACACATACACACACACACACACACTGTGCCTGGACTCAGGCCCTCAGACGGAGCACGGTGCACGCGCTGCTCCACAGCTGGATGCTTTTCCCTCTATTTCTTCTATGTCTGGATTTTACTCTAAAACATTTCAGTGATCAACCGAAGATGTTTTTGGTAATGAGACTGTTATAAGTACATAAAAAAGAAATCCCACTTTCAGAAGAATTTGTTGGTTTTACACCCACGATATTATTGGAGCTCGCGGTGATTGGATTTTTTTTTTTGGGAGATATTTTCGAATGAATATCTAACCGGATCCAGACATTTGGTATTTTTGTGAACGAGACTTTATATCATCCAGGTTTTTTTTCTTTGGGATGTTGAGCTCCGTGAAAATGGAAAGTCATGAAATACCGGAGTGGAGCGGATTTTACAGCGACGCCAGTGAGGTAAAATACGCACCTTAAACACGAGCGCACTCACGCGCACATTGAAGACTGGCTAATATTATTATTAATAATAATAATAATAATAATAATAATAATAATAATAATAATAGTAATAAAATCTGTACGGTCATCGGGTTTAGTAAAATGAATTGTTTTAATTCAGTCCTGTTGCTCTAAGTTGTTGTAATGAATCAATTCCATAATAAAACCGCTATATTTTCACGTGTCATGTGAACGCATGAACTTATTATTAACTGCAAACTTTATATTTGGCTTATAGAATAAATAAAACCTATGAGTCATTTCGGACATTAATATAAATCTAATTTAATAATGTAAATCAGACTTGGATGTGGATAAATAGTTTTGAACTAAAAAAAAAAGTTTTATATGTACCAACAATCCTCTATTTATGCCTTTATGAATCAAGAGAAATATGACGTATTTTAACCAATATTTCTTCCTGAAATTCGAATAAACCGCTTGTAAATTGCAGCGCTTTCCCCGCCAATTTAACACACATACACTTAATTCTTCTTCTTCTTCCTATTATTATAATATTATATATATATATATATATATATATATATATATATATATATATATATATATATATATATATATATATATATATATATATATATATATAAATATAATATATTATTATTATTATTATTATTATTATTATTGTTATTGTTATTGTTATTATTGTTGATGATGTGGGTGATGTTGCTGTTGATCAAATTTAAAACGAATTTTAGGATCAACATTAATAAGTGATTATTAGATATAGAAGTGAGTTCCATCAAAGAAAGTATTTCACACACCACGTCCTTCAGCATTTGTCCATAAATCAATATAAATATAACTGCCCTTTAAAAGAATCATGAAATAATTCCATGAAAATAAATATAAAAAAAATACCCTAACTGTACATGTTTATTAATCCAAAGGAAAATGTTGTGAAACAGAAAAAGTAAATAAGGTGAATCATATTTTTTCTATTTGTTCCTGTATTGGTAGATCCAGAGACAGTTTGAACAATACTTCATTGCATCTGCTGTGTAATAGAAACGGAATCATTTAAAAAACATATTTTTCCAAGTAAACTCATAAGCAGAATTCTATATTTATATATAATATATAACTCTCTATGTTAAGACTGTAAACTGGTTTTGAAAAGTATTACGAAAATATTTTTAGAATCTAGCAAAGTAATCTGATACAAAATGTGTATTTATGTACGTTTAAATTTTTTATTTATTTATTTGCTAAAATATCCTTATTTAAATATATAATCCTAAATTCAGTCACAGTACTGTGTATCCAAGGTTTTTATTCATAGACTTAATTACAGTGATAATGTTTTATTATTATTATTATTATTATTAATGTTTTTTATATATATATATATATATATATATATATATATATATATATATATATATATATATATATATATATATATATATATATATATATATGTATATGTATTACTGTATTCTTTTGCAGTTTCTACCATGTTTCCAAATCCAAAGTGTAAATTTTTTTTTTTTTTTACAGATGTATTCCTCTGCAAGTGCCATGAATTCTGTGAGTAGTCTAAACAGTTACATCAACCTGAACCCAGCTGGCTCGAGTGCAAGCATGAACATGGGATATGGAAACCCAGGTCTTAACACCATGGGAGGAGCATCCAGTCACATGAACTTGGGCACCTCTTTAAACACAAGCTCATTAACCCAATTAAGTCCTTCATCTTCATCCCTGGCTCCACTTTCTCACTACCAGAGCATGAATCAGCCCATCTCTCAGCTCACTTATTCATCTCCACCAGCACTGAATCGTGCTAAGGAGGTGCCCAAGCCATATCGTCGCACTCTGACCCATGCCAAGCCACCATACTCGTACATCTCACTGATCACAATGGCAATCCAACAGTCGACCCACAAGATGCTAACCCTGAATGAGATCTACCAGTGGATCATGGATTTGTTTCCATACTACCGCGAGAACCAACAACGCTGGCAGAATTCAATTCGCCACTCGCTTTCCTTCAATGACTGCTTCGTTAAAGTTGCACGTTCACCCGATAAGCCTGGGAAAGGTTCCTACTGGGCGCTTCATCCCAATTCAGGCAACATGTTTGAGAACGGATGCTACCTGAGGCGCCAGAAGCGCTTTAAAATCGACGACAAGCCGGGAAAGAAGGGCGGGGGAAAGTCTCAGGATGGTATGAACTCTAAACATGGGAATAGCGAAGGTGTGCATGAGGATCGAAGCCCTGGTACAGGCTCATCTGATGGTGCCGATTCAGCCCAGTCCGATGTTTCCCATCCTGGCTCTGCATCTGATGAGCAGCAAATGAGTCTAGCACCACTAGACGGTCCACCTCAAAGCGCAATTCCATCCTCTATGCCGCCTTCTGGATCTCACCTGCACTCCGAGGGCATGAACACGAGTCCTCATCTGCTTTCCAGTTCCATCCAGCATCATCACCTGGATTTGCAGAATGACCCACTCAAGTCCATGGACCCACAGTACAACTTCAACCACCCATTCTCCATCACCAACCTCATGTCTAATGAGCAGAAAATGGAGCTCAAGTCATACCAAGATCATGTCATGGCTTACAATGGCTACGCTGCTTCATCCCCTGTGGCCGCCAAACAGATTTATGACAGCGCTGGGCCCTCAAGCATTGACTCAGGCGCCTATTACCAGACCCTCTACAGTAGGTCTGTGCTAAACGCATCCTAGACAGGTGTTTTCCATTGGTTTTTTTGGACTAATCAAGTTGTCAGAAACCCTATGATTGGTACCAGGCATCTAACACAATGAAAACAGACTTTTATTTATCTGCTTCTGGCTACATTTCTTGAAATACATCGAAATGTTATTGGATTTGATAAAAGCAGAGTCTGTAAATGAAAAAAAAAAAATTCCAAGTGCTTACCCTGCTTTTCATCTTAACTTTTTTTTAACCTTTCCAAGCTTCCATACAAGTTGAACTGTAAACACAATTTTGTGAAAGGAGAGTTTATAAACTCCTCAAAGCCCTCAGTCAAAGGCAGTCAATCAGCCAAGATATGTTTTGGGTCTGATGTTTGCTTTTTTAATTTAGCATTGGAACTACAGGCCTAACAAAGCTAACAGTTGAGAGAAGCGTATAGCCAACAGATTAGAAGCATATGAAGGGCAGGTTAAGATTATTCTTTTTCAGTCCATAGCTGATATCACTCCACATGAGCATCAGACTCTCGTGGGAGGTGTTGGCTATCATCTCAAGGCTAGAATTAGATGTTAGAAGTTATATGGTTCAGTTTATTTGTATATTTAGTGTTTAAAACAGAATTGTCCTATCTATTTTTTAAATGTTTACGTACACATGGTGTTACTGAGCCAAACATGGCCTGTTAAGGTGAGTGCTAAACTGGCACACTGTTAGTAAAGTAGTCTTGGCTGATCAACTACATTTGTGGTAAGGGATAACTGTATATAATATTCTTAACCAAATTTCCAAATTAACAGCCTTATTGAATTAGGTTACACTGCAGAAACTGATTACCAACAACACAAGCCTCTGCACATAGGCCAGTCTGACGAATACAATCGATTTTGTTGAACCTTTGGCCTTTTTAAGGTCAGGGTCTTTTGCTAAATAGCAGAATGAAATACAAACGCAAAATGTGTATATACACTGTCTTTGGCAAAAGGGGAAAAGCCATTTATTTATGAAGGGAAGAAATTAATATATCTTATTTTTCTTTTTTGTGTTTTGGGATTAATATGGGTTGTATATTTTGTGTCTCTGTGTGTGTGTGTGTGTGTGTGTGTGTGTGTGTGTGTGTGCGTATGTGTATGCGTGTGTGTGCGTGTGGGTGTGTGTGGGTGGGTGTGTGTTGAAGTAACTCTGTTGCTACAGTACAGTCTCATGTTACAGCATAGCGTGGCGTTTCTGTTAGCATAAAGTGCGCAAATGTGTAATGTTGCATTGCTTCATGTGTAATGACGTTTTTTTTTTAATATGCCAAAAAACTGTGGTAAACATTTTGGCTCAAAGCCCTTTTCTAGTAATTAAACTCAGTCTTAATATTAAGAAAATAATTGTTCTGTTATGATTTGTATGCCAAAGCAAAGACATAATGGTGCAAAGTCCTAGACATGCATCTACATTCCTTTGTTAATTTTACAGAAATCACTTTTTATGTATATTTGGAATATTCTCATTTGTTATACTTTTCCTTATTTATTAAGCTGAATATGACTTAATATAATGATAAATTGGTTGTAAGGGCAATTACACAAGAACTGTTTTACCCATGTCCAATGCAGTTAACAAGAATGCCTGAGGTTTAGTTGTAAGGGACACTAATGTGAATTTTGAATTAAAATTGTATAACAGGGAATTATATGTACTGACTGCATTGTCAAGTTTCGATAGCTTATTACTTTTTCCGTACACATAAAAGAGCTAAACAAAATGACAATATAATGATAAAATCATAAAGTGATATAGTCTAGGCATTCAGTTAAGAAAAAATAAATGCCATCCTTTAATAGGAGCAAATATTCATCTGTAGTCTGTGCCAATGTTAGCCGATGTGCTGCAGTGGCTAAGTTGCATTTATGGAATTTTTAACACACTATATACAGGACCATTATTAGTCAGTCTTGTAAGTTTTAGCCATCTGTGTATTTTGTGGGTGTCCCTAAACATATATCGACTGTGCCATGTATTGGTACTTTACAGGTTACTGGCATGTATGTAAGTGTAAAATGCCTATAGAAATGAAAGCATTAAAAGAAACTGTGGTAAACAATACAATTATTATAAGGCCCATGTACATTTGCTAGCGGCACACAGTAAAGCTTTTGACTTAAAAAAAATGGTAATATAAAAAGGTGACAACATCACCGACTAACTAAATTACATATACAACCTATCAGGCCATGTTAGATTTGGTAGCTGGATACACTTATGATAAACAATGTTTTTCCTTTTCTTTTTTACACAAATATAATCGCTAATCCCAACAAGAAAGAAAATGTAAACATGTTCTTTAAAACTGAATGCTAACTTCCAAATGTACCATATTCCTCAGTCAGAGACTTCCTCAGTTTCATAGATAGGGAGTTAAATGTATGCCAAATAGCCACAAATAACCATAGGAATAATTTCTGTCAAGCAATAACAAATGTGTTTCTTTTCACATATAGTAATTTAAACTGATTTCCAGAGCATGGTTACAAAGAGTGAAGAAGTTAATTTACACACAGTACATTGCACTAGTGACCCCCTCTTTATAAGAAAGGGGGCACAGTCAATTTGTTACAACAAAGCCTTTAACCTACTTTATTTCACAACAAAAGATTCAAATCAAATTGATGACATCATGCTAATTTGTCACTTGTTGATCATCCCAGACTTTTAACTTTTTTAAGTTTTACTTTCCTGTTATGTCATAATTAAAGGTTTGGAATAAGGGAAACCATTTCAGGTCAGGAATGTGTTATTGTTGTTTTTTATTTAAACTCTCTGCTTTCCATCCTCAAAGAAAGCCACATTAATATGTGTAAAAAAAAAAAAAAAAAAAATATATATATATATATATATATATATATATATATATATATATATATATATATATATATATATAGTACAAAAGCTTGTTATATGTTCTGTTTGCCATGTTTGTTTCTTATTAAAAACATAATTTGGGGGACTGTTGAGTTACTGAACTTATTTTAAGTTTACACTTGGACGTTAAAAAACAGCTTACACAACTGGGGTCACCTACACTTTTGTTCATATTAAAATTATGTAACAAACATTTGACAAAATATTAAATGCTTATTAAAAAATTTATTTTATAGTACATTATAAACCAAATAAATTCGTTAAATATGTAATTAGCTATTAGGCATTATAAGCGTAATAAGTAAATTAATTTTCTAGCATCAATTTGTGAATACCAACATAGCTACTAATTGAAATTGAATAGAATAAATATTTTTATGTTCAGTCTTAATGAACTCCTGGTGCAAATAGTTTCTGAAAAAAAATTATACCATTTGACCATATCCATTCCTCAAACTGGATAGAAGCACAAAGTCATGGTGAATTCCTTAAATAAACTCAGTGAGCTAGACACGCACACACACACACACACACACACACACACACACACACACACACACACACACACACACACACACACACACACACACACACACACACACACTAGCACTCTTATATGAGTGAAAAGGACCACAGTTTCCTCAGAAAAACAGATGCAGTCTTATAACAGCGTGTATGCGGTTTTTCGAGGTCACATTGTAATTACATTTCGGAACGATAATAACACTGCTGTTTAATACATTTTATTTGCTGGCAAGCAATATACTTGAAATCTTTCTCAAACACAGATATGGGCAAAAATAAGAAGTATTAAATTGTACTGCTATACGAAACACACAGTTTAGTATATTTGGGGATGTAAAGATTACAGCACAGTGTGTAAAGATTACAGCATTAGACATTCCAGCTCTTATGAAGTGTGCAAATACACATGGTTATTATTTAAACTGGTGCATGTTTCCAATGTTACATTTTCCAGACAATTGTGATATTTTAAAGTCTAGCCTGTTAAACAGAGTTCTGTTTATTTGTCACACTGAAGGACTACACAAATGTTTTGATATCACAGTAATTGCCTTGACTGCCTTTATTTTCACTCTTTATATTGCTGTTAAATGAAAAAATGTCAGTACAATAATGCTGATAGTAGCAAATCCAATCTAATCTTTCAAAAATCAAGTAATTTTTTATCAACCAAAAAAAGACAAGTTAAAATTAAATTAGATGATGGTAATTCTTTTGGTCATTTGCTGCAAGTTTGCATTAACCTCCCACAAACAGTTATGGTAAGAAAATATAGTTCAATGTTACTCACTTTAAAGCATGCAAAATTAGGTTATAATTCTTTTTCTCAGCTCCTTCTCTTTTATAGAATACATAGTTAAGATGGACATCTTAGAAGCCATTAAATGTCTCTCTTTGTACGTGTGCAAATTTACTTTGGATTACATATAACCTGACCGTAAATTAGAAGTGCCAAGTTTGAAGTAAAAATAAACAGCTCATTCAAAATCTGTAGTCGTAATGAATTCTTTTTCATCTTGGCATGTTGCACCAGTTAATGTGTGCACACGCATGATTCACAATTACAGTAATACATAAGTAAAGGTCAAAAAGGAAAAGAAACAAGACACACAATTTTTTTTAAGTATGACATATACACATCATTACGACTTCAAGGTTTAAAACCTTTAGGAGATAGGTGTTTAAAAATGCCTTTGATGATTGTAAATGGCCTAGAAACTTTATACCTTATTCCATTATTATAATGAAGGATTTTTTTGCCGTCATTGTCAAACATATGCTTTGATGCTAGCAAGGTGGGTAGACAAGCAACAAACTAGGCACCAGACCAAAGAGGCTTAATTATCTTCTATTATTTTGATTTACTTTATTTTTATTTTATTTTTGTGACCTTACTGCAATCACTGACCAGTCAAGCTATTATTTTACTTAAATGTTGAAATGGCAGTGTGCGGATTTATTATAATTCTCTCTTTTTTTTTCATTGTGTGCACATTTAAACAAACGTTCAATATATTGCACAATATTAGCTGTATATAGCATTTATTGATGTAATAAACATATACATATGTAATGAAACATTCTGATACCATTTCATCATTTTAATGCATTCTTCATGTGAACAAAACAAGTCCATTTTCTTGCAAGTTACTCTGCTGCCATTCCAAAAAGTGACAAATTGATTTTATCCTAGTGTAATGACACCTAACTAGGGATAATATGAGGCTGCAAGTAAACAGTCAGTTCTTAAAGATTATCAGACCCGAAAAGAGCTAACACAAATTGCTAAAGAATTTAATACTCCCTATGGTACAAAAGTTTTACAACAGACAGGTTATCACAGCTCATTGCATTTGGAACTGTTTAGCCTCAGGTCTGAGAACCATTACAAATAATTCATAGTTTTGACGTGGCCTCCAAATTCCCTAGATCTCAATCCAATCAATCTTTCAGAGGTGTTGGACAAAAAAGTCTGAGCCATAGAGACCCCACTTTGCAACTGCAGAATTTAAAGCATCTGATGCTAACACCTTGGTGCCAGTTACCACAGCACACCTTCAAAAGCCTTGTAAAATGCATGACTTGATGTGTCAGAGCTGTTTGGGTGGAACAAGGGAGACTGTTTAGCTGGTGGATTTAATGTTGTGGCTGATTGGTGTATATAAAATGTCACACATGCAAAAACGTTCTAAAAACATGAATTGCTTAGGAAAGAATCTTTCTCCTTTCTGGTTTATTATTGGTAAGTCAACCCTGGAAAACTTAGTAGTTAAGACATTTTGCTCAGCAGGTCATGAGTCCCTTTATAAATAAGATAGTTGTAAATTACTCTGGATAAGGGTGATTGCCAAAAGCTATACATGTAATAGTAAACAGTGTAATGGAGTGTAATGTCAGCTGAGTTAAATTTATAGGCCAAATATAGAATATAGTATAATCGTTAATTACTAGTTAATCATGTGTTCATATTATTAATACTGTAAGGTAAGGTAAAAATTAACAAAGTTTTTATCTACTGATCAGGTCTTATTATTGTTTATGAAGACAAATTATATTTTTTATTCAAATAATTGATTAATCCTTGTGTTCTGCAGGAGGAGATGGCCAGTTCCTTCATCTTAGTAACTGTCATATCCTGGTCAGGGTGTGGTCGGTCCAAAACCAGTATTGGGAATTCTTGGCATGAGGCACCATGCCTACATTCATTTAAAAAAAATTTGACAAACAGAAATTTAGACTAGACATTTCACCTGCCTGCATGTCACAATCAGGTGGGAATTCAACATGGGGAGACACCACATGGACTGCAACCGGAGCTCAGGATTCAACAGGGTACCCTGGTGGCAACACTATACAATGCAGTTGTACTTTTGCAAAATAGTCATCATATATTTATGGTAGTAGACAGTATATTTACAGTGATATAACTAGTAGTAATTGGGTCATAGATCCAGGGGCCTTTCCCAGGAAAATCAGGGCACCAGACAGGGGACAGTCTGGTGCCAAACCAGCACAGTGCACATTTGCACACACATGTCTACACGTGGCTACAACATTTTGGAAGTTTGGATTTTGGAGGAAATCCTAGAAATCCAGTAGGGACACAAGTAAAACATGAATCCATGTGGGGTTCAAACCCCAACCCAAGCAATAAAAGGCCAGCATGCAAACCACTAGGATTTTTCCCATTTATAAATAACACAACAGCAATGTGGTCCCAAATCGCTCCGTGCCACTCCTTATTGCATTGTCTTCCACCCTTACTTATCATTATGGGAAATTTTTAACTATTAGCTAACCTTTAGACAGTATACTAAAACATGCTGTTTTTTTTTAATCTGGTTATTTAACCATCCAAGTCTTCTCGAATGCTTCAATAAACTTCAAAGTTTATTTTTTCTCTCTTTTTGATTGCTGCTGCTCCTCTATCTAATGCCAAGGTTAACCATATGGTTCATTCATGCCAGTAGAAAAACATTTTATGGTAGATTTGCAATTTGTTGTCTTTACGGTTTTTGTTCGATTTTGAGTGAATTACAATAGTGGCTGCCAAGATTTTGCATTTAATGAACACTTGTTCGTGAAATAACCACTATAAAGTATGCTTGTTAGAATAGATGGCTATGGCCTTCAATGGCTATTTAACTAGATATGGATTGTAGTAGATATGTCTCTATGTTGCACACAGTGGTGCTTTGGTGTCAAAGTTGATAAGACCAGAACTACACTGATAGGGTTTCCAAAGAAACAGAAAAAGATGACGGGCCTTTCTCACCTGTATCCTTATCTGCTCCATGACACAGTTACCTTGAAAAACAAGCACGTCTTTTGACAAAGGAAGAATAAAAGGCCTAAAAATATGGATGTGACAACATACTCTGATGTGACTGTGAAATCTAAATGAGTAAAATCATTAGCATAACGCATTGTTGATTTTCTTCACATTTCTGTCATTTGGAATTTTGGTTTGTGCATTAATTGTCCACTCACAACCACCTGTTGTCCTGTTGATTCATATAGTTAGGTAACTAATTATCCCTAGCTAGAGGGTTACAATAGGGTTGACTATTAGTAGAGAAGTAAATGTGACCAATTTGTTTCTGCACAAAATGTATTAGAATTCAGATTAGTGGCATGCTTGCCACTAATCTATTTGTATTTGTATTTTAGCCAGACAGATGCTGTTTAATAAGATCAACAAAAAGCATTTAGGTGAATGAGAGAGTGACGGAAAGAAACAAAAAGGGGGGGGGGTAGAAAGAGAGTGAGATAGAGAGAGAGAGAGAGAGAGAGAGAGAGAGAGAGAGAGAGAGAGAGAGAGAGAGAGAGAGAGAGAACGCACTGAACATCAAATTCTGACATGTAGTAGACTGATTATTAAACTCTCATGTTTAAAGATACTTTGAAGGATAGCTTTCTTTCTATTTTCTTCTTTCTTCTTTTCTACATTTCTTTTTTTAATTTTATTGTCTTTTAACTGCTTTCTTATATTTCTTTCTCTTTGTGTTTGTTTATTCTCCTGTTTAATTCCTCCAGGAAATGCACATGAACTGTAGTTTATTTTGATTTGAGGGTTTTTGTAAAAGATGTTACAGTTGCATTTCAGTAAAAGGGCATGGCCTGGGTGAACACAACTGTTTGTTTACAGGTGGTGCAGATAATGTCGGGTAAGGAGGATAGGGAAAGAGAGAAAACGCGCCCTTCCCTGAAGATGTAAAACATTGAAATATCCTATACTGTATCCTGGAGGAGGAACATGCTCTGTTTACACAAGTGAGTTTTAAAGAAAGCGTTTAAGCCACCCGTTCATGCCTCAGGCTGTTTCTTCAGTTATGACACATCTGCGTTTGTGTGCGTGCGCGCGTGTGTGTGTGTGTGTGTGTGTGTGTGTGTGTGTGTGTGTGTGTGTGTGTGTGTGTGTGTGTGAGAGAGAGAGAGAGAGAGAGAGAGAGAGAGAGAGAGAGAGAGAGAGAGAGAGAGAGAGAGAGACTCACCTTAACTCTACATCCGTCTTGTGCTTAGTGTTGACTGGCATTACAACTAATGCATGTCTGGCACCATTAAAAAGAGATCATTGATTAAAAGAAGACACAGTTCAAATAAATAATTGATAATAATAACTGACATCACTATGGTTTTTAATTGAACTGATCATTGTGGATTTGTTAATTAACACTTGAGATGTTTAATTTAATAATTGTGCATAATTATTTACTTATTGTAAATCACTTGACTCATTTTACAGCTTAGAAAACAAGTTTATTTTTTTTTTCATGTCTTGTTAGAAAAGTGTTCTAATATTCTTCTCTTATTATTATTATTATTATTATTATTATTATTATTATTATTATTATTATTATTATTAATAATACTAATTAGCTTATTAGTATATTTTTTATGTATGTTGTGCTGTGCCTTCGATAAGGTGCTGGTTACTGAGTGCTGAGTGAAGTCAATTTGAAGTCAATGAACATTGAAAGCCATGTCTCAAATTGAATGTTACACACTGTTTAGCTTACACAGTACAAATGACAGAGACAGAATGAAATGTCCTAATGACATCATTACACTTATTACTACAATAGTATAAAAAACGGACACCTTTACTGCCTTCTAAGTGTTTCTTTGTGTGTGTGTATGTGTGAACTTTGCCAGTGTTCATTTGGGTTAATTCTAATATTTAACCCATAATAAAATATACAGTTTTACCAATGTATAAAGGCACAAATAAGGCTGTGTATAAAGACTAAATAGAGCTGAACTTATTTAGTATTAGTGCTTTTACGGTATAGTCATACCGTGTTTTAATTCACAATTAGTTGTGTGAACTGTGTGAGCTGGAGGACAGAGTGTACTGTCTCAGTGTGTTCACCAGGCTTCCAAGTGTGTGTGAGTGTGTGTGTCTACGTGTGTGCATGAGCGTGTGTGTGTGTGTGTGTGTGTGTGTGTGTGTGTGTGTGTGTGTGTGTGTGTGTGTGTGTGTGTGTGTGTGTGTTAAAGATAAGGATGTGGACTTTGCTCATGACGGTGTGGTAGGTGAGGCTAGCACGGCCTCTGATTAGCAAAAAGAGAAATACGACATGATTAAATTTTCCTCACAGAGAAAGACAGGCAGATTGATTTGTGTTTGATCACTGGGTAAACAAAGTGCATACGAGCCACAGTCTTTTTCGTTCTGGACACACACACACACACACACACACACACACACACACACACACACACACACACACACACACACACACACACACACACACAAACAATGAGCTCTAATAATTGCTTTACATAGATATAGTTCAACAACAGGACATCCATTGCTAAGTTGTAAAAATTACTGGAGGATTTAAAATGTATGCAAACACACACACACACACACACACACACACACACACACACAAATCCAAACTTATCCATATTCATTATGCCAATACTAATAAAAATTAATACCAATCTCATGTTGTCATAGATAGATAGATGGATGGATAGATAGATAGATAGATAGATAGATAGATAGATAGATAGATAGATAGATAGATAGATAGATAGATAGATAGATAGATAGATAGATAGATAGATAGATAGATAGATAGATAGATAGATAGATAGATAGATAGATAGATAGATAGATAGATAGATAGATTCTATTATGTAGTGTCTATAATGCAGTAAAGAAGCATGACAAATTGTGGTTTAGTGTGACGTTCATTCTGACAAGGAAAAATACAGGAAGTCAGTCATAACATAAACATAAACATGGCTTTTATGGCTTTCTGATAACACACAAGTGTGTGAACATACACAGCTCAGTTGACAGAGACAGATATTATCGCATGTCACACCACTCTGTGTAACAAGCTCCTCCCTATACGCTACTGTCTGTGCTGACTCTTTCTTCAGATACAGTCAATCAGCCAAGGCATATCTCATATCCCAACATTTGCGCTTAAGCACAAAGGGCTAATGGATCAAACGGAAGTGTGTCTGGCTTAATAATCATAATAATACTATTTCTGCATAAATATACCAACCAAAAAAATTGGTTGTTTTTCTATAAAATTTGCTATCTAGTATTAAAATAAGGCTGTTTTCAGGTTGGTTAGTCAAACATCAATTGTTTAATATATATTTTAATAACATCCATTAGCATTACAACAACGTGTAATTACAATAGCCATATACACAGACAATAACTTAATAGTGTGGTTATTACTGATCGTAATCACACTATAAAATAAGGTAACAATTAATGTTACACCAAAAACTAGACATTATCTACTTGTATATCTGTTGGTGTTCTAAGACACCAGTGATTATGACCCCTTCTGCTTTTCAGACCTGATGGATTCATCCTGATGTTTTGCTTCTGGTTGAAGTTCTCATTCCTTTGAAACCACTCACTGTTGCTGATGATGACCCCTTATGGAGAACTTAAACAGATCCTTGAGATTACCGTGGATGGAACCACTTAAAAACCAAGCAAATTTGCCACAAACAGTTTTGCATGTAAGTCCCTATGATTAAACAATTGATAACTTCAACAAGATAACGAATTATTTTCCTCTCCTTTTTTTTTATTTGTACTATACGGGGTAACCCAGATGAGGAGGGGTTCGGTTTCTTCCTCATAATTTCCTTGCCACAGTCTTACTCATTAGGAATGTATTTATAGATATATTTTGAAAAAAACAATCTATCAATCCCTGTAAAGCTGCTGTGTGATGATGTCCATCACAAATAATCGAATTAGATTGAATCTGCACAACTTTGATGGATGTCTAAGGGTCTTTTGCTAGCCTGCATCCTAATCCTGCTTGCAAATCGATAAGGTCATCAGGGCTTATTCTGTAAGATCATCATCAAGGGAAGAGACACTTTTACATCATTTCCATTTTTTCTATTAAGCAGTAATAGGATTAGGGCCCTTCCTCATACTTTATAATAGCAATAAACAAAAAAAAAATCTCACAAGTGAAAGTGAGACAGAATGAGGCGTGAAAGGAAATCATTCAGTAGCTGCAGTGCTTAAAGGTGTGAGACAAATCATCAAGCTCATGGCTACACACACACACACACGTTTACAGGTGTATGTCCCTCTTTCATATTCACTTCAAATACTTATTATTTTGTATCTTTAAAAAGAAAACACATGTTCACATGTTCACTGTTTTATCCTGAAGATTTACCCAAACATACCATAATACACACATCATTGTTGAAATATTGTAATATTTTCCAGTGTTAAGATATAGCCGTACACATTAGGATAAATAAATAAATTAAATCATATTTACATTATTATTATTATTATTATTATTATTTTATACATAATTGTAATCATATACATTTACATTATTATAAACTACATAATTGAATAATTACAGTATTAATGTTCACCTGTGTAAACTCCAGTACTCAACTTTGAAATTTACATTTTCCCTTCTAATTTATGCTTCCGAAACTTTAGGAAGTAAAAATAATAAAAACTGAAAATGTAAATTTAAATTAGTTGATTAGTGCATGTTCGCATTGAGATAAAGAAGCCAACACAAACCTTTTGATGGTTTATTTCACTACCAGGTTATTTGTATTTAGACATCCTTATTTTATCTAAAAGCCTTATTTATTATGAACTTTACTAGTAAATTACTATATATATATATATATATATATATATATATATATATATATATATATATATATATATATATATATATATATATATATATATATATATATATATATATATATATATACACAGTGAGGAAAATAAGTATTTGAAAACCCTGCTATTTTGCAAGTTCTCCCACTTAGAAATCATGGAGGGGTCTGAAATTGTCATCGTAGGTGCATGTCCACTGTGAGAGACATAATCTAAAAAAAAAATCCAGAAATCACAATATATGATTTTTTAACTATTTATTTGTATGATACAGCTGCAAATAAGTATTTGAACACCTGAGAAAGTAAATGTTAATATTTGGTACAGTAGCCTTTGTTTGCAATTACAGAGGTCAAACGTTTCCTGTAGTTTTTCAACAGGTTTGCACACACTGCAGGAGGGATTTTGGCCCACTCCTCCACACAGATCTTCTCTAGATCAGTCAGGTTTCTGGCCTGTCGCTGAGAAACACGTAGTATGAGCTCCCTCCAAAGATTCTTTATTGAATTTAGGTGTGGAGACTGGCTAGGCCACGCCAGAACCTTGATATGCTTCTTACAGAGCCACTCCTTGTTTGTCCTGGCTGTGTGCTTTGAGTCATTGTCATGTTGGAAGACCCAGCCTCGACCCATCTTCAATGCTCTAACTGAGGGAAAAAGGTTGTTCCCCAAAATCTCGCAATACGTCGCCCCGGTCATCTTCTCCTTAATACAGTGCAGTCGCCCTGTCCCATGTGCAAAAAAACACCCCCAAAGCATGAGGCTACCACCCCCATGCTTCACAGTAGGGATGGTGTTCTTGGGAAGGTACTCATCATTCTTCTTCCTCCAAACACGTTTAGTGGAATTATGACCCAAAAGTTCTATTTTGGTCTCATCTGACCACATGACTTTCTCCCATGACTCCTCTGGATCATCCAAATGGTCATTGGCAAACTTAAGACGTGCCTGGACATGTGCTGGTTTAAGCAGGGGAACCTTCCGTGCCATGCATGATTTCAAACCATGACGTCTTAGTGTATTACCAACAGTAACCTTGGAAACGGTGGTCCCAGCTCTTTTCAGGTCATTGACCAGCTCCTCCCGTGTAGTTCTGGGCTGATTTCTCACCTTCCTTAGGACCATTGAGACCCCACGAGGTGAGATCTTGCATGGAGCCCCAGTCCGAGGGACATTGACAGTCATGTTTAGCTTCTTCCATTTTCTAATGATTGCTCCAACAGTGGACCTTTTTTCACCAAGCTGCTTGGCAATTTCTCTGTAGCCCTTTCCAGCCTTGTGGAGGTGTACAATTTTGTCTCTAGTGTCTTTGAACAGCTCTTTGGTCTTGGCCATGTTAGTAGTTGGATTCTTACTGATTGTATGGGGTGGACAGGTGTCTTTATGCAACTAACGACCTCAAACAGGTGCATCTAATTTAGGATAATAAATGTAGTGGAGGTGGACATTTTAAAGGCAGACTAACAGGTCTTTGAGGGTCAGAATTCTAGCTGATAGACAGGTGTTCAAATACTTATTTGCAGCTGTATCATACAAATAAATAGTTTAAAAATCATATATTGTGATTTCTGGATTATTTTTTTTTTTAGATTATGTCTCTCACAGTGGACATGCACCTACGATGAAAATTTCAGACCCCTCCATGATTTCTAAGTGGGAGAACTTGCAAAATAGCAGGGTGTTCAAATACTTATTTTCCTCACTGTATATATATATATATATATATATATATATATATATATATATATATATATATATATATATATATATATATATATATATATATATATATATATATATATATACATAGCTAAGAAGATCATCAGAGTCTCTCTCCCTCATTTACACCTCACACTGTATCCAAACAACCTTCACACACACTTTTCACTCTCCTACCATGAGGAAAGAGGTTCTGAAGCATTCGGACATTTCATACTGTGCAACAGTTTTTTTTTCCCTCAAGCCATCAGGCTTCTTAACACACAGAACTGAATTGAAACTCACACACACACACACACACACACACACACACACACACACACACACACACACACACACACACACACACACACAAACACACACACACACACACACACACACACACACACAACTGTGTGTACTGAGCTGCTACAAAACTAAACTCACACACTTATACTCATTTCTCACATCCATATCTTCAGTACCACCCATATTATATTACACAATTCACCAGGCTTCCAAGTGTTTCAAATAACCATGTACCCGATTCAAAAAAATTTGGGACACTGTACAAATTGTGAATAAAAATGGAATAATTTAGTAAATAAACTTATATGTTATTCACAATAGAATGTAGATAAAATATCAAATGTTGAAAGTGAGACATTTTGAAATGTCATGCCAAATATTGGCTCATTTTGGATTTCATGAGAGCTACACATTCCAAAAAAGTTGGGACAGGTAGCAATAAGAGGCCAGAAAAGTTAAATGTACATATAAGGAACAGCTTATTTTGCAACTTATTAGGTTAATTGGCAACATGATTGGGTATTAAAAGTGCCTCTCAGAGTGGCAGTGTCTCTCAGAAGTCAAGATGAGCAGAGGATCACCAATTCCCACAATAGTGCAGCCAGAAAATAGTGGAGCAATATCAGAAAGGAGTTTCTCAGAGAACAATTGCAAAGAGTTTAAAGTTATCATCATCTACAGTGCATAATATCATCCAAAGAGTCAGAGAATCTGAAACAATCTCTGTGCGTAAGGGTCAAGGTTAGAAAACCATACTGGATGCCCGTGATCTTCAGCGCCCTTAGACGGCACTGCATCACATACAGGAATGCTACTGTAATGGAAATCATAACATGGGCTCAGGAATACTTCCAGAAAACATTGTCGGTGAACACAATCCACCATGCCATTCGCCGTTGCTGGCTAAAACTTTATAGGTCAAAAAATAAATGATATATCTAAACATGATCCAGAAGTGTAGGCGTTTTCTCTGGGCCAAGGCTTATTTAAAATAAACTGTGGCAAATTATAAACCTGTTCTATTGTCAGACGAATCAAAATTTTAAGTTCTTTTTGGAAAACTGTGACGCCATGTCATCCGGACAAGGACAAGGACAACCCAAGTTCTTATCAGCGCTCTGTTCAGAAGCCTGCATCTCTGATGGTATGGGGTTGCATGAGTGCATGTGGCATGGGCAGCTTACACATCTGGAAAGGCACCATCAAAGCTGAAAGGTATATCCAAAGGTATTCCAACATGACAATGCCAGACCACATACTACATCAATTACAACATCATGGCTGCGTAGAAGAAGGATCCGGGTACTGAAATGGCCAGCCTGCAGTCCAAATCTTTCACCCATAGAAAACATTTGCCACATCATAAAGAGGAAGATGCGACAAAGAAGACCTAAGACAGTTAAGCAAATAAAAGCCTGTATTAGACAAGAATGGGACAACATTCCTATTCCTAAACTTGAGCAACTTGTCTCCTCAGCCCCCAGATGTTTGCAGACTGTTATAAAAAGAGGGGATGCCACACAGTGGTAAACATGGCCTTGTCCCAACTTTTTTGAGATGTGTTGATCTGTGTTTAAATGTGTTTAAAATCTTATTTTTCCCTTTAAAATGATACATTTTCCCAGTTTAAACATTTGATATGTCATCTATGTTGTATTCTGAATAAAATATTGAAATTTGAAACTTCCACATCATTGCAAATGGCTTGCTTTTTTCCTATAGACACCACTCTGATCCAAATAGTTTCTTATCCTTTTACAAATGCCATCTTTACAGGCAAAACTTTTAGACTTAACCCAGTAGTGGATTGTCAAAAACATTTTACTGTTAAAACAATCAATCTAACAGGACACACCCAGATAACAATAAATGCCCATCAGTCACATGTTCCAGTATTTTTGTAACAAAATAAATGCAATCTGATTGTAATCTCATCTCATTCTTATCTTTTGATCACAAATGCCCTTAGTTTGCAATCGAATTAACTGGCCTTGGAAGGGACTATATCTAAAGTCAATAAAAAAAAAATGTTAATGCACCCCCACATTGAGAAATATTAAATGAAGTATAGGAGAGATTAATGTCAAATAAATGGAGTGGTGATCAGTACTTGCCAGATATTCCTGTAGCACCTGTAACAATGCTGTGTATCCCATAGCAGAATCCCTGATAAGTTTCCTTTCATCAGTTTTGGGTGAATGTCCTGTTCATGTTAATGTCACTCTGAAGGTTCAATTCCTTTACTTGTTTAAATGCTTCAAAGTGTTATATTAGATGTATATACATCTAATGTTTTGGCATTTTTTGTATAACCCTCGCTTAATCAAAAACCTTTTACCACTGAAATCCTTTACATGATTTGTAAGATTTTCTGAGACCATGGCTTCATCAGATAAAATAACTTCAAGAGAAATTTGATTAGTTGTTTCGATGCTCAGTCACATTCTTCATTATAAGAGTATGCACATTTATGCAACCAGGATGTACTACTTATTTAGTTTAACTTTTTATTATTTTCTCTTCTACTGTTTTTCTTGGTTCCTATATCATTAAAAGGTGCACAGAACGGTATGAAATGATTTATCTTAATTTACTTTTTGTCATTATAAACATCTTAGACATCAAAAAACTAATTTGAACAGGTGTGTGCAGACTTTTATTATTTACTAAATAAAAAAAAAAAAAAAAAACTTTGATAGTGTTTGATAGTGTTTTGACTGTGGATTGTGTTTAGTCTTAAAATCAAATCAAAATCAACAGTAACTGTGTGACTGTAAAATAGATCAGGTCTATGATGTGTGTGTGGTTTGTGTAGTACTGTGTACGAATGAGAGAGAAAAGTAGTACTAATATTTAAACACATAATTTGAAGTAAACATACATCACTGCCTATAAAATTCACTTCATCAATTCTAAATATAGAATATGCATGATGAATATATTAGTAATGAGAGAATGGAGAGACTTGATAGAAATTTCATTTTTGTCCTGACTTTCTTTGAGAAGGCTACATAAAAGGTGTCTTTGACCAACTGATGTTTACAAGTTTTACCTCAGAGTAAAAATAAAAAGGGTACCTTAAATATCCAAGTGTGAACATCTGGAATAACAAATTCCCACCAAAATCATTAACCTGAAGCAAATTTTCTGACATTTTCTTAGTAAATTCACTGTTTGTCTGTTTATTCTCTCTCTCTCTCTCTCTCTCTCTCTCTCTCTCTCTCTCTCTCTCTCTCTCTCTCTCTCTCTCTCTCTCTCTTTCTCTCTCTCTTTCTCTCTCGCTCTCTCTCTCTCTCTCTCTCTCTCTCTCTCTCTATCTCTCTCTCTCATTCTTGTTATGCTGAGCAAATCCATGTCTCATCCTGGAAGCAACATGTTTACAAGATTACCTTTGCTGAATAATGATGTAAGCTATTAAAAATGTAGGTTTTATATGTTCATGGTTTATTTTTAGCACACTCCTAAAAATAAAAATCTCCTGTCCTTCCTCAGGTTAAGCTAAACACTCCTAATAAATTATGTCAGATCTTTTTTCACTTAAGCGAAAAAACAAACAATTTTCAATATTAGAAAAAATATATAAATGTGCATACCTTTTTTTTTTTTTTACTGAAAATGTGTTTGTGTTAAGAATAAACAAAATACATTCAATCTCATGTTTAAAATAATCATACAGCTGTCATCAAGGATATTATTCTGATTGACCCCAAATAAAGCTCCGCTGATTTTTTTCAAACAACTTGGGTTAATCAAATGATAAAGCCAGGGTCCGCAAAGACCTAAAAATACAGGCATGGTATCTCAATTGTTGAATGTGATCAGTCAGTAGAGAGGTATAAAAGAGTTTTCAAAGCATCAGATGAATCTTTGAACACTTATTAACAAATAGAGAAAATGGTATTACCAAGTGCAGGATGTCCCACCTAAATTTATAAAAGGAGAAGATCAAAACCGACCAGGGAGGCTGCCAAGAGACGTACAGTATGGCAACATTATTCACATGTCTTTACGGGATAGGGTGGCTAGACAGAAGCCCTCTTTCATTACAAGCTCAACAAAATCAAACCTAATCCATCTTACAAAATGTGTTAAGACCAATTCCAAAAAAATATAATAATTTATTAATTACTAAAAAAAAACTAAATCAATTAAAATTACCAATAGAACACCATACCCATTTTGCAACATGGTGATCATGCTTTATGGATGGTCTGCATCATGCTTTAAAAGATGGGGGCTTTTATCAAGGTGGAGAAAAATAACTACATATAGCAGGAGATTGTAGTCCAGTTGTGTACTAGTAAGCAGAAGATAAAAAAGAATTTTACCTTCCAGCATGAAAATGACACAAAGCATCCCGATATACATGGTTATTAGGTCACTAGGTTATATTTTTTCCCCTCTTCTTCTCCAAGTTTCTATTTGTTATTCCTTATTTGTTATTCCCTAAATGATACATTGTGAGTTAAATCTTTTTATAATCATAATTTAACAGGGGTATGTATACTTTTTATATCCACTGTATATTATTTATATATTCACTCTTTCAGCTTGTGTATACTTTTTATTTCTCTCCTCTTGTGTCTTATTCAAAAGAAGCATAATTATCATTCATTGACAACATACATTATTAATATCAATATTTTTAAAACCTATATAGTTTGTATTTGTCTGTATGTTGATCTATTTCTTTTTCCTCTCATTCTGGACATACAGGTCTTAACTAGAGTTGGGTTAACTTTCCTGGCTTGAAATGAGGCTGGACAATCCTTTCTTTCATAGAGGGCAAAAATTTTGGCCCCTCGGCCCCTTACTAGGGAGAATTTCTCCCTCTCTCCAGCTCTTTGACTCTCTCTCTCTCTCTCTCTCTCTCTCTCTCTCTCTCTCTCTCTCTCTCTCTCTCTCTCTCTCTCTCTCTACAAAGCTACCTTTTTCCCCCACTTTATATTTAGCCTCCTTCTTCCCCACTGGCTGTTCCATAGGTGCCAGAAACTTAGAAGAGTAAAAATGAAAAGCCTTTCTAAATGGCAACCTCCGTGAGGAGTGTTTATGAAAAAAATTAAGGGGGAGAGAAAAATGAAGGGGGACGACTGGTTTTCTTTGGCCTTTTCCCGTAAATTAGCTGTGTACCTTATCCAAATGAAGGCCAGGTGAAATCCCCAAAAAAAAAAGAAAAAAGAGGTTGACATTCCACCAAAATGATATTCGGTGTTTTTCAAAAATATGTAAATAGTAATTCTCATGTCAGGCAATAAATCAATACAAATACAAATCATCTACAATTTCAACTCAACTTTTATAAAAAGAAAATGCTAAAACGCTGTAGTTTTTTTAGCATGACCATCTGGTTCATGGTCCTCCCTGACTAAGGCCCTTCTCTCTTCTCAGTTTGGCTGGGCGTCCCGCTCTAGGAACTCCTGGGCTCTAGGGCTCCTGGTGGTTCCAACCTTTTTCCATTTACGGATGATGGAGGCCACTGTGCTCATTGGGACCTTCAATGCTGCAGACATTTTTCTGTACCCTTCCCCAGATCTGTGCCTCGATACAATCCAGTCTTGGAGGTCTACAGACAATTCCTTTGAGTTCATGGCTTGGTTTGTGCTCTTACATGTACTGTTAACTGTGGGACCTTATATAGACATGTGTGTGCCTTTTAAAAATCATGTCCATCAACTGAATTTACTACAGGTGGTCTCCAATCAAGTTGTAGAAACATCTCAAGGATGATCAGTGGAAACAGAATGCACCTGAGCTCAAAGGCTGTGAATACTTATGTTTATTTTATTTTATTATTATTATTTTAATTTTTTTTTTATATATATATAAATTTGCAAAGATTTCAACCCCAGCAACTGCAACCCAACAATTTTCCTATGGAATCAATAAAGTATTCTAATTCTGATTGTGATAAAAACACAATGCTATTCACAATAGCACACTGTGTGACAAGTGATTAATTCAAACTAACTGCACTATATGTACAGTGTGTAAACTGTAAGTTCATATAAATATATAGGCAGAATTTTTAATGTAAATACATTTAATAAATACACTGTAGCAATGCTTAATGTGATTTTAATGCTGTCAAGTAACATTGACACAAAATAACTACTTTTATTTACATAAATAAATATTAATTTATTTCTATGTATATAACAATAATAATAATAATAATAATAATAATAATAATAATAATAATAATAATAATAATAATACACAAAATAAATCACCGGTTAGTTTATTTGCAACCTAAGACACTAAGCAGAGAAACAGACCAAATCATTGATTTAAAAAAAAAAAACACATTGGAAAGGTGCTATACCATTAACTTGGTGCCAATTTTTACCCCAAATTATTGAAGTGTGAATGAGTGTGCAAATATCTTTGCACCCTTGTCTTGTGGATAGTTTTAAGTTATGCTAGTCCCACCACCAGCTAGACTAAGGTATTCTTATGGTATTCCATGGCCTATTTAAATAACGATGAAGATATGGCTTAAAGACTACAAAGCTCTACTGTACGTTTCTTTTGAAAACTGTGCCTACTGTGCCAACTAAAACTTGAAAATGAAACTGTAATCTTCAGCAAAACAATGGCATACTGTAAATTTTTACTGTACACATTAAAATATTGAAAATGTCACCATGTTTTAAAAACATGTAAAACTCTGGGGTAATTTATTCAGGTACAAATTAACAAGGAGAGAACTTTGAAATACATACACCCTATTTATTTATTTAAATAGAACAAAACATAAACAAAAAAAATCGGGTTTCAATTTACTGAGGAGACAAGTGAATAGGGAAGTGAGAAAGTCATGTTAAAGAGCCATGAAATGATGAAAGGAAAGCAGACCCCTCCATCACATTGGGTGGAGATTCCACCTTTGAATGTGTGTGAGTGTGTGTGTCCGCATGCACACAAGCCTTTTCTGTTCACACACAGTGGCTTCTTTCCTCTCAGTGGCCAGTGGGAGACGGAATTAGTGATACGGTGAGAATTCAACCTTTCCAAGGCAAATAAACAACAGCCACTCATTCACACATACACACACATATATACACACACACACACACAAAATAAACTCGTACCCACTCGTGGACATAAATAGGTGAACAAACAAAAAACCACAAGGAAACATCCTGCAATGTTCACTACTTAACAGTGTTCTGTCTCGACTGTCTCCTAGCTCCAAGCCAGCTCCAAGACTTCACAGCTATACAACTGTTTATTTTAAATGCTATATTATGTCATCTCTTCATCTCAGTGCTGATCAGTATAAACAATCATGTTGGAAAATAAAGAGTCCCTGATTGGGATTCCTCCTGATGACAGGTGAGAGTGGACATACTGAAATGAACATGAGATCTCATATTTTAATAAAAAATAAAAATGAAGGGCAACTTTGTGAACCTTTCAATAAAATCACATAACTCTTATCACCTGACCAAATTTCTATACAAGTTTACAATAGCACAAATTGCTGCCTCATCACAGTTGCACAAATAGATTTCAATTAATGAATGTGCCCTAATAGATTATCAGACTAGATAAATATGCATCTCATTTGCCAGTTAGCACTAGTTAGGAGCAAAAGAAAATCCCTACACTACCATGGATTATATTTTGTAGGATTATATATTTTATTATATATGTATTTTAAAGATTTTAGTGCACTAAATCACTTGACTGCTTCCAAATTATCTCAAGGCAGATCTCTATGTGTTTGTGACAACTGAGGCCAGCTGTACCCATACTGAGGTGAACGAGACTCTCATAAACATTAGCACAGAATCTCCCCTTTCACCTTTGCCCCATTGGCTTTCTCTAATCAACCCAATAAGGAGCTGAGAAGATGACAAAAAATAAAAAGACATCCATGGATAATACCTGGTTTGATATACTAATGCTTTGTATTAGTTATTACCACCTTACAGCAGTCACCATTTCTAATTCATAGCTATTGCTTTGCATTTATGGTACATTTGACTAAGTCTTCAGCTAAGCCATGGGTCTTAAGCTTCATCAAGAAGAGTGGCATCTTGCAATGCAAAGTCAAGTATCCTGACATCCTTAAAGAGCATTTCACTGGCAGAAAATACGTTGTTACTAATCTAAGCTTACAGCCAAAGGGTCAGTGCTTCAGTAGTCCATCAAGTTGTATTCAAATTTTGCATTCAAATGAAGTACTCACGAAAGCCCCAGGCTTCTTCTCATTATCCTCATTATAGCTAACAGCAAAGACAGTAACAGAAAAGTCACTGCTGTCTCCAGACACACCCTCAACAAACCAGTACAAACCTACTACAACAAATGCAAACAACTACTGGTCATAGAAAGATGTCTTATCCTTAATCTCTCTAGACCAGTGTCCCAGTGATTGTGTAACAGAAAACCCAGTCTAAATACAAATTTTCAGGCTATAAATCACAATATCCTTTCGACTAAACATGATATTAAAAGAACATCTTTTTCCTCGCTCCCATTGTATCCCACTGCCAGATATCAGGTTGTAAATATTATTGCTTAATTCTCTTTCAATATATATATGTATATTTGTATATATGTATATAAGTTAAAGTTTGTGGCTTCATAAGGTTCTGTTTTGTGGCAAATTTCTTTATATACTGTACGCTACCCCTGGGTAACCATTAACTTCAACTGTTATGCTGATGACAAACCAGATGACACAGCAGCCATTTCAACAAACCAAAAAGTTTGATTCCAGTGGCATTATTTTATTCACATTATGCTGGCACGAATTGATTGATTGATTACAAAACTGAATTATATTGTCCCACAGTGACTGAGCAGAATTTGGTACTTTTAAGAACTGCTATAGGCTATGAACTTACTCTTTATTAGTACCTAGACTTAGTACAAATACAGTAATCCTAGATTCTATTATTATATGGTGGATTGACATAATAATGTTGTCCCAGGGTGTTTGCATGTTTCTGTTAGCTTATGGCTATCTCTTTTAATTAGGTTGCCATAACTAGTGCTGATACTCTCTCTCAACTCTTGAAAGAATTGTCTATGTATTATTCAGATTAAAAAAAAAAACTATAGGGATAAATGAAAAACAATGTCATTACTAAAAACACTTAACACACAATACTAACTATAATATATTTACAGATGATGATAGCAATACAAAAATGTTTTTTTATAATATTTTAAGTTCTCCGTGGCAGGCAAACGTAGCAGCATACTGTATATTTGCAGTACAATACATTGGGACGATGCCAGGATGTACACATCTTTCACCTTGTGAGATGCCTTACTTTCACCAATGAGTGACAGAGTTCTTTTTTTGTGTGTGTTTTTGGAGGTTCAACGCCCAATTTAAGCTCTTGGAATGCTCTCTTTTCTATTTGCTCTTTGCTGGACACTGAAAGAGTGCGCTGATTAGTCTTACAGCTACAAGTGTGATTCTTACGGCTTGTTTCGTCAGACTCTGCCCTCCACCAACAGGCACTCATCCACGCTCCTGCAACAGCGCTCCTCTAAATGGTCACTGCCACATACATATATACTGTAAAGTTTATACATTACAATACCGTAAATTGCTCTGTTTTACTAAATTATAAGATATAATTTGTTAAATTATTAACAAATTACAGTTAACTATCCAATATTGATACCATACTAAGGTCAAGTCTTAACTTACGATATTTTCGAGTTACGATGGGGAAGAGATGCCAAAAGTACACACATCCTTCAAGTACAGATACTTATGTTCTAAAAGACTAGTAAAAGTTGAAATACAGACTACACTTTTTCACTCAAGTTAAAGTAAAGAATTATGGGATCTAACATCTACACAAGTAAAAAGTAGCCATTAATACTTTACGGTTTAGTGTCATGCTTGTAACAAGACCCCAAATCGTATTAATATATGAATACAAAACTATTTCAAATTTTGTTATCCAACGAATGCATCCAGGCTGAACAACCACCATATAGAACACAAGCAAGTTGTGAAAGATGCAAAGATGATGATGATGATCAGTTGATGAGGAGTGTCTCAGTTCTCAGTCATGTTTACATCGCTGTTTCCTTCTGTCTCATCAATGTTAGCCCCATACTTCTTGTTGCCTTCTGCCTTGCGTGTTAGCTTTGTAGGCTAGCCTACATCTGTGGTGTGTGATAGCTAAGAAATTATACAACGGTGGTAGGTTAAAAAAGCCACGCAATGAGAAAAAAAATATTGATCATGTCACCAAATAGATCATAACTAAAGTAATGAGCCTTACTTAAAAATATAAGAAGTGAAAAGTACAGATATTTGTGTAAAAATATAATGACAAAAAAGTTTTCAGAAATGTACGAGGAAAATTTAAATATACTAAAGTATTCGTACTTCATTACTGCTTATCTCTGAGATGGGGTCATCGGAATTGATCGCCATTGTAAGTCAGAGACAAGGGCTTCTATTTTTCTTTGTATACATTTTAAGTTAAGTTAATTTTCCCTAAAATCGAAAGTATTGATTACATATTATATTAATGGAGTAAAGTGACAAATTCAATGTTTAATTGTACATGTAAATCTAAGGTGTTTATTGTCATATGTACAGGAAAAAGTCTGTTACACTATTCAATAAAATTCTTACTCTGTGAATCCTCAGGGCACCTATGACAAATTAGGGGCATAAGGAAAAAAAGATACAAGACGTTAAGAACATTAAAAACACTTCTATGAAACATTAGAGACTAATCAGCCTAAGCTTGTACTTATACACCTTCTACAACAGCAAAGCAGAGGACTGAGGGATAAAGTGGAGGGACTGCTACATCCTCACACAGTTTCCTTCAAAACATCCGTTCTGGGAAATTAAAGATTTTATTTATGGAGCAGTTCTCTCTCTCTCTCTCTCTCTCTCTCTCTCTCTCTCTCTCTCTCTCTCTCTCTCTCTCTCTCTCTCTCTGTTTTTATATCTCTTTACCACTCTCCACCTCTCTTGCATCTCTCACTCTCTATTTCTCTCTCCCTCCTTAACACACAGTTCTTTGTACAGTCCAAACTGAATATACTAAAAGAGTGATTGAGTGGAGACTGAATTTAGCGAGGGCTCATGAGCAAGTGACTGTGACTCTGTCTGTTTGTGTGTAACTGTGTGTGTCTGTGTTGGATGTTGGCTTTGGAAGTAGTAGTCTGGTTTGGTAAATTAAATCCCAGTCAGTCTTATATTAGGTCTGTCACACCTAGACTTAGTGTTCTTTAACTTAAAATACTCTAGTAGCTGTGACACTAAGGTGCATTTTTAGGGATAATTGGTTCAACATGGGCGGCCCGCAGAAACGGGCTTACAGGGCTTAAGCCCTGGAGTCTATTGACCATAGCACCACCCTACCTAATGATCTTACTTGCAATAGGCTATATAACTGTAGGAAGTGACAATGCAGATTCAGTACTTTTCCTCACTTAATATGAATACATTTTGGATGTGGTAGGTAAATAGTGTATGAATTAAGTGAAAAATAAGAAAATGTTGAGGCAATAAACGCTTCATATATTCCTGTCTACTTTCACATCCATGCAGTTTTCTAATCAGCCAGTGGCAGCAGTACAATGTATAAAATAATGCAGATATAGGTCAAGATCCGTATAATTAAACATCAAACATCAGAATGCCAATCTTTGTGACTTGAGAGTGGAAGTATAAATGATGCTAGAAAAAAGGAACAAAAAATAAACATCAACTGAGTAGCAGGTCTCTTGGCATAATGACTAGACTGATTTGAGCTACAGTGATTGTAACCACTTTTTACAATGATGCTGAAGAGTAAAACATCTCAGAGTGACATTGGAAGGTTGAAGAGATGTTGCTAGGTCTTTTTCAAATTTTCAACTGACTTTAACTCTGTGTCCAATCTAGTCTACACATTCCAGAAATGTACCCTTAAAGTTTAGCATGTTGCATGCTCTGAGATGCTTTTCCACTCACAGTTTTTTCTCATGCTTATGCTTGGCTGATCCTTGATGTCAATAGTATTGTATGTTTATGTATTGTGCTACAGACTTGTAGGTTTATGAATGGATAATTGTATGTGCAATAAATTGGGCAGTGAGTTTAATGAGATTTTTTGTTGTAGACCTCTATCATGCGAGTAAAAACAATTATGTTTATTTAGTTTATTTAGTTAGTAATATAAAACAAACAAACAAAAAACTTTAGAATGAAAATGCCTTGTATTTTTAATCTTTCAAAATAGATTCAAATGAGATGCATGAATTACTGCATTGGTATCAGTTTAGTTTGGATTTTTTTTTTACAAAGCTGGTACTCATCTTTAGATTTAATAAACTATTTTATACTAAACAGAAATAGCTAGGAGAATATGAGCTAACTATTAAAAATGAGCTTTATATATTACCATGCTCTACATAAAAACCTGACGTGTCTGACAGCTATTTTACGCTTATAGAGTGACCTTCATGAAAGCACTGTAGGAAACCATGTGGGTGGTTTCAAAAGCAGGTAGGACGGACATGCTCTTCACAATAGTACGTTTCAATGCGTCTTAAATGCTGTTGAGTGCCATTTTGTCATCTGAGACTTTAGGACCCCACCACACTGAGTAAACACTGTCAACAAACACGCAACAGCCCCAATCCCACCCCCCACCTCCCTATTCCCCAGCCTCTGTCTCTTTGCCTCTTTCTGGCTCGATCTCTCTTGTGCTCCGCCCAGGCTATAAGCAAACACTCTAGCTTCAGGAACAAAGGAAGAAAGAATAATCAGAGAGAAATGTCAACGTTTCATCATGGCTGCCCCACAGTTACTCATTAACGACGGAAAGAAAAGAAGGAGAGGGTCAATCTGCTGCACAGTATGAGAGAGAAAGAGACAGCGACAGAGAGTAGAAAAAAACTGTCTGTCTCTCTGCCAATCATAAAATAAGCGACCTGCTGTCAAATAAACAAATAAAACAATCTGAAAAGTTTAAAATAATTCATTACTTTGGATTTGACAGTGCACAAACTTGGAGATCCTTCTCATGTAGCT
The DNA here is from genome assembly GCF_946808225.1 of Silurus aristotelis. Taxonomy (NCBI): domain Eukaryota; kingdom Metazoa; phylum Chordata; class Actinopteri; order Siluriformes; family Siluridae; genus Silurus; species Silurus aristotelis. The sequence continues at coordinate 20,288,816 of NC_139583.1, forward strand.
GGCATTTGTTTCCAGGTATGAGTAATCTCTCTGCCAAGTAGTGTACATTTTCTTTACTGTTCTGATTACAGTAGTATTTGTTTTGTAGTGTGAAAGAGGGCAATACCATGGTTACATAGCAGGCTAGCTAAAACTAGGGCAAGTGACTACTAGTTCAGTTTTTCCCTGTGAAAAACTCACATGATTCGCATGTTAGCATTGTGTACGCTGACATAGGAGGGAAGGGAACTGAAGCCCAAATGGACATACTTTATATTAAAATAAAATGCTTACATAATAATGTGATGCTGTGAAGCCTTTCTTATTAGGATAACACTCAAAATACTGAAAAAGCCAACAAGAATCCCAAGTAACTGTATGTTTTGACAAGGTTCTTGGAAAAGTAAACTAGTACATTGATATCAATGCTTTCTTACAGGCAGATATTTTTCTATAGGGAGGCACAGTGGCATACAGCAGCAAGGTCCCCCATCTAATTCTGATCTCAGGATACTGCAAGAGAAGAGTTTTGTAGAGTGATTCTTCCAGATTGTCCAGTTTTCTTCCACCTCCACAGAACTTGCCAAGCAGAGGATTGTTTTTGCCTAAATTGGCCCCAGGTGTGAATGAGAGTGTGAATTTACATGTTTATGATGCCCTTGGATGAACTGGCAATCAAAATCAACCAGTCCAACCTGGTCAGAGTAACAATAGTTATTGCAGACAGTTGATTATTGAAAAAAGTTGTCACCAGTCCATGGCATTAGCATCCATTGGTCATGATTTTTGTATTTTAGCAGGTAGACAGATAATAAACTATTGGATGTCAATTTACACACACACACACACACACACACACACACACACACACACACACACACACACACACACACACACACACACACACACACACAAACACACTACCCAACCAATCAAAAATGGAAGGGATTTAGTGGTGGAGCGATGCACAGGTGGAGTGTATTGTAGTCATATTTACTCTGGTTGCTGGCAGATGGTTCTGTTCAATCAGACCAGACATGCTCAGTTTTTATTCAAAAGGAAATGAAAATGAAATGCACTAGTGATAAAGTCAGCACTGCTTACGAACCACTCTGCTACATGTTTTGTGTATATTTGAGCCGCCGTGCCATAACAAATCTTAATTATATAAATAAAAAAAATAAAAAAAAAGGCTTAATAATATCATTTATTTATTTTAGATTCTACATCTAGACTGATGACCATCATGGTTGGTTTGACTCTAGATTTGATTTAACCAACACCTTTACTGTAAGTTTGAATGAATCAGGGTATAGCTGGGAAGTCACCCCTGGACCAATGTTTCCATTATACACTCACATTGAGATTGATATTTTGGCGTTAATTTATGTTGCTCTTATTTTTTTTATTTTCTTTTATATAACAAGGAAATCCCCCTTGATTGATCTAAAATTAAAATGTTTTGTGCATACTCTACAATTAGAGTAATATCATTGTACCTTAGTCAAATGGGTAGGTATCTAACAGAGCAGCAGTGGAATCAGTTATATAAAACATTGACTTTTTAATATCTTAGTGCATTATGAGTGTGTTTGAAGTACCATGTCATATTTGTTCTATGTTATGATTTAATAGGATGTGTGTAAGACAAGGTTAAATGTACATTTTTGTTATTAATTCATCCATTAAAAAAAAAATCATGTTATATCTGTGTTTGATTCATTTTTGTAGTTTTTTAAAGGGTTTAAAATTGATAGTATTTGGAGAATAGTCTAAAATGCTCAGTGTGGGTCTACGTTTTTGTGTGTAGCTCTATAATGCTGCCCTGGTGTTAGACACAAAACAAAATTCCATTATTTTTTTTGCTACCTCAAGGAAGTTTGTCAGAATACTGAGGTCAACACAATCTGAATAAGAATGCAAGTGATTTTCTTTCTTTCTTGCTGCGTTTGTGTGGTCTACTTCGCCCTGATAACACACATTCAGTCTTTTTACTGATAACACACAGTGCCTTAACTGATAAGACACACTAACATACCATCCACATTAATGATTGGTCAGACCTAAGTTTTCAGGTAGAGATCTGACTAATGCCAAGCTCCACCCAGATAAAATTTAAAGGCGCATACGCATACGAAATTTCAGGTTCAAAATCTAATACAAAACAGACAAAAAACTGCATTTTCCCCCTAATTTCACATAGACTTTGTCATTATATGCCATTGTATTTACTATCCATAAAATATGTGATGTACATAATGAGCTGTTTGTCACACAAAGTGATGTAGTAACCCCTCACCCACTGGAAACATAGAATTGCCTCACCCCATCTAAAAACTCCCCCACACACAACTCATATTTATAGTATTATTCACCTTAACCAGTTTACATCATGTAAAGGCCTATATGAAAAATTGTTAGCTGAATTAATTACAGTTGAAGAGGTGACCAAATTCCACCTAAAATTTAGGTTTAACTGTCCAGTTTATGTAGCTATCTCTGACTGATGAGTGTTTAAAGGGGACCATGGAACAATCTAGTGCCATATTGTTTACTTAATGAATGTGTTAGCTTTTTTGTGTTATAGTGTGTTATAGTCTTATCTTCAACCCATTCTGTCATTGGTTTATTAATCGGTTGTGTTCCCCCTGTGCCATGTTAGGACTTTATTAGACTGTCTGTATATGTCCTGCTATTTCATTGTGTGATTGCAGCGCTATCATGCATTTATTGTTTGTAAATCCAAGAATTGTTTCCAAGTTTGTTGTTTCATTATACTTGGATTTGTCACTCACCTGTTTCATTTATTTTTATTTTAATATGGATTAACCCTTGTTTGGCTTTGACTGGCACCACACATTACCCTCGGCTCCAAACACTTCTACAAATTTTGCTAAGGTTTGTAACACTAATTGCAACACCAATCTTATCATCCCTATACTGGCAACCTGTTAAGTTTTAAATCGACTACAAACTACTGCTACTTACCTACAAAACACTAAATGGTTTCGCTCCCAATTATCTATCCACTCTTCTAACATGCTACAATCTGTCATGCTCCCTGAGATCTAAAAAAAACTCCGGACTTCTAGTAGTTCCTAGAATAGCAAAGTCCACTAAAGGTGGTAGAGCATTTTCACATTTAGCTCCCAAACTTTGGAATAGTCTTCCTGACAGTGTTCGTGGCTCACACATACTCTCCCAGTTTAAGTGCAGAATTAAAACTTATCTTTTTAGCAAAGCCTACACATAACACACATCACATTATAACCTTGTGCTCCAGTACATCTGATCATTTGCACATTATCAACTTGTGCTGTTAATATCATGAACAGCAGCTACGCTAATTCCTCTCCACTACTTCTCTTTCTCTCCCCATCCCGAGGCATCCTGAGGTTGCTCCAGCCCCAGTCACGTCCCACGTTATGAAGATTGTGGATCTGTAAGGAAGTAGATGATGACCCCACAAACATCCTGAACCATCTAGAGACGTACCAGTGCCAATTGGTCCCCACTACATGTGGAGTTTGGACATTGGACTCCCTTGAGTGTTTAAAGGCTCTGGCATTGAGAAGCTGGTGTTGGATCTGTGATGATTGCAAATGTTGAGCTATTTTTTGAGTTGCTCCTAGTTTTATAACCACAAATGTAATGTGTAAAAGACTGTAAAAAGAACATTACTCATAATCTTACACTCCAGTGCTCATGTTAGTCCTCACTATCCAGTGTTTTGTATTGTTTAAAGATTTATAATCACACTCTTGATGTCACCCAAATGAGGATGGGTTCCCCTTTTGAGTCTGGTTCCTCTCAAGGTTTCTTTCTCATAACATAAGGGAGTTTTTCCTTACCACAGTCGCCATGGCTGCTCATCAGGGATAAATGCACACCATTCACCTTAACTCTTAAAATTCTGTAAAGCTGCTTTGAGACAATGTCTGTTGTGAAAAGTGCTGTAGAAAAAAACTTGACTTGACCTGACTAATACAATGTGTGCCATTGTCCACAATTGGGGCTTTACATGATTGCATCATATACAAATATAGATTGAAATTCTATAGAACATACAGAGAGGAAAATAAGTATTTGAACACCCTGCTATTTTGCAAATTCTCCCATTTAGAAATAATGGAGGAAATTGTCATCGTAGGTGCATGTTCACTGTGAGAGATATAATCTAAAAAAAAAAAAAATACAGAAATCACAATGTAAGTCAAGGGAGAAAGTCATGTGGTCAGATGAGACCAAAATAGAACTTTTGGGTCATAATTCCACTAAACATGTTTGGAGGAAGAAGAATGATGAGTACCATCCCAAGAACACTATCCCTACTGTGAAGCATGGGGGTGGTAGCATCATGCTGTGGGGGTGTTTTTCTGCACATGGGCAGGGCGACTGCACTGTATTAAGGAGAGAATGACCGGGGCCATGTATTGCGAGATTTTGGGGAACAACCTCCTTCCCTCAGTTAGAGCATTGAAGATGGGTCGAAGCTGGGTCTTCCAACATGACAATGACCCGAAGCACACAGCCAGGATAACCAAAGAGTGGCTCTGTAAGAAGCATATCAAGGTTCTGGCGTGGCCTTGCCAGTTTCCAGACCTAAACCCAATAAAGAATCTTTGGAGGGAACTCAAACTCTGTGTTTCTTAGCGACAGGCCAGAAACCTTACTGATCTAGAGAGGATCTGTGTGGAGGAGTGGGCCAAAATCCCTCCTGCAGTGTGTGCAAACCTGGTGAAAAACTACAGGAAACGTTTGACCTCTGTAATTGCAAACAAAGGCTACTGTACCAAATATTAACATTGACTTTCTCAGGTGTTCAAATACTTATTTGCAGCTGTATCATACAAATAAATAGTTAAAAAACCATATATTGTGATTGCTGGATTTTTTTTTTAGATTATGTCTCTCACAGTGGACATGCACCTATGATGACAATTTCAGACCCCTCCATGATTTCTAAGTGGGAGAATTTGCAAAATAGCAGGGTGTTCAAATACTTATTTTCCTCACTAGTAATTCCTCAATTACTATATAGAAGAAATTTACCTGCTGAATGAAATTCCAGTACATTGCGCATTATACACACATTCATGCATTCATGAAACCCAGTGAGGTGGCAACAGTACTACTGTGACATGCTTTGGGGTTTGCTTAAAACAAGAAATTTGCTACCACAGTGAGGAGCTTTATGGTAAGAATCATCAATCAGTATCAACATACTTTAATGGTACCAGAGGGAAATGGTAGGTTGCAGTTGTTTACAGTACAATTAAAGTAAAATCAGTCAAATAAAATATAATATAAGAAATACGTGTTAAGTTATATATTAAATATTGATGCTGTTCAATGTTCAATGAAATATGTAGCAGCAGTGAACAGATGGCAAAAAAAATTCAGACTACAATGATACAGTTTTTGCACATGCAACAATTATTGCGCTGATACATATTGTATTGTATTGACAATGTACATATTGACAATAAATTATTATAACAACAATATAAATATAAATATAATAACAATTATTATTCTTAACATGCATTTTCATATGTCAGGAATAAATCAGTCATTTGTGTAGGAAAAGTAAAGTTCCAGTGAACAGAAACTCAGTCAGCTATTTGTGCTAAAGTGTTTTTTTTTTTTTTTACTGCATGAGATCATAGAGTAGAGGAGCTGGCAGTGGGCATAGCTGTTACCACCAATGCAAAAGTGCAGAGCTCTGTAGCCTACAACCAAGATTGAAACTCCAATTAGGATCTTATGAAAGATTCTATGATGCTTGGGAAGTAAAGGTGAAAACTATAACACAGTGGTGCCTTTCATAGTGATATACAACAAAGGACAAGACATATATGAATAAAAGACCCTTTAGTAGTCCTTGAATCCACCACGAGCAAAGTAGAATACATTCATCTAGCATTGTTTACCCTATTTAAAATCTAATCCACTAGCAATTTTATCCAAGTTTAAAAAATTTATAGATTAAAAATCCATAAGTCCACACTGCGGTACTAGATTAGAGTGGTTTCATGGTCTATAGTGCAGTTTAAAAACCTCCATGCAGCTCAAGATTTAAATTGCTGGAGATATATGATTCTGATATATAGGTTCTTATTCACCTGTTTAACTAAATGTTAAATTTGTTTGTGAGGTCTGAACACAATGCACATTTGGTTTCTTCTATCTGGTGCATGGCTATACCATAAAGGGCACATATTTGGCTATGTGGCTTGTCTCTAGGTAGATAGTACAGTGTAAATGGTGTACTGTTTTGGTGCACTATTTTGCACTTTAGAATAGGACACATAATTTTCCTTGGTAAGTACCAATAGCAAAGTGAGCATCTTCTATCTCTGACACTATGTGAGTAGCTTATTTAAATTGCTCTACTAATTCATGCTCATTCTCTGTTGCACATTTCCAAAGAGTTACGGAAGAATATAAGAAATTACGTATAGCACTTTAATCTGTTGCTCTTTATTTGCTATATTGTTGTTAAATCTGGTGGGTCAATGTTTAAGACATTAAACATCTAAACAGAAGGTTGTGAGTTCAAATCCCAGCACCATCACTGCTGGGCACTTAAGCATTAATTTTGTATAAATAAGAAAGCTGTAAGTTGTTTTGAATAAAGGCAACTGCCAAATACCATAAATGTAAACACACCATTGGAGTGGCTATTCTAACATTTTATTTATAGTTAAATTCACTTTATTTTGTCTTTTTCTCAAGACACATGTTGTTGTGTGTGTTGCATGGTGAATACTGTGGATGCATATTTAGGATTTAATTTTAACAAGTCTATATATTAATCACTTAGAGAACTAAAGAGAACCAAAGAGGAAAGAGGCAGAACTCTCAGATAACATGTTCAATGGTAAAAAGAGTGATTGACTTTGAATGTGTTGAAATACAGGGAGCTGGAAGCAAGCATGAGTCCAAAGAGTTGTTTGTGGAAATGTAACCTGTCACTGACTTAAAGCTGCTTTTAAAACTGCCATGGTGAAAAGGAAAGTGGCACTTAAAATATATGATTTAATGTTCAATCTAACAATTTATGTTAAATAAATGTTAAAAAGCTTGGTAGATTCAGTAAAGAAGTTAAAATGATGGAACTATTACATCATTCATTCATTTGTTGTCCTTAAGACTTTATCATGCTAATGGTCTATCTAGATACTAAACACTGGAAACAGTGCAGGACTCCACCCTGAATGGGATACCAGTTTATTTCAGGATGTCTCAAAAACACTTGAAATATAGAGTTGCCAAATCAACTGCCTATTTTTTCTGGTGGGAAAACCTTGGGAAAACCCAAGTGGACACAATTAGAAGAGTGAAACAAGTAATGCCATAATGATAATGTAACAAACAGATTTATTGACACTTGTGTTGTTTCCTCATCAGTGTATTTAACAGAACAGCAGTTAGGGACATACGACCCTTCCCCTTTTTTATTTTAATAACTCTCTTATATGAGTTGAGCCTCACCTTCATGCAGCCGTGTGTGTGTGTAAGGTCTGGAAACAGCAGGAAGTGCTAGTTAATTAATAACTTTGCTACAGGTGTTACAGGGCCAAGGACATGAGCTGATAAGCACAGAGAGCGAGAAGGGAGTCACAATTTCTCCGCCTGTTCTTTTGCTGTCAAAATGACCTTTTATTTTTATATATTACTAAAATATAATTAGCCTTAAAATATTTGTAAAATGTTTTTTTTTTCTTTTCACTAAAACACCATGTGATTGTTTCAGTTTCTCTAACTCACATATGCAATCACTATTCAATTCATATTTCTCTTGTTAAAATGATGTCAGAGTGATTTTTAAATGGCTGTGTCCCGAAGGCTTACTGGTCATTGGAAAGCAAACTTGGCCATCCATTTCTATTACAGAGATAATGTTAATGATGTTTAGTGAGAAACAATAGGAATTTAACTTGTTTATGTAAAAAAAATTGTTTTTCATTCATTACTTTTTTAGTCCCCAAATCAGGAGAAGCTTTGAACATGGAAAGGCAGTTGAAACTTGTTTTTTTGTTGTTGTTGTTGATCAGAATGGGGAAGTAACTAATAAATAAATAACTATTACAGCATTGCTGTATATATACTTGAATAGACTGCCTAGGGCAGTGAGATAGCAAAGCTAATTAGTGTGAAATGTTCAGTCAGTATTATAAACGTCCACAATTCAATTAAATTTAAATTGTGCAAAAGTTCAGATCGATATTGCATGCTCCTCTTCCCGTAGATCATCTGGGTTCGATGGGTAATGAATAAACTGCCCCATCTGCCCCTTTTATCTCTTCACCTTGGTGAACACACTGTTTGTAAAACCCACTCAACTCAACCGCCCACCTACCCACCCCGACAGGCCTCCACCTTCATTCCACCTCCCACCCCCACACACACAAACACACACACAAAAACACACACACACACACACACACACACACACACACACACACACACACACACACACACACACACACACACACACACACACACACACAAGCATGTGCTGATACACAGCTAGAATAAAATTATTTAAGCATTTTTCTATTACATTTTGTATAAGTGTTTAGTACCTTAAAAGTCCAGATGGTCACATGACATTATTTGGCTATTCTAAAATTAAGCAGTATAGAGATGAAGAGAGGATACATGCACACACATACACACTGCAATTGTTTAAACCTCGCTTTTTGTATTTCAAATTTTTCAGCTTCGGCATCAATATTTTTGCCCTAATTTTCTCACAAATATATAAACATGTTGTCTACAAGCCAATTAACTTGAAAAGTGACCAAACAGTTAACAATCTGGCTATCATACAGTTCTGTAACCAAATAAACTTACACACATACAGTATTTATTGCTACTGTTTCACCTTGCTGTGGATTCCATTGACCTTTTAGTTCATGTTAAAAGCAAATCTTCTGTATTGAATATATTTTTGAACACTTTAATTAATAATTTTTTTCCAAATGTAGGTTAAGCAATAAGGTGAAACTAATAGTGTTAATTGTTAGCACTGTATTCATATATTTGTAAAAAAAAAAAATTGGCAATGGGTTTTCTACATTATTAACATTTAAATTCTTAAAGAGTTCATAGCTATGTTTGAAACCATAATGGAGCATGTACACATTGCACATGAAATACCATAACTGTCTTGCAAAAGAATAGCATCCATATATTGAGATTAATGCTTAGCAGCTACCTAGCAGTCACAAAATACACATGAATGCCATTCAATCTCAATGTCTATCTGTCTATTCATGATAATCACCCATAACCACCAGCATACTTCTGTCTCTCTTTAGATGGTCGATAAATTCACTGTAAATGCCTCAACAATGCAAAACATATAGTTACTCCTTTTTTCATTTTTTCAATTTGTTACCTCAGTCGTTAAAAGGTTGCTAGTAATTAGTATTTAGTTGGTCACTGTTGTTTAATTTATTTTTCTCCCTGATGTTTCTCTGTACAATTCCTACTGTTATGCAATATGTTGTTATTACATTTTTTTATTAAGCATTTATTACTAAACAAAATCCCCATAAAAACTCCCCTAATGTGTTGTGAATTGTGTAAAAGCTGCATGTTTTATAGTTTGGTAAAGTGACTGGCAAGTCACAATTTCACAATATGTAAACACCACTGTGTTAACACTAAGCAAACGAAGCAACATTAAGGTTTATTCTATTTTATGCAAATTAGTTATGACACGGTAAAACCACAACTCATGTACTTGGCTCAGACAAACTGTTCTTATCTAGACTTCAGAAACTGTAGGTACTGCAGGTATGGGCAATTTATGTCACACTCATATTGTCACTGATTACCTGTGCAAATTGCCTATGTTACCTGTGGAGACAAAATGTAATGTAAATGCAAATAAAGTTTAAAGCCCTCTCAAATCTGGCTGGTAATTGTATACATTTTCGTGGATTTAAGATCACTAACAAAGTCTGCATGGAAAACTAATGTTTTCAAAGCATTTATTAGCTCAGTCAGACCAGATTTAGATGTCTATTATAGCATTTATTTCTGAACAAAGGTGTGAAAATGCTCATTCTCCTAAATGTAATATTTTGGAATGTCTGAATGAGAATGGTTGAGAATTAAGGGTCTTATATAAACAAAATGATATTTTCTTGTTAGTGGTCATTGTTACGTTGGAAAAATAATCAGCCTTCATGTTCCTTTCGGTAGCAAAAAAAAAAAAAGAAATAGACAGCTAAATATAAGGAGTGATGCATTTGTTCTGTATCAAACTGTATTAACTGTGTAATCAGTGTTTTTTATTTAAATTTATGCAAATATTTTTCTATGATCTAAATGCAGTTGTACTTTCTTTTTTTTTACTCTGATGTTGTGCATAGCATGATGGTTTGATGTCCCTCTGTAAACAGGGGAGGAACTCATGGTTGACAAGTTAAAAATTTTAAGTTGAGAGGAAGTTTTCTTCGGGTTTTTCCTGAAAGGGGTTGTTAAAGCGTGTTTTAACGCAACAAAATTCTTACCCACTTAGCCACTGCTTCGTTGTGACTGCTAGAGCCATGGATGCTTTTAGAGGGGTCCTATAAATTAGATGTACCATATGACACTGTGGCAATCATCTAATGAAAAAACTAGGGCAGCATAGTGGTATTACCATGTAATACCATGTAATACCATGTCCCTCCAAAAGTTATGATATCAGCTAAAATGAGACAACTTCTCTGGGAGACTACATTAAAGCAGCATTAAAGGAGGTTCAGAAATATCTGTCGATTAATGTTCATACCCTTTCTTTACAGATCCACATATTGGGTAATATGACTCAAAAAGCTTTTCACTCAAAAACAAAAAAACTAAATAAGCCTTCCCAAATCATCCAAATCAGTGTGTCAAAATGTGTGTCCAGGCAAGCTGGAAGGATGGAATCATGGACAGGTCCAAATAGTGCAAAACCTGCAGGCCCCATATAAACAGCTGAAAGTACGAGAAAGTGAAATTTCACCTTCAAGCATGAAGGTAACACAAAGCACAAATGCAAATGAGCATCAAAATGACATCAAAAGAAAGACTGATCAAGTTGCTCAGTCAGAGCTGACATTTAAATCCTATCAAAAACACCTGAATTACATTTAAGATTTAAGATTCCTTCTCAATTTTACAAAGAAAAGTAGAATACAATAGAACTTTTTTTTAAATCAGTTTCTTTCTTTCTTTCTTTCTTTCTTTCTTTCTTTCTTTCTTTCTTTCTTTCTTTCTTTCTTTCTTTCTTTCTTTCTTTCTTTCTTTCTTGTTTGCTTGTTTGCTTGTTTGTTTGTTTTTAATAACTCCATATTAGAAGGTCCTTTTAAAACGTTGTTCTTCTGATAAACCTTTAGATTACACACATTACAAAAGACATTACAGCTGAATTTACCTGCAAATATAATTATAATAATAACTAAAATAAATTTATTTTAAATTGACTAAATAAATAATAAAAACTTGCTCAAATCGAAAGAATGGGATCACAATCTTGAATACCACAGAAGTAGTTCTTCCTTTTTCACATTTATCCTGTTGTCAGTCCCGGATATGTAACCGAGGACGTTTAGTAGCTGCATTCACTTGCTATTGAGGAACATATTTATCTAAGCAAATTAGAGGCACCTGCTCAGGTAAGCAGGATATGGCTCATAAACACGTCACAAAACTTCCTGAAACACACATAAAAAAAACCACACATGGGCCAGGGTCAAAATAATAATATATCATGTTTTTAAATACTAGATTAAACCCATATCACATTATTTCTCCTACCAGCAATATAAATTTGGGAGAGAAACACCATGGTTTGTGTGTGTGTGTGTGTGTGTGTGTGTGTGTGTGTGTGTGTGTGTGTGTGTGTGTGTGTGTGTGTGTGTGTGTGTGTGTGTGTGTGTGTGTGTGTGTGTGTGTGTGTGTTGGTGCTGTGGGTGTGTGCATGAACAAGTGTTTTCCTTTCTCCTTGACTCCTTAATTGTATCCTGGATTTGTGGCGGAGGTTCTTGACTCACCCATAACGTCCCTCAGGCTATAAGCGTTAAATGCTAAACCCCTCTCTGTATCACGAACATGTCAGTAATAGAGATTAACAAGTATGGATGCTTCTACCATAAAAAAATATTATAATGGAATATGGTATCTGGCATTATGAGTGTCTACAATTGGGTTGTAGATTGTAATTAAATTACTGGCATGGCATATGTTAACTTATCTTTATGATTTAAAAGATGTGTAACCATGGAGATACTGGATACCTGGTGAAGACCAGTCCCTGCATGGCAGTATATGTGACACGCAATAATTAAAAGATTTATTTTATAAAATGTTGATTTCTCATCCTTCTCTTCAAATTAAATTTTGTATCTAGTTAACCGAGCTTTAAAACGGTCAATCTGTCAATCTTGGAAGCAATGGCCAATAGAAAATGTATGTGGAGCTCATTTCTTTCTGTAATATTAAACAGAAGAGAACTTGCCTCCTTTTCAACATACCAAAACCAGTTTGTAGCTGTAGTTTGTTCTTTGAAATATGTTTGTAGAAGTGAGAAACTGTCTTAAAATAGCCATTGTGTTAACTCTCATTGCTAAAGAAATGAGCAATTATGCTTAATAACACAGTTGGGAATCAATTGTCTGTGTGGAGCAATTAATATTCTATTTAATGACTTTGCAGGCTGACAGTAAGTAACAAAGATTAATAAACAATAACGTAACTTAAATAACACACAACAAACTAGCTGGATGATAAAATATTGCAAGCCAATATGATTGTGGTGTAATTGTGGCTTAAAGAAGCACTAAAGTCCCTGAAGCAAACTTAATTAGCATAACAACCAGTGGTACAGTATCTACCAACTTCTCTTTCTTATTTCTTATTTTATGTAAACAATTTTTTTAACAATGTCACCAAGATTAAGTGGCATAAGAATTGACCAATGTTAACTATAATATGTAAAAAATAAATATGAAACAAAGTATACTATAAACAGCCGCATTTAATTTATATTTATTCAACCATAATGGCCTTTACAATCTGCCTTTTTATTAAAAGAAATTGTATTATTACTTTTTCTTTAAAAAAAATATATTAGATCTATTTTAATCTAAACGGTGTATTCTATAATAAGGATATCATAAACAAACATGAAACAGTTAAATACGTTCAGAAAAAAATAAATCTAAAGTATGGACAATATAAAGGGACCAAATCAGCAATGGATTAGGAGGCAACATTAGATTTTATTTGTTTGTTTGTTTGTTTGTTTGTTTGTTTGCTTGTTTAAATGTGTTAAAGATGAAAGGGAAAGTGTAAAGACCTGTAGCAGTCATGTGAAATAAAGTAAGAAGTTTCAGGTATTGGTAATTCAGGCATTTTGGCAACACAACCTAGTAATTCTGGTGTTGAAGGAGAGATGGGAGCATTGCTGCTTAAAGAGATTGAAATTTAATGTCTGCATATGTTATGAATACATGCAATGGATAGATTTATGGATGTTAATGAGTGGGTGAATATGCATATGGTGCTCTGAAATTAACTATCCAATACAGCGTGTATTTCTCACGCCAGTCTTCCAGGAACAAACCCCGGATCCACTGAGACCCTGACCAGGATAACCGTAACTGAAAGTGAATAAACCAGTAACATTGTGATAACTAGAGAAAAGACGTACGCAGTTTGGTAGATTCATTGGCCAGCCATACAGAAACAGACAAAGGTCGTTTGGTGCCATCTGCTGGAGAAGCTTCAGAAAGACCTTCTCAATCCTACATATTAAAATAGTTTTTTATAAACTTTTAAGAAATACTGCAGAGAGTAAAGGAAGACAATTCAAATAAAATACTTAGTATGTATAATATTCGTTTTTATTATTCATTTCTTATTTTCTTATTCATTCACAAAATCTTAAAATTGATTTTCTTCTATCTAGTGAACGCAGTATGACGCAGCATGCCTTTCTCTCCTCCCATTGGTCAGCTCTTTAAACTTCGGTCACATGATCTCGCTTGCACAAGAAAGGAAGAGAGGGAACAAGGCCAAACAGACATAAATGTTGGTGCAGCAAAACTTTAAACACATTTGTTTTTCATTTCTTTTTTCTCAGTTGTGTTTTATTTCTGCTTTTTGTGATAAGAGCTTTAGTCAGTCCGACCGCTTACTTTAAAGGAAAACACCATTAGAGGTGAGACTGACGTTTAATGAGTACAGGTTTTCTCTGTTTCTTGTATATAGTACTGGATTAAACAACGTGTATTATAATGTGCATCGATAGAAACGTTGAATATTGGAATATGCAGAAAGTACAAAGTATTTATGGTTTTACTTTCTAGGAAAAAACCCCAGCAGAGTGGTGTAAACAAACTCAAAGATATTCGATACAACTGTATACACAATGTACAACATGTGTGTCAGTGATATATATATATATATATATATATATATATATATATATATATATATATATATATATATATATATATATGAGAAACTTGTTTTGGTCTATAATAATAATAATAATAAAAGGAACTAACTCATATGTAGGCAACAGTATAGGAAGATAAAAATCAAGTCAAGCTGGTTTCCATTTTGAAAATATTTAGAGTAGTGTTTTTGTTCTCCTCTCAAAACATCATGATTGTTGTTGTTCTCCTTGGGTGAGAAGAATCATTGTGTCAATGAAAAATAAAGAAAACTTTGGCAAAGTGTGGTGTTAAAATAGGACATTGAGTCATAAACGTGTAATATGATCACAGTAGACTGTCGTTATCTAGCATTTATTATATTACCTTTTTTTCTATTATATGAGAGAAACTTTCAGTTTCACACCAGACTGAGGTTATTAAATGTCCTAACATTATTTTTCTTACTGTGACTCCAATTTAAGATTGAAATCATCCAAAAAGAATAAATAATCTTTGGAGACACGTTATTTTTGACTCGATATTGTATTAAGACACTCAACTACATGTTTCTGTCATTGTTCTGAGTGATCATTGTTTAAACCAGGCTTTTTGTCAGTGTCGCGTCTTCACTCATTTTCACTTCTCACGTGCGTTGTACATGCGATATGAGTCACTTGTGCTGACTTGTGAGCTTCTTATTTTGATAATTGGGACATTAATTTACATTGTTATTTAGTGTTTTACACATTGCTATATCGTATAACCCACAATTTTCTTAAGCACTTTTCTAGTAAAATTTTTAGTCATGGTAATGTGTCAAATCTCATATATGAGAAGGGCATTTTTGATTGTATTATAATAGTATAAAAGTGTGTTTACAGTATTTCTGTCTTCCTCTCAATGTACGCTTTTAGCCTAAACTGTTCCTTCATGCAGCATGCAACAGAATGTGAATTGTTTGTGGTGGATACTAGACTTAAATATACATAGCACACTGAACAATGTTATTTAAGTTACAAAGTTGGCATTGGACAAAGAACCAGTGCTGTTGGTTTGTCTTTTAAGACAAAAAAAAACTGTCACAATTAAAACAATTGAATTAATAAACATGATGTTATTTATGGTTGCTTTGGATGTGAGAATGACATCTTAAATTAATGCTGAAATGTCATTCTTGTTTATATATGTGTGTATGTGTGTGTGTGTGTGTGTGTGTGTGTGTGTGTGTGTGTGTATATATATATATATATATATATATATATATATATATATATATATATATATATATATATATATATATATATATATATTATATATGTGTGTGTGTGTGTGTGTGTTGCATGTTTAAATTACCTTAAAACTGTTATTTCAGAAATGACACAATGTGCCGCAGTAACATGGGACTTCCTCATGACTAAGAACTAAATAGGTCACTTGCTTTCTTTAATCCTTTTTACCCTATGACTAGAAAATCACTTCTGCTTTCAGGGTGTATTGTGTTTTAGGAGTGTATTGTAGAGTGCACAGTCATCAGAAACCATCCTCAAGCATGTTCTGCATTTTAAGCTGACTAAACATTTCATATACAGAACCTGTGTGCATTTAGAAACAACAGGAGTTTGTAAAGGGCTTTTACAAACATGCACAAGCACAATATACAGTGATTTCTTTTTTTTTTTTTGCATGTTTGTCACACTTTAATGATCCAGATCATCAAACTAATTTAAATATTAGTAAAAAAGAGAACTAAACATGCAGTTTTTATATTAAGGTTTTTATTATTGAGGAAAAAACAAAACCCAAAATTATATGGCCTTGTGTGGAAAAAGTGTTTGCCCCCCTGTTAAAACTGTGGTTTATCACACCCGAGTACAATTTCTCTATCCATTCTACATTCTACACCTATTCAAAATCAAGAAATCTCTTAAATAGAACCTGCCTGACAAAGTGAAGTAGACCAAAAGATCCTCAAAAGCTAGACATCATGCTGAGATCCAAAGAATTTCAGAAACAAATGAGAGAATATATTTTTTTCTCAGTTTTGCCAGAAAACATATTGATGATCCCAAAGACTTTTGGGAAAATACTCTGTGGACTGACAAGACAAAAGTTTTTGGAAGGTGTGTGTCCCATTACGTCTCTCGTAAAAGTAACACACACTTGGATAAGAGAACAGAAACAGAACATCATACCAAAAGTAAAATATGGTGGTGGTAGTGTGATGGTCTGGGGCTGTTCTGCTGCTTCAGGACCTGGAAGACTTGCTGCGATAAATGGAACCATGAATTCTGCTGTTTACCAAAAAAATCCGAAAGGAGAACGTCAGGCCATCTGTTTGCAGTTGTTGCTGCTAAGGGCGGCCCAAACAGTTATTAGGTTTTGGGAGCAAACACTTTTTCACGTGGGGCCATGTAGTTTTGCATTTTGTTTTCCCTCAATAATAAAAACCTTCATTTAAAAACTGCATGTTGTGTTCACTTGTGGTATATTTTACTAATATTTAAATTAGTTTGATGATCTGAAACATTAAAGTGTGACAAACATGCACAAAAAAAAAGAAATCAGAAAGGGGGCACTTTCATACCACTGTACATGCCAAAATGCTACAGATTATTGAAAAGTGTTCTTATCATTATGATTTCTAACAGAAATTGTGGATTTCCACTAATGTAAGGACTAATATGCTTTGTTGTCGAGTAGAATATGCACAATGCTCCTTTTAAAAAAGACAAATTAATGATTTTGAAGGTAAAGTAATAAGGATGTAAGGGGATATTTCTTTACCCTGGTGTATAATTGTAATGTGGAGAAATCATATTTGAATGTGTTCCTAGATAACTGAAGATTTGCAGTGAAGTGATTATTGGTCTATAACTATTTCTGTACCTTTTTAAAATGGCTTAAACATAGAGATTTTCTTTTCCAGTTTTGTAAACATGGAGTGAGGTATTGCACAAATAAGTTATAAACGTATGGAGAGCAGAATGCAATAAAGTGATAAGTGTTTGCAACTTTATCTTATTTTAGTGCTGATTCCCGTTTCACCACCAATGTGTTGATGTCTGCCAGCATGAAGTCTGATGTTGCATATGAAAAGGTAGTGTTTTGTGTGATTTGCAGTTCTGAATAAAAGTGCCATATGGTTAGTGTAACTGTATCATCACTGAGATTATTTATTAGTATGAAGATATAAAGCAACTTGTGAATCTGAAGTTGAAACATACTTACTGTTACGTGAATTTTGAACAGAAAAGAGGCATGCTTTTGTCAATAATTATAATATAATGTTAGAATGTGATTTATGAAGATTAGACAGACAAATAAAGAGTTTTTTTGTGTTATCCTTAAATGATCTGACAAATAAACACATTTGCAGCTGAAATCGGTCAGATTTTTAAGGACTCTCTAAAAATGTAACAATGTAGTGTGCGAGTATTTTTTTTTTAATTATTATTATTATTATTATATATTTTTTTTTTTTGTTTTACAAACTATGGATTAATTGGTGGTTTATTATCTTTCAGATGGCTGATGTGGAGTCAAGTCTTCTGAAGCCTCACAAGGTACAAAATACACATAAACAAGACACATTTGACAGGGTATCTTCATTTACATGCATATTTTTCTTTTACACCATATAAATGGGGCTTTATTAAAGCTGTGTTAGTTCACTGAAACCAACTAAAAGAAAATTGGCCTGATTTTCCAGAACATGAAATGCTGATTTTCTTTGAAATCACCTGCAATTTATCATTCCCATGCACAGCCAATTACCGCATTTGGCGACACCCACAAAACAGCATTTAAGGCAAAGCTCTCAAAGTTGAAATGATCAGTAAACAGAAAAAAGGCTTTGGAAGTAGAAGTGACAGTTATTTAGACTCACAGGTATGCCATCATTTATCAGTGTAAAAGCATCTAAAAAGGTTCAAATATGGAGACAAATTACAGAAAAAAATTATTAATTGTTTGATTAAGTGAGGAGAAATTAATGCAGGATAATATAAAAAAGGGCAAGAAATATATTTACACTGTTCCCAGGTGATCATGCACACCAAGCATTATTAAATAAAATACACAAAGAGCTTTTTTATATTTATTGAATGACATGCTAGGTCTACATTTTTATCAGGCGTTAAAAGAGTTCTTATATTCTTACAGTGCATCCGTAAAGTTTTCCCAGCGCTTCACTTTTTCCATATTTTGTTATGTTACAGCCTGTAAAATGAAAGAACGTGAAAGAAGTGTACATAAGTATTCACAACCTTTGCTCAATACTTTGTTGAAGCACCTTTGCCACCAATTACAGCCTAAAGTCTTTTGGACTATGATGCTACAAGCTTAGTACACCTATTTTTGGGCAGTTTCTCCCGTTCTTCTTCTCTCAAGCTCCATCAGGTTGGACGGGGATCGTTGGTGCACAGCCATTTTTAGATCTCTCTAGAGATGTTTAATCCGGTTCAAGTCTGGGCTCTGGCTGGGCCACTCAAGCACATTCTCAAAGGTATCCCGTAGCCACTCCTTTGTTATCTTTACTGTGTGCTTATGGTCGTTGCTCTGTTGGAAAATTAACCGTTGCCCCAATCTAAGGTCCAGAGCGCTCTGGAGCAGGTTTTCATCAATGATGTCTTTGTACATTGCTGCATTCAACGTTTCCTCGATCCTGACTAGTCTCCTAGTTCCTGCCACTGAATAACATCCCTACAGCATGATGCTGCCACCACCAAGCTTCACTGTAGAGATGTTATTAGACAGGTAATGACGTGTTGCAGTTAGGCCAAAGGGTTTAATCTTTGTTTCTCATGGTCTGAAAGTCCTTGTGGTAAACTCCAGGCGGTATCATATGCCTTTTATTGAGAAGTGGCTTCCATCTGGCCACTCTACCATACTGGCCTGATTGGTGGAGTTCTGCAGAGGTGGTTATTCTCCTGGAAGGTTCTTCTCTCTCCACAGAGAAACGCTGGAAGTCTTTTGGAGTGACTACAGCAGACCTGGGCAAACTACGGCCCGCGGGCCACATCCGGCCCTTTGTACGTCCCTGTCCGGCCCGTGGAGGCCAATCATAAATTACAGGGATGCACCAAAAAATCGGCCGAAAATACCTAAATCACCGAGACAACACGGCAGAAACACAATTGTAATGACGCAATAAAAAAGCGCAGCCAGCACACGGTTATCTGGATAAGAGCAAAATGTCTGCGGTGTGCGGATAGCGATTTGCAAAACATGCAATGCTGAAATTTCAAGAGGGGGTGTATCTGCAAAGAGTTTCTCCAAGTCGGGTTTAATTTATCACCTGAAATCCAAACATCCCGATTGCCATTCTAAATATGAGAAGAACGCGGCGCAGAAAAGTAGTCAATCCAAACATGCGCACTCCGTCTGTAGCGAACGTATTTGAAAAGGCAGGAAAGTTTTCCAGTGATGGTGCCAAGGCAAAAAGCATAACACAAAAAATTATGGAATTCATTGCCTCAGATCAGTGGTCGCCAGTGGATCGACGGGTTGATCTTTAAAACATTCCCCGTGGATCCCGAAAATAATAATTATTACAATATATTTATTACACGCAGGGGCGCCGTTAGGGGGGGGGGGGGGGGGGGGGGGGGGGTTCAGAGTATGCCAGGCATATGGGCCTAAGAGAACGCTAGGGGGCCCCACAATCATCAATTAAAATTTTTCAAATTTTTTTTTTTTTTTTAATCGTACATACACACATTTTAAATAATAACACTGGTGAAATCAAATTAATTCCCTGTAAATAAAATTAAACTATATTAACTTTATTATTAATAATATAACATATATATATATATATATATATATATATATATATATATATATATATATATATATATATATATATATATATATATATATATATGGGGGCCCAAAAATCTACAGCATTAAGAGCCGTGTAATCAGAGGTTTGGGCCCCCATATATATATATATATATATATATATATATATATATATATATATATATATATATATATATATATATATATATATATATATATATATATACAGTGAGGAAAATAAGTATTTGAACACCCTGCTATTTTGCAAGTTCTCCCACTTAGAAATCATGGAGGGGTCTGAAATTTTCATCGTAGGTGCATGTCCACTGTGAGAGACATAATCTAAAAAAAAAAAAATCCAGAAATCACAATATATGATTTTTAAACTATTTATTTGTATGATACAGCTGCAAATAAGTATTTGAACACCTGTCTATCAGCTAGAATTCTGACCCTCAAAGACCTGTTAGTCTGCCTTTAAAATGTCCACCTCCACTACATTTATTATCCTAAATTAGATGCACCTGTTTGAGGTCGTTAGCTGCATAAAAACACCTGTCCACCCCATACAATCAGTAAGAATCCAACTACTAACATGGCCAAGACCAAAGAGCTGTCCAAAGACACTAGAGACAAAATTGTACATCTCCACAAGGCTGGAAAGGGCTACGGGGTAATTGCCAAACAGCTTGGTGAAAAAAGGTCCACTGTTGGAGCAATCATTAGAAAATGGAAGAAGCTAAACATGACTGTCAATCTCCCTCGGACTGGGGCTCCATGCAAGATCTCACCTCGTGGGGTCTCAATGATCCTAAGGAAGGTGAGAAATCAGCCCAGAACTACACGGGAGGAGCTGGTCAATGACCTGAAAAGAGCTGGGACCACCGTTTCCAAGGTTACTGTTGGTAATACACTAAGACGTCATGGTTTGAAATCATGCATGGCACGGAAGGTTCCCCTGCTTAAACCAGCACATGTCCAGGCCCGTCTTAAGTTTGCCAATGACCATTTGGATGATCCAGAGGAGTCATGGGAGAAAGTCATGTGGTCAAATGAGACCAAAATAGAACTTTTGGATCAGAATTCAACTAAACGTGTTTGGAGGAAGAAGAATGATGAGTACCTTCCCAAGAACACCATCCCTACTGTGAAGCATGGGGGTGGTAGCCTCATGCTTTGGGGGTGTTTTTTTGCACATGGGACAGGGCCACTGCACTGTATTAAGGAGAGGATGACCGGGGCGACGTATTGCGAGATTTTGGGGAACAACCTTCTTTCCTCAGTTAGAGCATTGAAGGTGGGTCGAGGCTGGGTCTTCCAACATGACAATGACTCAAAGCACACAGCCAGGATAACCAAGGAGTGGCTCTGTAAGAAGCATATCAAGGTTCTGGCGTGGTCTACCTAGTCTCCAGACCTAAACCCAATAGAGAATCTTTAGAGGGAGCTCAAACTCGGTGTTTCTCAGCAACAGGCCAGAAACCTGACTGATCTAGAGAAGATCTGTGTGGAGGAGTGGGCCAAAATCCCTCCTGCAGTGTGTGCAAACCTGGTGAAAAACTACAGGAAACGTTTGACCTCTGTAATTGCAAACAAAGGCTACTGTACCAAATATTAACATTGACTTTCTCAGGTGTTCAAATACTTATTTGCAGCTGTATCATACAAATAAATAGTTAAAAAATCATACATTGTGATTCCTCATTTTTGGATTTTTCATTTTGGTGCATCCCTAAAATATTATCGTTGGTGTGGCCCTCTGACATAATTCAGGTTTCTCTTGTGGCCCCTTGTAAAAATGTATTGCCCACCCCTGGACTATAGGGTTCTTGGTCACCTCCCTGACTAAGGCCCTTCTCCCCTTCTCCTCCCTCTAGGAAGAGTCCTTTATTTTCACAAAACATGTTTGTGGAAGTGTATCATGGACCTTGGACCATGGAAATGATGTTCCTTTTTTTTTTCCAATTGTTGCTGTTCTTTGAATTGTCTTACTTTCTAAATGGCATTTAACTGAATTACTATCTAACAGAGAAATCTATCTAGATAATTATAGAAAATTTGCAATACTAGCTTACACATTCCTAGGTACTAAAACATACTGTATAAATTTACTGTATATATTTACTGATTAGAATTTTCTGATTATACATCAGTATAATTGAGTATTTTCAGGAGATCTGTGTGTAACAAGAGTGTTGGAATGTGCTAGAATCGTTCTTATTTTATGTCTATTTAACACTGTATGTGTTTGTGTGTGTATTTGTAGTATTCCAGGTGTATTCTCGTCATCACCTCTCTCATAGCTGTGGTGCTTTTGCTGTTTAGCCTCCAAACCTTTCTTATTCCCTCGATCATAACATCTGGCCTAAATAAAAATCCTCCCATCATGCAGACCTGCACTGACACCTGCAGGTCAGTAAACAAATAAAAAGTAAACCTTGTTGACGCACACTTGTAAAGATATATGGACAAAAGTTTGTGTACAACTGACTATAAATTTCATATGTGATATTTGAACGTTCAATTCCATATTTTAATCCCCATTAGCCTCCACTCATGTCAAAAGATGTTTCACTAGATTTAAGACTTGGGTTGGGATATTTGTGCTCACTCAGCCACAAGGGTGTAAGTTATGTAAAGTAAATAGGGTGAGGAGGCCTTAATTGCAGTTAGCATTCAAAAAACGGGAACATTTTTATTCTACAATATCCAAGACATACATTTTTTTGCTCAAAGTTTGTGGTAAGAGTTTGAGGAAGAACCACACATGTCTTCATCTCTACATCTCCAACTGTATTCTCATCTTATGTTTTTGGTCACATAATCTTTCTTAAACACTATAGTACCACAGTGTTACCTTTTTATTTTTATTTAAATTTTTTTAGCTATGAATTTATAATAAATTGTTTGTGTTTCTGTGTGTGTGTGTGTGTGTGTGTGTGTGTGTGTGTGTGTGTGTGTGTGTGTGTGTGTGTGTGTGTGTGTTCACAGATTGGTCCTGTTGGAGAGTATCCCAGTAGAAATGGAATTCAACTCTTCTGTTGGTCATCCATCCATCTATCAGGCATGGCGAAGCCTCTTGTCAGAGGCACAGAGCAGTCTGGACATTGCCTCCTTCTATTGGACGCTCACTAACGAGGACACAGAGACACAAGAGCCTACTGCCAATCAGGTAATACTTTTGGTGTGATGTTGTATGATGCATAATTATGCAATCTGAAATTTGTAACCTGCCTTTCTGTTTGTATCATTTTCTATACCTTTAAACATGTCTGCCTTTT
Source organism: Silurus aristotelis (assembly GCF_946808225.1). Classification (NCBI taxonomy): domain Eukaryota; kingdom Metazoa; phylum Chordata; class Actinopteri; order Siluriformes; family Siluridae; genus Silurus; species Silurus aristotelis. Next base: position 20,312,307 of record NC_139583.1, read on the forward strand.
TTGAATGTGTGTCTTTCTATTAGTCTACCAGTATTTCTACCTTTCTTTCTACCTGTATATTCTTTTTAATGTTATTGTGTTAATGATGCATTGTGAGTGTATCAGTATTTTATATTGTTCATCTGCCCTTTTATCACTGTATATTTGGAGATGGGAAGTAATGAAGTACAAATACTTGTACTGTACTTAAGTAGATTTGTTCTGGTTTCAGTTCTTTTTTTTTTTTACACAAATATATGTACATTCTACTTCTTACTTCTTCTTTTAATCTATTTGGTGACATGATCGATAATTTTTCTTCTCATTGCGTGACGTTTTCAGCCAGTCAACCTATTTATTTTCATTGTGCGTCTTTTTCAATCTACCGCTGCTGTAGCATTTTCTGGCTAACACACACCACAGATTTAGCCTACCAAGCTAACAATGAGTAAGGCAGAAGGCAACAAGAAGTATGGGGTTAACGTGTATGAGTCAGAGGGAGTCAGCGATGTAAACATTCCTGATCACCTGATCATCATCATCTTTTCTCTGCTTGGTTGTTGATCCTGGAAACAGTCATTAGATAACAAAATTTGAAATTCTTTTGTCCAGTTACAAGCGTTACATGCTGTCACAGATAGACCAGGTGTAGGAACCGGGAGTCCAACATAATTTCTTTATTTAAACTCAATATGCACACACAGATTTATCATGAGTGCTTAATATGAAGGGTAGCCAGGAGCATGGAAGTACGGGGAACACGAGTGGTAGGAAGTCCGGGTGATCTATGGTAGCAACTAGTAGATCTGACAGTGAGTGAGGGGGAATGGGGACCTTATAAAGGGGATAGGTAAATGGGGAACTGGTGTAGGTGAATAGAGCAGGGAGAGGCTGAGTGAGAGTGTAAGCCTTGGAGGGAGGCGTGGCTGATGGATCTCTGACACACGCCCACATTCCTTTATTTTAACTTGAGTGAAAAAGTGTAGTCATCGCTCAACTTTTGCCAGTTTAAAACATAAGTACCTGTACTTCTACATGCGTGTACTTTTGCCATCTCTGCTGTATATGTATTTCCATTTTCTTCCAGAATAATAGATAATGCCTAGCATAAGTACATCACATTGTAATAAACCTAGCCACAGGCTTGTCAGATATTGAATGTAATTCTTGTCACATATGGCTTAATTCTGTGGGATTTTATTTATTTATTTAATTTCTGCATGTGGGTATTTTTATAGGGTGAGGAAATTCTCCAGGAACTTGTACAGATTTCTGGGAAAATCTCTGTGCGCATTGCTGTGAACACTCCTACAGACAAACAACCACATCATGATATCCAGCAGCTCATTAATGCAGGTCAGCGCACAGTGTGTGTGTGTGTGTGTGTGTGTGTGTGTGTGTGTGTGTGTGTGTGTGTCTCAGAACGTGCTGTTCGAGCAGTAAAGAACTTTGAGTTCCAACTTCACAGTGTTTAGCAGCTCCTGCTCATTATTACTTTACCAATTTGTGATTTCCTTTTTTGTTAAAAAGTCGAGTTTGCCATTACTTGTTTCAACTTGTCTCTCACTCTGTCTAAAACTAGAAAAACTAGTAAAAAATAATTACAAAGTACAGACTCTGTGCTGAGTGAACATTTGGGTGTATCTGTTTATTTTCCTCTCTGTCTTTCTATGCATTTATTATATTACTTTGAAAGGTAATAACAAAGTTATTCCAAACGAAAATAATAGTGATTCCCTTTTAACAGATGTTTTTGTGTGTTGTGTCTTTTAAGGTGCTAATGTGAGGGATGTAAACTTGAGAGATTTAACATCCGGGGTGCTGCACACCAAGTTCTGGGTGGTCGACAAAAAGCACGTTTACATTGGTAGTGCCAACATGGACTGGAGATCCTTAACTCAGGTGACTTAATTATATACAGCATATAATAAATCCTTAATTAAATGAAATAACGTAGTGATATTTGCTTGATTTGTTTTAATATTTCTGTGGGATCTTTGGCCATTAATTTTTAATTGTTTGATTACTTGTTGATCTCGTTAGATCCCCCTTGTCCAGTAATATTGCTATAAACATGAAGGGTACATTTCATTTGATTAGCCCTTAACCATTATTCCAATTAATCTCTTTTTTCTTTTTTTTTTTTTTTCTTTTTTTTTTTTTTTTATAATTGTGATGAATGCGCTGAGGCACACAGTAAATGAACAAAAGACAAGATAATGTTAAAATGACAAATATAAAAAAAAAATGGCACAGGGATTCAACACCAACAGCTAGAATATTAGTAGAGACAGAAATTCACACACATGCAATCTTTCTCATAAATATTTATTTACATTTATTCAAATAATCTTACATAACGCTATCGCCGTGTATAAATAAGTGCGAGCAGAATTCTAGATCTCATGGCCTTTATTTTAAATAAAAACAAATAATTGATTTTATCCATTCAGTCAACTTTTTAGTACGTAAGTGATAATATTAACTTGCCACTTGACAAATTGAGCAATGATCAAACTATAAGTCCATGGCTAGGTGTTTATTGCACACTTTTATTGTATTATAGTCGTGTAATGAACACCCAGCTGTGGCTTATCCCTTGCAAATCATAATGTAAATGATGAGATTTTGTGCATTCGAGCAGGATGTATTATAAGGAAAAAGAGGCCCAGAGATAAAGAGGAAGACAAAAGAGGAAATAGTTCATAGAGGTATAGTTTAACTTCTTCTTCTTTCGGCTGCTCCCATTAGGGGTCGCCACAGCGGATCATCCGTCTCCATACCACCCTGTCCTCTACATCTGCCTCTTTCACACTAACTACCTGCATGTCTTCCCTCACCACATCCATTAACCTCCTCCTTGGCCTTCCTCTTTTCCTCCTTCCTGGTGGCTCCATCCTCAGCATTCTTCTACCAATATAATTCATGTCCCTCCTTTGCAAATGTCCAAACCATCTCAATCTCGCCTCCCTCACCTTGTCACCAAAACATCCTACATGCGCTGTCCCTCTAATAAACTCATTTCTAATCTTGTCCATCTTTGTCACTCCCAACGAAAACCTTAACATCTTCAGCTCTGCCACCTTCAGCTCCATCTCCTGTCTTTTACTCAATGCCACTGTCTCTAATCCATACAACATCGCAGGTCTCACCACAGTCCTATAAACTTTCCCTTTCATTCTTGCAGATACTCTTCTATCACAAATCACTCCTGTCACTCTTCTCCACCCACTCCACCCTGCCTGCACTCTTTTCTTTACTTCCCTAACACACTCTCCATTACTTTGCACTGTTGACCCCAGGTACCTGAACTCCTCCACCTTTTCCAGCTCTTCTCCCTGCAACCGCATCACTCCACTGCCCTCCCTCTCATTCACACACATGTACTCTGTCTTACTCCTACTGACTCTCATTCCCCTTCTCTCCAACGCATATCTCCACCTCTCCAGGCTCTTCTCAACCTGCTCCCTACTCTCACCACAAATGACAATATCATCCGCAAACATCATAGTCCAGGGAGACTCCTGTCTGACCTCGTCCGTCAACCTGTCCATCACCACTGCAAACAGGATCCTTGATGCAGTCCAACCTTCACCCTGAACCAGTCTGTCGTACCTACTGCACACTTCACTGCCGTCACACTGTCCTCATACATGTCCTGCACCACCCTCACATACTTCTCTGACACACCTGACTTCCTCATACAATACCACAACTCCTCTCTTGGCACTCTGTCGTACGCTTTCTCTAAATCCACAAATACAAAATGCAATTCCTTCTGTCCTTCTCTATACTTCTCCATCAACATCCTCAAAGCAAATAAGGCATCTGTGGTGCTCTTCCTCGGCATGAAACCATACTGTTGCTCACAGATTGTCACCTCTTCTCTCAGCCTGGCTTCCACTACTCTTTCCCATAACTTCATGGTGTGACTGATCAACTTAATTCCCCTGTAGTTACTGCAAGACTGCACATCTCCTTTATGCTTGAAGATCGGTACCAGCACACTTCTTCTCCATTCCTCAGGCATCTTCTCACCTTCCAAAATCCTGTTAAACAATCTGGTCAAAAACTCCACTGCCATCTCTCCTAAACATCTCCACGCTTCTACCGGTATGTCATCTGGTCCAACCGACTTTCCACTCTTCATCCTCTTAATCGCTGCTCTCACTTCCTCCTTACTAATCCTATCTACATCCTGCTTCACCAACTCCACATCGTCCAACCTTCTCTCTCTCTGATTTTCCTCATTCATCAGCTGCTCAAAATACTCCCTCCATCTTCTCAACACACTCTCCTCACTAGTCAACACATTTCCCTCTCCATCCTTTACTGCTCTAACTTGCAGTACATCCTTCCCAGCTCGGTCCCTCTGCCTGGCCAATCGGTATAAATCCTTTTCTCCTTCCTTAGTGTCCAACCTCTCATACAGCTCCTCATATGCTTTTTCCTTGGCTTTCGCCACATCCCTCTTTACCTGCTGCCGCATCTCCTTGTACTCCTGCCTACTTTTCTCATCACTCTGTCTATCCCACTTTTGTTTTGCCAACCTCTTTCTCCTTATGCTCTCCTGCACTTCCTCATTCCACCACCACGTCTCCTTGTCTTGCTTTCTATTTCCAGATGTCACTCCAAGTACTTTTCTAGCTGCCTCCCTCATCACTCCTGCAGTAGTTGCCCAATCATCCAACACCTCTTCAACACCACCGAGCCCCTGTCTGACCTCTTCCCTGAACCTCACACTACACTCTTCCTCCTTAAGTTTCCACCATCTTATTCTTCTTTCAGTCCTCACTCTCCTCCTCTTCTTCTTCGCCTCCAAAACCATCCTACAGACCACCATCCGATGCTGTCTAGCTACACTGTCCCCTGCCAACACCTTACAGTCTCCAATCTCCTTCAGGTTGCATCTCCTGCATAGCACATAGTCCACCTGTGTGCACCTTCCTCCACTCTTATACGTCACCCTATGATCCTCCTTCTTCTTAAAATAAGTATTCACCACTGCCATTTCCATCCTTTTAGCAAAATCTACCACCATCTGCCCTTCCACATTCCTCTCCTTAAAACCATACCTACCCATCACCTCCTCATCACCTCTGTTCCCTTCACCTACATGCCCATTAAAGTCTGCCCCAATCACCAATCGTTCTTTCCTAGGTACACCTTCTACCACTTCATCTAATTCACTCCAGAATTTTTCCTTCTCCTCCATCTCACAGCCAACTTGGGGAGCATAGGCACTGATGACATTCATCATCATCCCTTCAACGTCCACCTTCACGATCATCACCCTATCAGAAACTCTCTTTACCTCCACTACACTCTTACTGTACTCTTCCTTCAGAATCACCCCTACACCATTTCTCTTTCCATCCACACCATGATAAAACAGTTTAAACCCACCTCCAATGTTCCTGGTCTTACTCCCTTTCCACTTGGTCTCCTGAACACACAACAGATCTACCTTTCTCCTCTCCATCATATCAGCTACCTCTCTCCCTTTACCCGTCATAGTACCAACATTTAAAGTACCAACCCGAACCTCCACTCTCCTACACTGCTCCTTTCCCTGCCATCTCCGTAGACGTCTTCCTCCTCTCCTCCTCCTCCTTCGGCCAACAGTAGCCCAATTTCCACCGGTACCCTGTCGGCTAACGATACCTGTGGCGGTCGTTGTTAACCCGGGCCTCGACCGATCCGGTATGAAATTCTCATTTGTGATCCGCATATTTGATTTGGCACATGTTTTACGCTGGATGCCCTTCCTAACGCAACCCTCCCCATTTACCCGGGCTTGGGACCGGCACTAAGAGTGCACTGGCTTGTGCATCCATAATGGCTGGGTTATAGAGGTATAGTTTAACAATAAATTAAATGTGCACAATATCCACATTACCCAGAAGGTAATCAGGAAAGACATATTTAGTGGTTAAAAACTACTACTTTAATTTACTTTAATCAATAGATATACATAAAAAAACAACTTTGCAGTATTGCAGCATTGTATCTGGGAAGCCCAACTACTGTAAATCCCATTAAAAAAAAAAAAAGTATTTTTAACTATGCAATAATCTGTTTTAACATATTTCTACATTTATACTAAACTATATCCTAATACCCATTATTCTTTTACAACAAATAGGATTACAGAAGATATAACGCCATTTCTAGCAAGTATATAATGTTTTGGGTGAAATCATCTTGTTGGCTACATTAGCATTTAACTCCAGTACAAAAATTTAAAACATGAACAAACTTCATGAAATCTTTCAAATATATCTTAAATACACTATATTTTACAAAATACACATTTTAGTTCTTTTAGGTCTAAACCCTAATTAAGAGCTTTAGTCACAAGAAATGTTTTAATTCAAGTAAGTCCTAAATTAGTCTTAATAAGCGTTTGATATACACACACATATACGCACACGCACAATGAAACACTTTTGTGCCACACCCACCTCTCACATGTGTTCAAAAATCTTGCTCACTCCTCAGGTGAAGGAGCTCGGTGCTGTAATATATGACTGTAAGTGCCTTGCTGAAGACCTCGAGAAAATATTTGAAGCCTATTGGTTCCTTGGTGACAGCAAGATAATACCATCTCCCTGGCCCAGCCAATACACTACAGCCTATAACAAAGACACACCGATGCAGCTGGCAATCAATGGGACAGGCTCTGGTGTTTACCTGTCGGTAAGAGATCCGTCTTTTGCATCTGTAGTGTTCACAATGGCTAATTGTAGCGAATATAAAAATAAACAGTTTTAGTGTGTTTCGGCATAGTTTCTGTAAGTCTCTGAAACTCTACTCAAGGGAGAAACACTGTTCTTCTAAAAGATATTCTCTCCGTTTGTGTTTTGATGAGACCTCCAACTTCTCTACAGTTTCACTCTTAAATCTTCAAATGGTGTTTAGTTGGTGTGATATCTGTGAATGTAAAAGCTATAGCCATTATATCATTTACATAATAGCTATACTCAAACTTCTTCATGCCATATAAATGGGGGTAGGACCATCCTGAAAAAACAATTACAATAGAAGTGTTCCATCATAAGTCAGAATAACAGAGTAACTGGTTTTCCTTTGACTGTTCACACACATGGTTGCACTTTATGTAATTGTTCATATCATTAATTATCAGCCTGGTGGACTGAATTAGCCAAAATAAGTCCTGTATTAGATCCTTGCTCTATAAATAGAAATTATAATTTTTTTATAATGCCATAACTGCAAATAAATTAATTCATATCATTTTTACAGGATATGTACCATTACCCATTTGTTATTTCAAATTCATTGTGTTTATATATTTACTATACAGCTTTATCTTTGCAGAGTTCTCCCCCGTCGTTGTGCGCTGAGGGAAGAACTTCAGATCTTCAGGCAATTTTAAGCGTCATTAGTGACGCACAGCAATTTGTTTGCATTGCTGTGATGAACTACCTGCCCACTATGGAGTTCACATCTTTTAAAAGGTGTGTTTTCTTTGACTGTATGGAAAAAATTATGTGCATATAAGTGTCCAGCCAGGCTTAACTTCCTTTGTGTTTTTTGCAGAGGTATTCAAACTTTAAAATGGCCTGCAAGCTTTTAAAAAAAAAAAAAAAAAGAATAGATTTAGGTGACTAAACACTTTGTTGATCTTTTTTTTTTGGATCAGCTGAGTATGATATTTGTACCATTTGCAGGAAATACAATAAAAATGATGAAGGCGGTAAACTAGCTATGTAAATAAAGATTCTACATCTTTAATTATTGTATTAACTTGTCAATTCTGGCACATCTAGCTGTGGATTGTGAATCATAGTCTGTGTGAATGAGCTGGTTTGATTTTGTGTGGTCAAGGAGGCTGCACCATAAGAAGAAAGAGGACCGGAGCTGAAAAGGAATATAGTAAAGAGGAAAAGTTTCATAGAGGAGTAGATCAGCAACAAGTCACAAACTGTGCAAAATAGCCATCTTACCCTGTAATACCAAAGGGTAATTGAAACACTGGGTAATTGTCAGGTCGAACCATGTAAAAAAAATTGGATCAGCTAAAGAAATTCTAAATAGATTAAGAACGAGTTAAAAACAAAGTATGTGATTCCATGATGTGAATTTGCTGATACTTTTACCCAGAGAATCTTGTGTGTTCATGAATTATATCTGGATAATTGTTGTTATTTTGTTGTTATACAGTGTGGAACCGCACAGTTCTATTGATATTGTTTGTGTTCCAGATACTGGGCGGATATTGACACTGAGCTTAGGCGTGTGGCATTCGAGAGAAAGATTCATGTGCGTTTGCTGATCAGCTGCTGGGATAGCACCTCTCCGTTAATGTTTCCATTTTTACGCTCGCTTGCATCTGTGCAGGATTCAAAAAGTAACTTGGATATTCAGGTGGTAAGTGACATGAAGAATCTAAAATAAGGATAGACACTATGTGAAGCTGTATAGTTACATAAAACAGAGCTGTCATTTCATAAAATATAGTAGGACAGAGTTAAAATGAATTAGACATTGTAAAACTGCACAGAATCAGAAAAGAAATTCCTCATTTCAGTACTGTTTTTAGCATGCACTTCTGTCCTACTGCAAACTGTGTTTGGGAATCCAAGGAGGCAAAATCACCCCTGCTCTCTGGGTGGACTCTACTTTGTCAAACAAATGGACACTATCCAATTGTGTCTGCCTGAGTATTATGTTCCCCTGTTAATGCTGCCAGTTGTTGTGGTTTAATGTCACATGTTTAAGCGCTGGATGGTGTTAGATCGATTAGGGGTTTCATTACTCTATTAGCTTAGGTTAAACGTGATTAAATGCATTATTTGGCAAACTTGTATCAAATCGGCAAAAAAACCACATCTCCCATGTTTTTGTGTGTAATATTTTAAAATGACGGGTTACTTAACGTAATCCTGGGTTCTTTGATAAAGGAGTTAGGTATTTCGCAGTGGGAATTGATTTGGGCGTGACCAACTACGGAAGCTCCTATGACACCACCATTGTCTTGACCCTTACAACATCATTGTGGCAAGATTTCTTCCTGTCCCTTTGCCAGGAGGGAAGTGTACACCTCAGTAACCCCTCGTTATTTTTCTAACTTCGCTCTCTGTTTTACAATGGGAGTTATAGACCACTCCCTGATTGCACATGATCCCACTATACCTTCTGGCTCTTAGCACTGCATGTGCTAAAGACGACTTAGACACTTCAGACTATAAAACCGCACAACATTTTGTGGCATAGCCCAACTAGCTGCCGCACAAATATCCTAAACATAAACTCCACTAAGTAAAGCCCATGATGCTGCCATGTCCCTAGTAGAGTGGGCCCTTAGAACCTCAGGTGCCTGAGAACCTCTGCATTTGAATGCTGGAGTTATAGCATCAACAATCCAGTGGGACAGCTGCTGTCTTGACAACAGCTTCCCCTTTTGGGGAGTAGCCTAAGACACAAAAATCTGGTCATTCTTCTGGAAGTCTGCTGTTCTCAAATATGTATGGAGAGCCTGCACTGGACATAAGGAATTCAACTTCAGAATACATCCTCCAGAGAATAGAATGGAGGAGGGTGGAAAGCTGAAAGCTCTTTAGTGGGATATCTATGAGTAGAGTCCACAACTTTAGGTACAAACTCTTGGTTAGAGCAAAAGAAAAATTTGTGAGCCCTGGGGGTAAACTGCAATTAAGATGTGACTAACAAATAGGGCTTGCAGCTTGCTCACACACTTAGCTGTCACCAGAGCTACAAGCAGCACTGTCTTAAGAAAAAGAAATGTTAACCCTATGCCAATTAAAAGGCTTGAAAGGGTGTTGAGAAAGGGCCTCTAAGACCATAGACAGATCCCACAGTGGGACCATCTGTCTGGACATCGGCCTCTTACGGCACGCTCCCTTCATAAAATGACCTATTAAAGGGTGCCAACCTGCAGGCTCATTACCAAACCCTACATGACTTGCGGAAATAGCTGCTAGATAAACATTCAAAGTAGAAAAAGCTTTCCCTTTATCCAGCAAATCTTGGAAAAAAGCATGTCTCCCACTGAACACTGGAAAGTGACTTCGGACACACCGTTCTTCAAAGACTCGCCATTTATTGCTGTCTATTTATCTCTCTGTCAGCGTGACTCAATAGGAGAGGGAATCTATACTGATATCTATACTATAATAACACGATCCCGTACAATGGATTTTGTGTCCAATGTTGGAGTCCAATGACGACCCGCTCATTGAACAGGTTATCGAAAACCAGCAGACAACTGGATGTGCTGAGAGAGCTTGATGTAGTCACTCACGAAGAAAGCGTGAATGATGTTTTAACCTGTCTGTCAAGACAGACGTGGTGTCATAGTAGCTTCCGTAGTTAGTCATGACCAAATCGACTCGTGTACCAGAAGTGTTATATCTGAGTTGTGAAGGGAAGTTAACTAAGGCATTCTAAAACAGTGCTGAAATGCGGTAAAAATCACATTATATGCACATGATTATACAAACATTGAAACCAAAACAAATAACAAATCCATGTCAATGTCATATGAAGCCTGTTTTTGATTTGTTTTCTCTGCAGAAAATCTTTATTGTTCCTAGCAGTGCGAGTCAAAAGAAAATCCCCTTTGCTCGAGTGAACCATAACAAGTACATGGTGACAGACAGAATTGCTTATATAGGTATGAAATTGTGCATCTCTCAGTCACTTAATTAGTGTGTAACATTTAGCATTTAGTTAAATATGTAAATGCCAGCATTTAGTGACTTTCCTCACATGTCTGAGTACCTCCACCCACCCAATTGGTAGCTGTTATGTGATAAATGCTGGATAAGTCAGAAAAAAAGAAAAAAAGTACATTTTGTAAAAGTTAAAACAATAACAGTAGCTATATTTACTTAGTTATTTGCGATTGAGAGTTGATTTTAGAATGACCTGAAATACGAAACATTTCTACCATAATAATTGATGTCCCAAACAAAACCAAAGCTATTTATTATAAATCTTTGAGCCTATTAGGGTGCTCACTGTGTGCACTCCCTCAAACCATTCATTCGTTTAACACATTAGTCATTATTTGTTTGGCAACTTTAAATGTAAAATTTAGCACTTGATGATAAACATGTTTTCTGTTTAAGAGAAATTTGTTCATCCTCACTAAGCAAACAATGTCATTTTAAAACATTTCTTCCCTTTTACTTACATCATTGGTCACAATGATATGGATATATATATATATATATATATATATATATATATATATATATATATATATATATATATATATATATATATATATATATATATATATCCATATCATTGTGACCAATGATGTAAGTAAAAGGGAAGAAATGTTTATATATATATGATATGATATGAAATATTCCATATTTACTATTAAAGAAAAAATCAGGCATCATGAAAAGTTCAAAAGGTTTATAGTCTTAATTTTGTCACTATCACAATACAATTATACAAGACAATTAAATGCATTAAACTTTAGAGACCTGCAGCCTATAGAAACTGGTGAGGATTAATCACATGGATACACTAATATACACTAATACATTGATTAATCCTCACCAGTTTCTATAGGCTGCAGGTCTCTAAAGTTTAATGCATTTAATTGTCTTGTATAATTGTATTGTGATAGTGACAAAATTAAGACAATAAACCTTTTGAACTTTTCATGGATATATGGAATATTTCATATCATATATATATATATATATATATATATATATATATATATATATATCATTGTGACCAATGATGTAAGTAAAAGGGAAGAAATGTTTTAAAATGACATATATATATATATATATATATATATATATATATATATATATATATATATATATATATATATATATATATTATACTATATAATTGATAGTAATTTAAAATGATGCACAGTGTTCTGGGGCAGCATTTACTCAAGATGTTTAGTGCAAGAAATATATTGGCTGAAATAATTTTTCATTATTTCCTCCATGCCTTGTAGGAACGTCCAACTGGTCTGGTGATTACTTCGTGAACACAGCGGGCTCAGCGTTAGTGGTGAATCAGACTTCAACTTCTTCCTCAGAATCCACAGTGAGAGAACAGCTGCAGGCTGTGTTTGAAAGAGACTGGGATTCTTCCTACAGCACTCCACTCAACAAGGACAGCAACCTGGAACAGATATGTGCAATATAACACTGAACCAGCAGGCCTTGTGTTTCAGTGTCACCTTGAAAGAGTATTTGTATAGGGGAACTCACTCAACCCCTGTAGCTGGAACAATGTTGTTGAAGTGTAATGATTTCCTCTCAGATTTGCACAGTTCTTTCAGTTACTTTGGTTTACACTAAAGTCAAATCGCAAGTATGTATGTACCATAATTAAACACAAACACTGATAAAGAAAGAAAACAAATGTGTCGATCAGATGGCAGCAGGTTGCCTTTTGGTTTATTCATTATAATGAATTCTGCAGTGATATCGACTTGATTCCCAGTTTATCAAACCAAATTCATGATCAGGAAAGTTAATAAAGTGTTAAAAGAAAAAAACTAAACAGATTGGAATACAAGCACATGTTTTCAGTCCAGTGCACAATTGACTGTTTTCTCCTTGCACTACATAAAACATAACACATAATGAACATAGAGTAAACTTTAATAAGAAATTCATCTTTACTTGTCGAATGGGAAATTTTGTAATTTTTATTTTTATTTTTTTACAGATGGCATTAGAATCCAATTGCACTTTCACAAAGCGATAGTTTAGTCAAAAATAAAACTAACCTTGTTTCTCTTTGCTCTAAATGTATCCAGTCAGCCCAGATGTTTGGTCTCCAGGTTCTTGAATTTCAATTTATCACAGGAATATATGTTAAAAAATGTTTTTGATTATAAATATTTGCCAGAGCTTTTGTTGCTGCAGTAAAATCCTTAACAATCAAACTTAAAACTTAACAGTCTAACTAATTGCTTTTACAGCCACAGGAACAGTCTAATGTTTTATTAAATTTTTTTATTTTACCCCTCTACCTCTGCATTTGTTTTATTAATATTTTAATAGAACATTTTAATGAAACTGGAGCAAATGTTATTTTCTCAGGTAACTTTATGGCTGGTCAATGATGGCCAGAATTCTCAGAATGATTCTGTTTTCAGCATTTAGCCTTAAATGCATTACTTGAAATGCATTATCATTGGTACCCATTGTGATTTTTTGTTTTGTTTGCTGTTTGCATTAATTTTCATTAATTAATGTAGGTTTGATCCCGAATAACCTCGAAGAATCGATGCTTCAATAGGAGGAGTCCGATTCGTCTACCAAGGTCACAGCGGTGCTAAGAAATGAGGATTGTGCCATTTTGATCATTTGGGGGTGCTCATTGTCTAATTTTACATAGAAATACCTGTTTTCTAGCATTACATTGATGTACCGCCCAGTGTGATAATGTTATAAATAAAAAAAAGTGAAAAGAAAGAAGCTTTTAAAAAATATTTGTAATGTGTGAATAAATCCAAGCACCCCTGTGACACATAAATTTCACTTTCCATGAACCATGACTGACACTGGAGCACCTTGGCAGCAGGGATTTATATATTTAACAATGTCTGGAATAATGTTCTGTTCTAATTTAATTTTCTAAATCAATTTTTAATTGATTTTCAGTGCATGTAAAATGCAAATCCTGCTTCCAGTGTGGCCTTTCTGCAGTTATTTAAGTTTTATTTATATATATATATATATATATATATATATATATATATATATATATATATATATATATATATATATATATAATCAATATATCAATCATTGTGTGATGTTCTGTACATTGTGGCTTTTAAAATGTTATGAGGAATAGTTTTACTACTACCTAGTGATGTCATCACTAGAATCTCATAATGAACAAATGAAACTTTAAGGAATGATGGAAGGGAAGTCTTAAGAGAATCTTTGGAGCTCTTTAAAACTAAAGGGAAAAATGTAATTGTTCTGTGTATATACACAGTTAAAATGAAGGCCACCACTTCAACATATATCTCTTTACATTAGTAATCAACATAATATTTAAAAATATCTGTAATATTATAATACAAGGCTGTGTTCTCTATAATTATAATACATATAAACAGCCTGCTTATGTGTTAGTCACATCTTCGAATGCCCACATTTAAAAATTGTAAAACTTCAAATTGAGGAATTGATGCAATGTTGATGTCAGGGATGGGCAGAATTTATGATGCATGTATTTAAAATACATATTTCAAATATAAAATAGGGTTGATGAAAATGGCTTCATATTTTGTATCAAAATGCTTGTATTGTAGTTTAAAATACTGTAAAATACTTTAAAAGAATTCTACATGATGACATCATAAAAACGCGGCCTCTGATTGGTTTGCCCAAACTTGTCGAGAAAATTTATCCATACTAAATTTAATTTAATTTTATGTGTATCGCGCTTTTAACAATAGACATTGTCTCAAAGCAGCTTTACACAGATGAAGCCGTAATAAGTTTTTACAAAAAAATGTGTAAGCCAATGGCGACTGTGTCAAGGAAAAAGTCCCTGAGATGATATAAGGAACAAACCTTGAGAGGAACCAGACTCAAAAAGGAACTAATCCTCATGTCAGTTCAGAATGTCAGAATGTCCGTTCATTGTAATTACATTGTTAAGGTGTGTAGCAATAAGTGTGTAAATGCAGATATATTCATGCAAACTGTCCTGAGCCATTGTAGTAGACTTTTGATATTTATTACAGTCCGAATCATTCCTCAAAGTTCTTGAGTTGCTCAGTGGCTTCATGGATCTTTAGGCTGTAGATGTGGAACCATCCCCAGCTGCACATAGTGGGCTCACTTGAGAAGGACTCTGTCCAGAGGTAGAATGAACCAGGTAGATCCAAAGAGAAGAAAGAACAGGAACACTGGTCACTGGAACCTCAGGGGCATTTTTACTATTTGAGAGAGAGAGAAGATTGTTAAGCATTCTCACTGTTTGTGTTTAAGGACACTATTCAGTGTGATCAGGGTGTAAGTTGGGTCTGCTTAGAGGTAAGATCTAAGACCTAATGAATACAAAATGCTTGACTAAATAAATATGCTTTTATAACACAGATTGTATCCTGAAAACTAATTGGAAGGCTTTTACCATGTTTACGTATAATTTCACCCAGAGGCAGCATTACTGATAACGATTAGTCAAATAGGAGCTGTTCTCTTTATTCAAGTCAAGTCAAGAAGCTTTTATTTTCATTTTAACCATAGCTGATGCAGTACACAGTGAAATGAAACAACGTTCCTCCAGAACCCTGATGCTACATAAAACAAAATAAAACAACAATCACAGAAACAGAAAACACAGGGCCAAGGACTAGTAAGAAAAACCACATAAAGTGCATGTGTGCAACCTGGTGCAAACAGTGCAAAAAGACAACACAAGACAGTGCAAGACAATACACAAAACACAAAATAGAGGTCAGTAAACCTGTCGTAACGAGATAAAGCGAACAGTAGCAAAAGTGTGAACAGAATATTGTGCAAATAAGCAAATAGCAGCAATCGAAATGAAGTGAACAGTAGCAAAAAAATGTAGACAGAATATTGTGCAAAAAAACAAATAGCAGCAATCCCGGACGAAGTGCAAAAACGGCACTAGTTTGATTAGTGTGAGTGGTACTGAATCATGGGTGTGCGAAGTGTGTGATGTTTGTTGAGTCCGGTTTGTACAGATCAGTCACACAAAGTGAGTATGAGTGTGTGTTGAGTCTGGTTTGTACAGATCATGCACACAGTTTGTTTGTGTGTGTGTGTGTGTGTGTGTGTGTGTGTGTGTGTGTGTGTGTGTGTGTGTGTGTGTGTGTGTGTGTGTGTGTGTGCGTACACAACATTTTGTAGTCTAGCAAGAAGGATATTATGATCAGTGGTGCCAAAAGCTGCACTAAGAAGAAGAATCTGGAAGAAGGTGGTCAAGGAAAGAAAATTTCAGGCTGCCAGGTTACTTTAAAACTAACCTTCATCTGAGAGATAAGAGGGAATATATGATCTCTTAACTGGTTGCATATGTCAAATGTATTGCATGACTCGGACAGAGCAAAGCTGTTGCTATCAAACATCGTTTATTGAGTCAGTGTGATGGTGAAGGAACAGATCATATAGGCCAATTGATGGAAGGTTTGCGAAGAAATTTCAGGCTGCCTTGTAAAAGTATTTTAAAATACAAAAATGCAGTAGTTTATTATGATAAATGGTTATTATGATAAATGCTGCTGTATTTAGTAGTTTATTTTGACAATGTTAAGGTATTTGATGCCCAACGCTGGTTGATGTTTCTCTGTGTGATAAAACAAATTAATCTGATTTAAGGTTAATGCAAATTCTAAATACTGTTTCTTTTTATTTATACTAAGTTTTTTCTGGTTTCCACAATCATTGCAACTTTAAATTGTTTATACATGCTAGCTAAATAAAGCCTAGTTTTCAGTAATATAACTCGTTTATTTTTTATGATTTACTATTTTTTACCACTTTTATCACTGTTAAAATGTCTGGATTAATTGGTCGGAAAGTGCTTTTTAAAAAAAAAACTACCCAAAATGTTAATAATTAGTAATCAACAATTATACACAAGTTCTGACCCTCAAAAGTTGCACTGGGTACATCAAATATTTCATCAGATGGACAGATTGCCAAAATCAATAAGTTTAAACCTGAGCAAAAAGAGCTGCTGATCTAGAGATATTTTTTTCTGTAGTTTTATTTGTAACGCTAAGAAAGAGTTACTCCCTCGTTGTGTGAAAAGAGCAGGTTGCCGTGTTCCAGTCATTAAATGTATGAAAACACCAATTCTTCACCTTCAAGCTCTTTTATTTCATGAATTTAGCGCGAGTTATTCGGGTCAAAGTGTTACAGAGCCAGAGAGAAAAACTGAAGCTCAGTATTGAACCACAGCCCCTGCAACTGCTAAGCACCAACCTGATGAATTTTAATACCACCTGATACAAAAAGACATATATAATGCCTATATATATATATATATATATATATATATATATATATATATATATATATATATATATATATATATATATATATATATAATGCCTATATATATATATATATATATATATATATATATATATATATATATATATATATATATATATATATATATAAAAGACAATATAAAGGGAATAAAGAGAAATTCATACCGGATCGGTCGAGGCCCGGGTTACCAACGACCGCTACAGGTATCGTTAGCCAACAGAGTACTGGTGGAAATTGGGCTACTGTTGGCCGACATCTACAGAGATGGCAAGGAAAGGAGAAGTGTAGGGGAGTGGAGGTTCGGGTTGGTACATTAAATGTTGGTACTATTTCTGGTAAAGGGAGAGAGGTAGCTGATATGATGGAGAGGAGAAAAGTAGATATGTTGTTTGTTCAGGAGACCAAGTGGAAAGGGAGTAGAAGACTGTAGGGTGAGATTCAGGGAAGAGGTCAGACAGGGGTGGTAAAGAGGTGCTGGATAATTGGGCAACTACTGCAGAAGTAATAAGGGAGACAGCTAGAAAGGTACTTGGTGTGACATCTGGAAATAGAAAGGAAGACAAAGAGACATGGTGGTGGAATGAAGAAGTACAGTAAAGCATAAGGAGAAAGAGGTTGGCAAAACAGAATTGGGATGTGATGGGAAAAGTAGGCAGGAGTACAAGGAGATGCGGCAGCAGGTGAAGAGGGATGTGGCAAAAGCCAAGGAAAAGGCATATGAGGAGCTGTATGAGAAGTTGGAAGAAGCATGGAGATGTTTAGATGTTAGAGTTTTTAACATGATTGTTTAACAGGATTTTGGAAGGTGAGAGGATGCCTGAGGAATGGAGAAGGAGTGTGCTGGTACCGATCTTTAAGCATAAGGGAGATGTGCAGACTTGCAGTAACTACAGGGGAATTAATTTGATCAGTCACACCATTAAATTATGGGAAAGAGTAGTGGAAGCCAGGCTGAGAGAAGAGGTGACCATCTGTGAGCAGCAGTATGGTTTTATTCCGAGGAAGAGCACCACAGATGCCTTATTTGCTTTGAGGATGTTGATGGAGAAGTATAGAGAAGGGCAGAAGGAGTTGCATTATGTGTTTGTGGAATTAGAGAACGCAT
Organism: Silurus aristotelis; assembly: GCF_946808225.1. Taxonomy (NCBI): domain Eukaryota; kingdom Metazoa; phylum Chordata; class Actinopteri; order Siluriformes; family Siluridae; genus Silurus; species Silurus aristotelis. The sequence continues at coordinate 20,330,421 of NC_139583.1, forward strand.
ACGACAGAGTGCCAAGAGAGGAATTGAGGTACTGTATGAGAAAGTCAGGTGTGTCAGAGAAGTATGTGAGGGTGGTGCAGGACATGTATGAGGACAGTGTGACAGCAGTGAAGTGTGCAGTAGGAACGACAGACTGGTTCAAGGTGGAGGTTGGACTGCATCAAGGATGCTCTGAGCCCTTTCCTGTTTGCATGGGTGATGGACAGATTGACGGACAAGGTCAGACAGGAGTCTCCATGGACTATGATGTTTGCAGATGATATTGTGATTTGTGGTGAGAGTAGGGAGCAGGTTGAGAAGAGCCTGGAGAGTTGGAGGTACGCGCTGGAGAGAAGAGGAATGAAAGTCAGTAGGGGTAAGACAGAGTACATGTGTGTGAATGAGAAGGAGGACAGTGGAGTGGAGTGGTGCGGTTGCAAGGAGAAGAGGTGTAGAAGGTGGAGGAGTTCATGTACCTGGGGTCAACAGTGCAAAGTAATGGAGAGTGTGTGAGAGAAGTGAAGAAAAGAGTGCAGGCAGGGTGGAGTGGGTGGAGAAGAGTGACAGGAGTGATTTGTGATAGAAGAGTATCTGTGAGAGTGAAAGGGAAAATTTATAGGACTGTGGTGAGACCTGAGATGTTGTATGGTTTAGAGACAGTGGCATTGAGTAAAAGACAGGAAGTGGAGCTGGAGGTAGCAGAGCTGAAGATGTTAAGGTTTATTAGAGGGACAGCGCATGTAGGTCGTTTTAGAGACAAGGTGAGGAAGGTGAGATTGAGATGGTTTCGACATGTGCAGAGGAGGGACATGGGGTATATCGGTAGGAGAATGCTGAGGATGGACCCACCAGGAAGGAGGAAAAGAGGAAGACCAATGAGGAGGTTAATGGATGTGGTGAAGGAAGCCATGCAGGTAGTTGGGTTGAAAGAAGCATATGTAAAGGACAGAGGGGTATGGAAACGGATGATCCGCTGTGGCGACCCCTAATGGGAGAAGCCGAAAGAAGAAGATGATAAAAAAATAATTTTAATGTAAAAAAAGACAGATATGAAAACTTAAATGCCAGGCAACTTTAATAGCAAGATTGAGGTTATACTGAATGTTATCATGCTGTGAACTGCCCATGTCCAACTAGTTTCCCTTCTAAAATTTAAAAACAGCTATATGCTGGTTTGTTAGCAACAGCCAGAATCAAGCTACATATTTAATTAATTTAGAGTCGTTTTTTGCACAAAATTTAAGTTTTTAGGTGAGGAGACATGATTAAGATAAGTAAGAGTAAGATAAATTTGTTAAATAACGAAGACTACAGCAGGGGGCAGATCTTTTCCTTATAAAGCCCCACAGTTATGGAACAGCCTTCCAACCAGTGTTCGGGACTTAGACAGTCTCAGTGTTCAAGTCGAGGTTGAAAACATATTTATTTAGTCAAGCTTTTGATCAGTAGATTTTTTTCTTAGGTAAAGGCTCAGATCTGGAGGGAACATGGATAGAGTGTGTTTGGTGAACTGGGATATTTGTATGCTGTCGTCCCCTCACATTCACACGTTCACTTGGGTTTGCTGATGGTGGTGTGGTGGGTCGTCTCTTATCCCAGAGATCCCTCATGTCTGTGTTACCTTCTGGTTCTCCCTTGTAGTTATGCTGCGATAGCGAGTCTTGCCAGAGTCCAAACTGCACAGTGACATTAACTTCTATACAACAATAAGGACACTTAATAATCCATATCCTTCTCTTCCTGTCACCCTCTTCTCTCTCTCTCTCTCTCTCTCTCTCTCTCTCTCTCTCGGTCGAGTTAAACATGCTCCTGAGGCTCCAGTGACCACTGTTCCTGCCCCTCTCCCCTCCACTCTTCCCATTTCCTCCAGGCCTGCCTCTCGATAGTGTTCTCTTCGACTGGAGGCCACTCTGTGCAGCTTGGGACGGTTTCTCATCAACGCCTTGGGTGGTTCCATGAAATTTCGGAGTAAGAACGGGCGCTTTGAGGATGGAATGGACTGTAGTTAATGTCAACAGTCTCCCACACTGACTCAGGACTACTTTTCGCTTCTGATCATCAACACTGTACCCCGCAACATCGTATATCTGCTACAAATGGACATTCGGTGCAACCTAGATAAGGATGGGTTCCCTCTTGAGTCTGGTTCGTCTCAAGGTTTCTTCCTTATGCCATCTCGGGGAGTTTTTCCTTGCCACAGTCACCACTGGTTTGCTCATCAGGGACAAACTTACTTATAAAGAACATATTTACTTTTAATCACCACATTATCTGTGTAAAGCTGCTTTGAGACAATGTTCATTGTTAAAAGCGCTATACAAATAAAAATGAATTTAATTGAATTTAATAAATAGCTACTAAAAAACCCAGACCTGAGTGTTCTGGTGGATGGCATTAATAGTGATGCTTTCAAATGCTGTTGCTGAGGCAGTGTGCGGTTTGTGACACAGCCTGAAGGACCTGACTTAGAGCTACTGGTTAAAAGTATTATTATTAGTAGTAGTAGTTGCAGTAGTACTAGTAATTTTATTTTTATGATTATGATCATTAATATTATTGCATAGTTTAATGTACATGCTGCTGCTACAACACAGTGACTTTATGGTAACTTGGCATGTTTTACAGAGAACATTCCCATAATATTCCAATAATCCTATTTTTTTCTGGAAAACACCAATGATTTGGAGAATCTAAGCATTATTATGTGCTACAGCACTACCTAGTACCTCCATCAAGAGCAAAACTCCAGTCTCCTTTTAAAATCCTGATAATCATTTGTCTTTAGTCCTAAGGCTGAAAGGATAAATAATTTTTTTTATTTTTTTTTTAGACCTGGCCGTCTTATTTTGCTGCATTGAATCTACAAACTAATGACCTTTGATGAATACAATTTTGATAATATGCCAATTGTGACTATGTAGTCAAGTCAAGTCAAGAGGCTTTTATTGTCATTTCTACTATACACAGTGGTACACAGCACACAGTAAAAACGAGACAACGTTTCTCCAGAACCCTGGTGCTACACTAAACAACAACAAACAAAACAACATAGAGCTACAACACAAGTTACATAAAGTGCATCGAGTGCAACCTGGTGCAAACAGTGCAGACAGACAGTGCAGACAGACGACACAAGACAAGACACAAAACCCTATATAGCGCCGACCAGTAAACCTACTGTATACTTGAATACAGTACTGTACAAGAAGACTGTAAAAACTATACAAACTAAAAACTATATCCCAGAAGTGAGTATAAACAGTACAATGTAGTGCAAAAAATACAGCAGCAGTCGAAGGTGCAAAAACAGCATGTAAGCAATAGACCACAAGAATGCAAGGTAAATAGGTAAATGATAAATGATGGGTTGGTAAAATTCCTTTTCCAAACTGATTTTGAGTATTTTCCCATAAGAACAAATTGTAAATCACATCTTTAGATTTTAACACTGATATTTATTTTAATTGAACAACACATCATGCATTGTTATCAGTTTACACTAAAAGCTGTAGCTCTGCAGAACTGTTTCCCGTGATCAGTAAATTTAGGTTTAGGGTTACATACCTTGTACATACCTTGCCAATTGACATTGCCTCAAAGTAGCTTTACAAAGATAAAGAGGATATAAAGTTTCATAAAATAATGTATAAGTTTAGTGCCTATAAGTTTGTTTCCACTGCAGGGGGCACAAGTACAAGTCTCACTCATACACAGCTATAAATATGGTCATACTGGCTGGTGTATAAAGGGTTTGTTTTTTGGCCTTTGCATGTCTAGGTGGCTGATGGTGTACTCTGAGACAATTCTGTTGATCCTGCACAGTCAAGATATGAGAATAGGGTCCTACAGTAGCTTTCTCTGCTCATGGGTAATCTGTAAAACTGCCCTCTCAGGTATTGACTATACCCAAAATTGCATTTCTTTAGCGGATGGTAATACTTATGTTTGCACAATGTGAAATAATGTCAGGGGGAGGAGGCAGGGTTGCAGTTACAGGGGGCAAAGTATGCCAGGCATATGGTCCAACCTGGACGCTAGGTGGCCCCAAATCACCACTTATTGTTCGTATATGCTTTTTAAGTCCTACAACTTTGTATGGAAAAGCACGTGTCCAAATGTACTTAGGATTAAAAACATTTGATAACATATAAGGACCACTTTGTTATTGTGCATACAGTGTATATAGGACTAATTAATGCCAAAACTGTTAAATATGAATTTATGAATGAAGTTGTCTGTTGACACAGGTTTTGTCTAGATTGTGTATATGACTGGTTACTATTGCAATAGGTAATTTAGTTAAGCTTGTGGTATTCCGTTACAAATACTTCAGTCAGGTTTATTTTTTTACTGGAAAGTAAAACATTGAAAATTGGAACAAAACTGTTTAGTATCGTTTGTAATGCTGGGAGTATTCCATGATGGTTGTGTGAGAGGCATATGTGGCTTTATTGTGTTATAAATTGTACATTTATTTAAAATTAATAATATTTTCATTACAAACCGTTTACACCGAGTATAGCGGGAACCTATAGCTGCTGAGAGGCTAAGCAGCAGGACAAACACTGTGACTCTGTGACAGCATTGTAAAACCATGTAGATTTATTGATGTTATGTTGAATAAAGTCCGTAAGAGAAAACACTTGAAATTGTAAAATCGTTGAGAATTATTAAAACGTTCAACAGAAAGTAAGCGTTCCCACCAACTCACCCCCTTCTCTATACACTAACTTCAAACAGGAAAACACTAATTACGTAAATACCCACTTACACCTGTGCGAACAACATATCTGGAAATGCATAAAAAATAAATAAAAAAAAAAATGACGTAAATTTTTTGCACTTGCATACCAGCCACTGATTATTACACAATAAACCTGTAATAAATCACCAACACAATCAAAATACAATATAAACAATATGCAAATTTCATAACTCATTGTACATTATTTCCTTTTTTTTTTTAACAATATACTTAAAAAAATATATGAAATGTGTGTGCACGTGTGTGTGCATTCGGAAAACTCAAATGTTCATTTAGTTTATCCTTGAAGCAGAGTAAAGTTTATGTCTATGTCTAGTATAAGTCAGTAAAGTCAGTCGTCAGTAAGTTAATCAAGTCTAAGTCAAGTCAAAGGGTCAGTTGAGAGCTCTAAAATGTCACTGTTATAGTTAGTCTTTAAATTCCTCAGCTTCAAGAATACAACAAATTTTGGTAATTGGCCTGGCAATTAAAGCAGGTACTCATTAATCTTAACTACTAATGATCTTAACTTGCTGTGTGAATCCTTTTTTGTCCTCTATTGTGTGAACAATCTTGTCCATGATCCAAGAACTTCTTGGTGCATTAACGTCCACTACCAGTACAACATCTCCCACCTGAAGGGTGTGTGTCTTTACCATCCACTTTTGGCGTTCTTGTAGAAGAGGTAGATATTCACCAATCCATCGTTTCCAAAATAGGTTAGTTAAATATTCAATTTGACACCATCAAAACACCATCGACAGGCATAGACATCATCCTTCTCGAACAATCCAGGAGGTAGTGCAAGCTCTTGTTTAAGAACAAGATGATTGTGTTAAAGTTTCCAAGTTGTTGGGATCCAAAGATCTTTTTATGGGTCGATTATTAAGAATGGATTCTCTTTCACACAAGAATGTTTGAAGTCCCTCTTCATCCAGACTTTGGCCTCAAAGAATGGAATTCAGTATTTTCTTTATTGATCTGATGAGCCTTTCCCAGATCCCTTCATGATGTGATCCAGTAGGAGGATTGAAAGTTAATTTGATCTTCTTTTGAAGAACATTGTTAATCTGATTGTGATTCCAATTTTGTATCGCCTCCTGTAATTCACGCTCAGCCCTGACAAAGTTTGTTCCATTATCTGAAAGTATTTTAGTCACTTGTCCCCATCGAGCAATAAAACATCTTAGTGCATGAATAAATGAATCTGTGTCCAGTGATGCGATCATTTCAATGTGTGTTTAAGGTGGTTCTTCCTCGCTTCACCTCAAAAGGGCCGAAACAGTCTACTCCCACATGAATAAAGGGTGGTTTGTCTGGTGAAACTCAATCTTGAGGCAAATCAGCCATCTGCTGATGTCCTGCAATTCCATTGAACCTTCTGCATACAACACATTTTGATAGAATTCTTCTTATAGTTGCACTCGCTCCAGGGATCCAATATCGCTGTCGAAGCGTGGCCAACATGAAGTTCCGTCCACTGTGTCCTACTTCTTCATGTATTTTTTTGCAGAATCAAGTTGAAAATATGCAAGTCTTCAACCAATATGATTGGGTGTTTAGAGTCTTAGGGAATCAATGCTTTATCAAGTTGCCCACCAACCCTGATGATTTCAGACTGCAAAATTGGATTAAGACTATAGAGCAGACTATTTCGCTTTTCTACTCCATTCTTTCGTAGACTTGTCAGTTCCTCAGAAAATCCCTTTTTCTTAAGGAAAGTCGGATGATTTCCATTTCAGCCTTCTCCAATTCTTCCAAAGAAAGCAAGTCTCTACACAGAGCAAATTTGAACTTCTGCATTTCTTTATTAATAGTCATCCTTTGTTAATTTGGATCTGCACCAGGGCGAACAAGATTAGTCTGTAGTTGTTTACTTTTTTACTAAGATCCATCAAGATTATTTTTAAACGAAGGATCCATGCTACACATTTCTTAAGTCGAATCCAAGAAGAGAAGTACCGTAATTTCCGGACTATAAAGCGCACCCATATATAAGCCGCACCCACCGAATTTGACAAAGATTTTTATTTTTAACATAAATAAGCCGCACCTGTCTACACTGAAACTAATGAACTTTACACAAGCTTTAACGAAAGACACTAAATGCAATATGTTGCGCTTCTATTAGGAGCATAGCGGTATTTTGGGAATAGCCTGCCACTGCATTCTTCCTGTATTACTGCGTGTGTTCAAGGATTATGTTCTTATTATTTTCTCCGCTTATTCATCTCCGCTTATTGCCTCTCAAGGTACCACTGTATTTCTCTCGGGAGTTTATCTTTCGTCATCGTTGTGCGCCACCGGTGAAAGTTTTTTTCTCCCGATGCCGTGCAGCTCAGAACACAGGTGAGGTGCATTTTTTCGTTTCCGTTCGAAAATTTCATTGGTCTAATGTTATGTCGCTCAGAGTTTGTGAAACCAGGAAAAACGCAAGAAAAATCCATAAATACGCCGCTTCGTTGTTTAAGCCACAGGGTTCAAAACGTGGGAAAAAAGTGGTGGCTTATAGTCCAAAAAATACGGTAATTGAAGAGACGTAATACAGAATCAGATTCTTCTTTGACTTCTACCATGTTTACCAGAGTACTTCCTTTGAAGTGAAACAAGATTGCATCCCTGTTGGTGGGATCCATTGGCCATTCTTCTTGTGGTCGAACTAGATATGTGGGACCATAAATCCACATCTCATTCTTCAAGAACAAATCTACTTTCACTCCTCTAGAAGCCAGATCGTCTGGATTGCTTGAAGAATTCATGTACAGTGAGGAAAATAAGTATTTGAACACCCTGCTATTTTGCAAGTTCTCCCACTTAGAAATCATGGAGGGGTCTGAAATTGTCATCGTAGGTGCATGTCCACTGTGAGAGACATAATCTAAAAAAAAAATCCAGAAATCACAATGTATGATTTTTTAACTATTTATTTGTATGATACAGCTGCAAATAAGTATTTGAACACCTGAGAAAGTCAATGTTAATATTTGTTACAGTAGCCTTTGTTTGCAATTACAGAGGTCAAACGTTTCCTGTAGTTTTTCACCAGGTTTGCACACACTGCAGAAGGGATTTTGGCCCACTCCTCCACACAGATCTTCTCTAGATCAGTCAGGTTTCTGGCCTGTCGCTAAGAAACACGGAGTTTGAGCTCCCTCCAAAGATTCTCTATTGGGTTTAGGTCTGGAGACTGGCTAGGCTACGCCAGAACCTTGATATGCTTCTTACAGAGCCACTCCTTGGTTATCCTGGCTGTGTGCTTTGGGTCATTGTCATGTTGGAAGACCCAGCCTCGACTCATCTTCAATGCTTTAACTGAGGGACGGAGGTTGTTCCCCAAAATCTCGCAATACATGGCCCCAGTCATCCTCTCCTTAATACAGTGCAGTCGCCCTGTCCCATGTGCAGAAAAACACCCCCAAAGCATGATGCTACCACCCCCATGCTTCACAGTAGGGATGGTGTTCTTGGGATGGTACTTATCATTCTTCTTCCTCCAAACATGTTTAGTGGAATTATGACCCAAAAGTTCTATTTTGGTCTCATCTGACCACATGACTTTCTCCCATGACTCCTCTGGCTCATCCAAATGGTCATTGGCAAACTTAAGACGTGCCTAAACATGTGCTGGTTTAAGCAGGGGAACCTTCCGTGCCATGCATGTTTTTAAACCATGACGTCTTAATGTATTACCAGCAGTAACCTTGGAAACGGTAGTCCCAGCTCTTTTTAGGTCATTGACCAGCTCCTCCCGCTTAGTTCTGGGCTGGTTTCTCACCCTCCTTAGGATCATTGAGACCCCACGAGGTGAGATCTTGCATGGAGCCCCAGTCCGAGGGAGATTGACAGTCATGTTTAGCTTCTTCCATTTTCTAATGATTGCTCCAACAGTGGACCTTTTTTAACCAAGCTGCTTGGCAATTTCCCCGTAGCCCCTCCAGCCTTGTGGAGGTGTACAATTTTGTCTCTAGTGTCTTTGGACAGCTCTTTGGTCTTAGCCATGTTAGTAGTTGGATTCTTACTGATTATATGGGGTGGACAGGTGTCTTTATGCAGCTAACGACCTCAAACAGGTGCATTTAATTTAGGATAATAAATGTAGTGGAGGTGGACATTTTAAAGGCAGACTAACAGGTCTTTGAGGGTCAGAATTCTAGCTGATAGACAGGTGTTCAAATACTTATTTGCAGCTGTATCATACAAATAAATAGTTTAAAATTCATACATTGTGATTTCTGGATTTTTTTTTTTTTAGATTATGTCTCTCACAGTGGACATGCACCTACGATAACAATTTCAGACCCCTCCATGATTTCTAAGTGGGAGAACTTGCAAAATAGCAGGGTGTTCAAATACTTATTTTCCTCACTGTACCTCCACTGTGATACATCAGAAACTTCAAAATGTCAGACACTCTTAACCACAAAGCACTTAAATCTTGGTCTTATTTCGAAGGTATTTGAGTACTAAAGTGCTGTCAGTTCAAAAAATTGAACCCTGAAAGGGTATCTTGAGTTCTTTCATCCATATCTTATCAATTCGACTAGCAAGTGTAGCAGCTTTAAGTTCCAAGCGAGGGATTGTAATGGGTTAATGGTGTAACTCTTGCCTTGCTTACCAGTTTTTTGTCATTATGAAGCAGCAGATAGGATACCACACTATATCCTTGTGCAGATTTTACTTCTCCAAACCCATCAGGCTTCAAACATCATTTGACCTTAAAACTCTCCAAGCGATGCAAATCATCCAGCCAGTTCATCCAACGCTGAACCTACATCCTACACCGAAGGGATAACATTGTCCCATCCTATTCCCTCTCTACACAGATCTTGCAGTATCCTCTTGGCAGACAGAATCACAGGTGACAAGAACCCCAGTGGTTCATAAATAGAGCTTACCACTGAGAGAATTCCTCGCCTTGTAAGAGGCTCTATCTTTGACTACCACTTTGAAATGAAAGGCATCTGATTCAGCACACCATTGCACTCCCAATGCTCTTTCAAGTGGCAAAGTGTCACTATCCAAGTCCAAATCCTTTACCTTCTTCTCTCTGTCCTTTTCAGGTATAGCACCCAATACAGCACGGCTGTTACTCATCCAATTTGTTAAATGAAATCCTCTATCTGCACACATATTAGTGAGATCCTTGTACAGCTGCACAACATCTGATTCAGAAGGTACAGAAACTAGACAGTCATTCACATAGAAATTATTAAAAACAACAAGTGTGAGTCAAATAGATCCTTTTGATCCATTGCACATTTCCTCAATGCAAAATTTGAGCAACTTGGTGATGATGTTGCTCCAAATAAGTGCACCAACATTCTGTATTTCTCTAGATTGACATTTATGTAACCTTCTGGCCACCACAGAAATCTTAAGAGATCACAATCTTCTGGGTGAACTCGGACTTGATGGAACATGGATCGATGTCAGCCAACAGTGCGACAGGTTCCAGTATAAATCGGACAAGCACGCTCACTAATGAACTAGTTACAACCGGACCTTGCAGAAGCATTTGATTCAGTGATGTACCCTGATAAGAATCTCCACAATCAAACACCACCCTGATCTTTTGCTTCTTGGGGTGATATACACCATGATGGGGTATAAACCACAGACGTCCATCACATCTCTTTAGTTCAGACCAGGTACCCTTTCTTATGGATGGCGTCCTCCATAAAGGTGTTATAATTTACATGAAAGGAAGAATTTACTTTAAACTTCCTTTGAAGAGTTAAAGCATGTTGTTCTGCAATTCTCCTGTTCCTAGGCATGACCACTTCAGCATCTCTGAATGGTTGACCGACATAATAATGACCATTAATCAATTTTGCTGAATGGGACATATAATCCATAAACTGTTGATCCTCCTTTGACATTCCTGTCTGTTCTTCATGAGCAGTTTCAGGAAAATCAACCTTGAACTGCTGCTTCCACAACTCCTCCAACTGCATTACTGTAATCTAGGGCTGGGCCATATGGCCTAAAAAAAAAAATTTGCGATTTAAATCGATTTTTTTTCCCAAAAATCAATCTGCATATGACAAAGAAAATGTTCAAAAAAAGTATTTTTTGCCACCCCCTACTCTAAAAACTCTCTCTGAGGGGGCACTCGTTGCTGGGACAGAGAGTTATTTTTTTGCCAGTCTACTTAGCCTTGGAAAATTCGGTTGGTAGCGCTTCCACCACTCAAGGGGATCTGTGTCTGGGTCTACCTCAGGGGTCAATAAGTAAGTCGTCAACTCAGTCTCTATCGTTACTGCCAAAGACTGGTGGGGAGATGCCACTGGTGCATTATTTTTGAAGAAGGCTGCTAAAGTCATCTTTTTCTTGAGTGGCGGCTGTGCTTCTTCTTGGCGCACCTGCACTGCTGGGTCAATGTAGGTTGTGCGGAACCTTGGGTCCATCAGTGAGAACATGTCCAAGAGTTCATCCTTTACAGGGTCGCTGTATTTGTCATCAAGTTACTGCATTATGTTTCTTTTTATTGTTTTAGTGAGCTCTGTCTCTTCCTCCTCTGGCTGTAGGAGACTGGTTTTGAACTGCTGGAGCACCGGTTTAATGTAGGAAACACTGACATAAGACTCCCCGGAGAGTGCGTCGGTAAAGTCTTAGAGTGGTTTCACAGCTTTATTTATGGACTCCAACACATCTGAATCTTGACAAGTGGGCACAAGATGGGCACCGAACCCAGGACACGGACTATGGCCTTCTCCTGCTCGAGAAATCTCTCTATCGTTTTTTGCAGTGAACCCCATCTGGTCGGGGACTCCATTACTAGCTGATGAGTGGGTAGACTGAACTCCGCCTGTACTCTAGTCATGTCTCTTCTTTTTTTTTCCAGCTGTAAGAAAAGTCAGAAACAGCCTTTTTACACACCCCAATGGCACGTTCGAGCCGTGGGTCCTTCACACCATTCTCGAATAAATAAAGAATACAATCAAAAGACATTTTAGTAAAACATGACCTTCATTCACAACTTTTTAATGGTATTATTACTACTCTTACCGATAATGCTTATCGATCCGGTACTTTAACAGTATTCTTATCGGTTCTTTTTGTTGTATATAATAAAATAAAAATTTAAAACATAATTAACATTGCTTTAGAAGCTGAAATGTATCTATAAAATGTAAATCTACAGCAAAAGAAACAATGTTTGAACAAAATGAATAAACATCTAGGCCTATTTGTAAATGCAGCAGTTTGCAGGTATTTTTTTGTAAGTTAAGACAATTAGAACAAGAACAAAGAAAAAAAATGGTTAATACATTAAATATACAATTAAACAAATATACAAAATAAATAAACTGTGCTTTATTTCAGGAAAAAACGGTACTGATCAGGTAAGTAATATAGCCCAAAAAAAAAAAAAAAAAAAAAAAAATATATATATATATATATATATATATATATATATATATATATATATATATATATATATATATATATATATATATATATATATATTAAAATAATAATAATAATAATAAATAAAAATAATAATAATTACACTATTCTGCATAATATAAATGCATATGCACAAAGAGCACGCACTCATACATACACGTACGCGTGCGAGCACGGACACACACAAGGGGCATGCAGCTGTATCATACAAAGAAATAGTTAAAAAAAATCATACATTGTGATTTCTGGATTTTTTTTTTTTTTAGATTATGTCTCTCACAGTGGACATGCACCTACGATGACAATTTCAGACCCCTCCATGATTTCTAAGTGGGAGAACTTGCAAAATGGCTGGGTGTTCAAATACTTATTTTCCTCACTGTACATCACTTGAATGCATAGCCATTAGACTCTTACCTATGGCATTGTGCAATCTGTGTCCAAAGCACTGGAGGTTGGGCCACTCGTTGTCATTCTGTAGTCATACAGGTTAGTCGGTCTTCAACGAGGTTTCAAGAGCTCAGAGCATCTTTTAGCCCCTGGTCATTTATTTCCCCTTTGTGTTCGTCGGGAAAGTACGCCGTTTGGAGGCAGACGCTTCGGAGAGTCCAGTCGTCGTTAACAAAGTGGACCGCTAAACTCATATAGGGCTGCATCGTTCGACTGAACCATAAATCTGCTGTGGCAGAGTAAAACGTCACTGCTTCCAACTCCTTAGCAATCCTTTGGCGTGTATTATTATATAGCTGAGGCAAGGCAACTTCAGAAAAATATTTGCAGCTTGGTAGCACACACCTGGGGTCCAAAACATCAGCATTTAGCATATGAATAACCCCCGGCTTTTCCACAGTACATATGGGCACCATATCTATATACATTTCCACTGCATCCGTGATCGCTTTCCACCGGGCCCCATTTTTATCATACGGAACACAGTTTGTAAATGTTTAAGACTGTAAGTCATTTCATAGGGCCCTACATCTCTCCCACTCGACAGCATGCCTCTGTTTGAGGTGCTGCAGTAAATTGTTGGTACTGCTACCTTTGCTTGCAACAGCCTTTAAACACACTTTGCAGCGGGGAGTTTGTGCTGCGTCTGACTGATTGTGGCATCGCTCCTTTAACTCATATGCAACGACTCTCCATTTGTCTGAGTTTATAAGGAAGCTTTGAAAGGAAAACTGGCATATTAGTGGGGAGATTCAACTCATTTATATAGTTAATGTCCTGCATAGCATTACAACAACTTCTTAGGAAAAGACCATACTCTTGTAGTGCCCTAGCATCTTTGGCTTTTATAACGTTCCATAAAAGAGCTTTCTCCATATATGATGCAGCTATTTTTACCTCATTGCCAAAATTCTCCTTAAGCAAAGCTTTAGCCCTTAGATAACCTTGTGAAGGGGTCATAAGCTGGCAACTTCTAACAAGTTCTTTTGGCTGTCCTCGTGTATATTGCTCCAGGAAATGAAGACAATCCCCCGGGCTGTCTGCTTTCTTTTCCACCACCTCCTCAAACAAACGCATAAACTCATGCATGGATCTTCAACAATGTAAGGAATTTCTCTGGGTGGAAGTGAAGACAGGTTATGCTGTTTAACCAATAAAGTAGCTATATTATTCTGCTTACCAATGAGCTGAAGCATGCTTGTGTGGCTCACATCATTTTGAAAATTTGATCCATTAGCATTTCCAATATTCTGATTATCCAATGGTGACAAATAAGGCAGCGTAGATTGTGAAGGTTTTATTTTAGATATTGTTGGACCGACAGGGATTGAGAATTTGAAATCCTTGGCATGTTATCAACATGTGATGTATGAAATACAGGCAAGGACTGATTCTGCTGGAACACTAACTGTAGGCACAAATGAGTCCACATTAGAATGAAGAGGTTGAGACACGATTCTATTGATGGATGCATGCGATTCTGAACACACAGCTTGATAAACCTTTACTCTGGCCATTGACTCTGCTGATTTAGTTTCCAAATCCAGGTTTTCCTCCTTTCCCTCAGCTGTTCCTCTAGTTCCTCTAAATCATTTTTCTTTTGCAGCATTTGTTGAGAGGCCAATAAAGCAGCCAGTTCTGCATCAGCTTTTAGACAAGTGGAAGAAATGGAAGATCGGCCTGATCGCGATCCATGAGATACCACTCCAGTAGATCTTTTACTGTTTATATTTGAAACACTGTCCATTGGTTGAATTTCATCTTCAGAATCCATTTCAGCTTCTAGATGTACATTAGAGAGCCGAGTATCATGTGTTGTAGACACAACTTCAGCAGATGGTGAACTATTAGATGCACGAATACCTTGAGATGTTGCATCTACTTCCATAAGCCTGGGCTCATGGGTATCAGAAGGAGCAATGCAGAGATTTGATTTCCCAGTTTCATTCATCCATTGTTCAACATCCTTTACAAAGCCATTCTAGTGTTCAGATATTGAGTCAAACCATTCATTTTGTCTAGCTTGTTCCTCCAGAGGTAGTAGAGGCAGTACACCTTTATGTAGTACAGATGCAACATCCATCAGCAAGTTCATAGTTTTCAACAATGAACACACTTGAGACGCATCGTCATCGCATTTCATCAACTTTTTCTTCGACACGATCATATTTTTCACTTTACTCTTGCGATCCTTTTGCAAGGATTACATTTTTGCAAGTAGAGCTTTTGCTGTGGGCTTATGCTCTCGTTTACTGCGGTTAAGCCAGCCACACCTTGAAAATACATGGTTAAGCCAACCGCACTTTGTTTAGTGTTGCGTGTCTAATCGTACACTTACGGTATGGGTGGTGGGAGCGGTCAAAACAGATTTAAAGACGCTTCAGAAAGGAGCTTCCGTTATAAAAACAAAAATACATAAAATAGCAATACATTGTTTTTTTTGTTGTTTTTTATTAAAGCACAAATAATTTTCGTTTGTGGTATATCTATCTATATATATATAAAGCTCAAATACCACTGACTGACTCACTCACTCATCACGAAATCTCAAAAACCACTGAACGGATTGCAATGAAATTTGGAACATACCTTCCTCTTGGGTCTTAGGTGCTCACTAAGAAAGGGTTTTGAAAAATTCGCCCTGGATCGCGGCTAACTCGCGAAAAACGCGATTTCTCACGCATTGTAAATTCTTCGAAATAACATTACGGATCCTAATGAAACTTAGTACATTGTTTCTTATTAGATGTTAGATGCACGATAAAAATTATTTTTAAAGTAGTTTGCCCTGTATCGGTACTACAAAGGGGTAGTACGTTATTTGTTGACGTTACGTTCTGATCTCTGATCATCCAGTCCTGACTGCTTATTGCCATATTGCTTAGCCTTCTGCCTTCCGTAGCGAAGCACGGGTACTTTCAGCTAGTATATATATATATATATATATATATATATATATATATATATATATATATATATATATATATATATAAAATCAAAGCCCATATTCAAACACTCTTAAAACATCTTGTATGGTGTTTGAGACTATACAGTAAAATGTAAAAGCAAAATCACCTTTATTTTACCTTCCTTTAAATGTTTGCTAATTCATTCAATTAATCTTTACTCAGAGTGAGCCTGACTATCAATGAATTCATTTTCAGGTCTGTTTAAGAAACATAATTAGTGTATTTGAATCACCGTATTCACTCAAAACATTTTAAGGTTTGCTCATTGTTTTAAATAATTAATATTTAGAGTGTCCCTGTCTATTAATGTATTAAATTTCAACTCATTTTACTGTGGAATTTTGGAGAAAGTAAAGGCAAAATTACTCAAAACTTCAGGTGCATTTTCAATCATGTTCCATATTCAAACACTCAAAACTTTTTTCTTTATAGGTTTGCTCAATCTTTTAAATTATTCTTATTAAGAGTGTCCCTGTCTATTACTCTAATACATTTCAACTTATTTTACTGTGGAGTTCTTAAGGCAAAATCATTTAAACCTCAAGTGCATTTTCAATCATATTCCATATTCAAACACTCACAAAACAATTTTCCTTCATAGGTTTGCTCATTCTTTCAAATGTTTCTCATTCAGATTTACCCTGTCTATTAGTTTATTGATTTTCAAGATTTTCTACTTTACCCTTTTTTCAAATGCAAAAAATAAGTGTATTTTTATTTAATTTGCCTTTTTTTTTCCAGATTACAATTTGGGCATCTTAAAGAAGAAGCACACTCTGGGCATGATGTAATCAATTAGAATCTGCCAGACTGCACCAACTATATCTACTTTGACTTTAGCAACTGTGGACATTTATTGACTCTTCTGCACACTGATTCACACACCTAAAATTCTCATTATATTAGGCTTTTGTTTTATTGTTTGGAAATTACATATTTCTATTTTTATCTAATGTCTGGTTACATAATCACTATCACAAATTGTTGGTTGTATTGCAATCAAATCAGTCAATCCTGTGCTTGTAAAGTGTCATTGAGTCTTGAAAGGTGCCTAATAAAATGCATTTTGATTATCATTAAACTACTATAGGACCAAGCTGCAATAGAGTCTGTGGCAGAATGTCACCAAAGAGGTCTGCAGAAGCATAAGGACTGTAATTGATTACAAGCTTTCTGGACAAAATATATAAATAAATAGAAAATAAAAACGTAACAAGGTCCCCGTCCAAAATGTTTATACTACTCACACCGAAACAATAATATTATTATATGTTATTATTATTATTTTCTATTTTAGTGGAAAGTAGATTTTTTTTATTACCTTGCAATAACTGCTAAAACCTATTACATTTAAAGTTACATTATAGGTACAAATGTCAGAACTGCATAAGTATAATTTCATGTACATCATCTAATTGAAATTAAATGATATAAAGAATCATATGGATGATTTTCGTGGGTGAAATAAGAAGAAGGAAGTAATTGTTATGCTCTGGGTTATATTTAAGCCAATTAGAGGATTAAGTTAATTAAATTACAGTAAATTTCAATTTGTATTTATAAATGTTCAGGAACTAGGGTTTGTTTAAAAATGTGTGTGTGTGTATGTGTGTGTTTATTTCGGAACCTGTACCTTCACCATTTTTGGAAAGGCAAGTATATACACAAGGGAATATATATATATATATATATATATATATATATATATATATATATATATATATATATATATATATATATATATACACACACACACACACACACACACATACACACACACACATACACAGTGGGTACAAAAAGTATTCAGACCCCCTTAAATTTTTCACTCTGTTATATTGCAGCCATTTGCTAAAATCATTTAAGTTCATTCTTCTTCCTCATGAATGTACACACAGCTCCCCATATTGACAGAAAAACACAGAATTGTTGACATTGTTGCAGATTTATTAAAAAAGAAAAACTGAAATATCACATGGTCCTAAGTATTCAGACCCTTTGCTGTGACACTCATATTTAACTCAGGTGCTTTCCATTTCTTCTGATCATCCTTGAGATGGTTCTACACCTTCATTTGAGTCCAGCTGTGTTTGATTATACTGATTGGACTTGATTAGGAAAGCCACACACCTGTCTATATAAGACCTTCCAGATCACAATGCATGTCAGAGCAAATGAGAATCATGAGGTCAAAGGAACTGCCTGAAGAGCTCAGAGACAGAATTGTGGCAAGGCACAGATCTGGCCAAGGTTACAAAAAGATTTCTTCTGCACTTAAGGTTCCTAAGAGCACAGTGGCCTCCATAATCCTCAAATGGAAGACGTTTGGGACGACCAGAACCCTTCCTAGAGCTGGCCGTCCAGCCAAACTGAGCTATCGGGGGAGAAGAGCCTTGGTGAGAGAGGTAAAGAAGAACCCAAAGATCACTGTGGCTGAGCTCCAGAGATGCAGTCAGGAGATGGGAGAAAGTCAACCATCACTGCAGCCCTCCACCAGTCGGGGCTTTATGGCAGAGTGGCCCGACGGAAGCCTCTCCTCAGTGTAAGACACATGAAAGCCCACATGGAGTTTGCTAAAAAACACCTGAAGGACTCCAAGATGGTGAGAAATAAGATTCTCTGGTCTGATGAGACCAAAATAGAACTTTTTGGCCTTAATTCTAAGCAGTATGTGTGGAGAAAACCAGGCACTGCTCATCACCTGTCCAATACAGTCCCAACAGTGAAGCATGGTGGTGGCAGCATCATGCTGTGGGGGTGTTTTTCAGCTGCAGGGACAGGACGACTGGTTGCAATCGAGGGAAAGATAAATGCGGCCAAGTACAGGGATATCCTGGACAAAAACCTTCTCCAGAGTGCTCTGGACCTCAGACTGGGCCGAAGGTTTACCTTCCAACAAGACAATGACCCTAAGCACACAGCTAAAATAACGAAGGAGTGGCTTTACAACAACTCCGTGACTGTTCTTGAATGGCCCAGCCAGAGCCCTGACTTAAACCGAATTGAGCATCTCTGGAGAGACCTAAAAATGGCTGTCCACCACTGTTTACCATCCAACCTGACAGAACTGGAGAGGACCTGCAAGGAGGAATGGCAGAGGATCCCCAAATCCAGGTGTGAAAGACTTGTTGCATCTTTCCCAAAAAGACTCCTGGCTGTATTAGATCAAAGGGGGCTTCTACTAAATACTGAGCAAAGGGTCTGAATACTTAGGACCATGTGATATTTCAGTTTTTCTTTTTTAATAAATCTGCAACAATGTCAACAATTCTGTATTTTTCTGTCAGTATGGGGTGCTATGTGTACATTCATGAGGAAGAAGAATGAACCTAAATGATTTTAGCAAATGGCTGCAATATAACAAAGAGTGAAAAATGTAAGGGGGTCTGAATACTTTCCGTACCCACTGTATGTATGTATGTATGTATATATATATATATATATATATATATATATATATATATATATATATATATATATATATATATTCCCGTGTGTGTGTGTGTGTGTGTGTGTGTGTGTGTATATATATATTATATATATATTTTTTTATTTATTTATACAGGCAGTCATGACTAAGCTTTGCCAAATGCACCGTAAAGATTCTGAGGACACATGGAAAAAGGGTTATGATCAGATTAAATTGTTTTTATTTGGCCTCAACATTAATCGAAAATCTGTACAATGATTTGAAGACTGCAGTCCTCAAAGAAAATTGCCAATATTTGCAAAGTTTAGATGTGCAAAGTTAGTAAAGGTTGTAATTAAAATCAATAGGAAAAAAAACAACAAAACAGAACAAGTTAGCGATGCTATTTTACTTTTTTCACTCAGAACTCAGTTATTTTTAACGGTGTTGTTGGTTTTATACAGTATCTTTCATTGCAATGTAATAGGTTGTACTGAGTAAATACAGCCGGTAAAACAAACTGTGTTTTCATTTCCGGCTTAAAAGTAACAAAATGTGATTATTTTAGGTTTAAGAAGTCATTAATTTCTATACAGACTGTATATTTATAGAAAGCTGTACTAGCATCATATCACAGTTTTTGCCCATTGCTTGCACACTAAATCCGAATGCTTAGACCAAAGCCTCAATACCTAAACTTCTTGTAGCATAAGCTTAAACACATTTTAAACTTTGTTTGCAATTTTGTAGCACACTTATTGCGAAACACTACACTACATGTTTTCTTACATTAGACACATTTTTCAAAAACGAAATCACCTGTTATCATTGGGAAAACACTGTTCAAAATGCAAAACTCATCTGGCAATTATAGGCACTTACATACACACCTGAAAACACTTGTACAGAAAACAGAACACCAATCGGTCTGAGCCTTAGCACTACAAATAGGCCTCAGGTAAGACATTGAGAACTTTGCAAGCATGGAGGCAATGCGAGTAAGAGTAAAAGGAGGACAAAGAGAGAGAGGAGTTGGACGTGGAAGAGGACAAAAGACGAGGACCAGTGCGGAGACGTGTGTCGGATGACATCAGGGCTACTCTGGTGGACCATGTCATAAATCATGGCTTATCCATGAGGGGAGACTGGGCAAAGAGTCCACCCTAACCTCAGTCGCTACACAGTAACATCGATAATAAGAACATTCCGACTGGAAAACAGGTATAAGTTTCTGCTCCAGACTGTACCTACTGTATGTGTCACATGATTCTGTATCATATTACAGTATTACTGTAAAATACTATTCAAAAATGAGTAGTGCTGTGAAGTATATGTAAAGGAGTATCATTGTGATGTTACAGTACTGTGTACAGTTTGAAAGTACAGTATGTAAAAAAGGACCTAACCAATGGCATCTTGTGGTGGCATTTTTTACAGAATGGTTGGGCTACCTCCTCGAGGTGGAAGGGAACGTCTCTTTACTCAAGAGACAGTAACAGAAAATATTGTAATATTGCAATGGAAGAGGCATGTGGAGACATTGAGGTGGGATCCATCCAAGGGTGGATTAGGCACACAAGACGATATTTTGCCCGATGCCTAGCCCGCGAGGACATCGAACAGAAGGCGGGATCCATAAGACCCCCCCAGGCCCCCACCACACACATACACGTGCACACACACACACACAAAACAAGTGTTTTTTTTCCCCCACAATAGCAGTTTATCCAGTATTTGTTTTGTTTTTTACTTTTGTTTTGTTGCTAAATGTAATGACTTGTGATTCTATTTTTCTTTATTTTTTTAAGAATTCTTTTTTTGTAAAAACTCTTGTTTGATTACTGAATACATTTAAACAAATCAATCTTTAAATAAATCTACTTTTGAGTTTAACAAAAGACTGAGTCTAAGAAAATTACAATATAAATAAAAACACAAAGACTGCAGTGTTTTATATAAAGCGCATCAGTGTGTTGCTGGTGATATGAAAGAGTAATTCAAATGGTGCTTGTGTGTATGGTTTTGTTACAAGAATTTCATTTTTAGAAAGGAGTGTTAAGTTTTAAATGCAGTGTTTCATTTTGGCATAGATGTGAGTTGTTAATCTCCATGTGCTACAGTGAGGAAAATAAGTATTTGAACACCCTGCTATTTTGCAAGTTCTCCCACTTAGAAATCATGGAGTGGTCTGAAATTGTCATCGTAGGTGCATGTCCACTGTGAGAGACATAATCTAAAAAAATAAATCCAGAAATCACAATGTATGATGATTTCTGTGATTTCTGGATTTATTTAAAAAATAAATCCAGAAATCACAATGTATGATCCTCTCCTTGAACTGCCACCTTAACGTGGTGGAGGGGTTTGAGTACTCGAATGACCCTAGGAGCTATGTTGTCCGGGGCTATATGCCCCTGGTAGGGTCTCCCAAGGCAAACAGGTCCTGGGCGACGGGTCAGACTAAGAGCGGTTCAAAACCCCTTATGAGAGATACTACATCAGGGACCGTGAAGTCGCCCGGTATGGCGCAGCCGGGGCCCCACCCTGGAGCCAGGCCCGGGGTTGGGGCTCGTATGCGAGCGCCTGGTGGCCGGGCCTTCCCCCACAGGGTCCGGCCGGGCTCAGCCCGAAGGAGCGACGTGGGGCCGCCTTCCAGTGGGCTCACCACCTGCAGGAGGGACCGTAAGGGGCCGGTGCTAAGAGGATCGGGCAGCAGTCGAAGGTGGAGGCCTCGACAACCCGATCCCTGGACACGGAAGCTAGCTCTAGGGACGTGGAATGTCACCTCGCTGGCGGGGAAGGAGCCTGAGATTGTGCGTGAGGTTGAGAGGTTCCGACTAGAGATAGTCGGGATCACCTCTACGCACGGCCTGGGCTCTGGAACCACACTCCTCGAGAGAGGATGGACTCTTTACAACTCTGGAGCTGCCCATGGTGAAAGGCGTCGGGCTGGTGTGGGTTTGCTTATAGCCCCCCAGCTCAGCCGCCATGTGTTGGAGTTTACCCCGGTGAACGAGAGGGTCGTTTCCCTGCGCCTACGGGTCGGGGATAGGTCTCTCACTGTCGTGTGTGCCTACGGGCCAAACGGCAGTATAGAGTACCCGGCCTTCTTGGGGTCTCTGGGAGGGGTGCTGGACAGTGCTCCGACTGGGGAATCCGTCGTTCTACTAGGAGACTTCAATGCACACGTGGGCAGCGACAGTGACACCTGGAGGGGTGTGATTGGGAGGAATGGCCCCCCTGATCTGAACCCGAGCGGTGTTCAGTTATTGGACTTCTGTGCTAGTTACAGTTTGTCCATAACGAACACCATGTTCAAGCATAAGGGTGTCCATCAGTACACGTGGCACCAGGACACCCTAGGTCGTAGGTCGATGATCGACTTTGTGGTCGTTTCATCTGACCTGCGGCCGTATGTCTTGGACACTCGGGTAAAGAGAGGGGCGGAGCTGTCAACTGATCACCACCTGGTGGTGAGTTGGATCCGATGGCGGGGGAGGAAGCTGGACAGACTCGGCAGACCCAAGCGTACTGTGAGGGTCTGCTGGGAACGTTTGGCCGAGCCTCCTGTCAGAGAGATCTTCAACTCCCACCTCCGGCGGAGCTTTGACCAGATCCCGAGGGAGGCCGGAGATATTGAGTCCGAGTGGACCATGTTCTCCACCTCCATTGTCGAAGCGGCCGCTCGGAGCTGTGGCAGTAAGGTCTCCGGTGCCTGTCGAGGCGGCAATCCCCGAACCCGGTGGTGGAAACCGGAAGTAAGGGATGCCGTCAAGCTGAAGAAGGAGTCCTACCTGGCCTGGTTGGCTTGTGGGACTCCTGAGGCAGCTGACGGGTACCGGCAGGCCAAGCGAACTGCAGCCCGGGTGGTTATCGAGGCAAAAACTCGGGCCTGGGAGGAGTTCGGTGAGGCCATGGAGAAGGACTATCGGCTGGCCTCGAAGAGATTCTGGCAAACCGTCCGGCGCCTCAGGAGGGGAAAGCAGTGCCCCACCAATGCTGTTTACAGTAGAGGTGGGGAGCTGTTGACCTCAACTGGGGATGTCGTTGGACGGTGGAAGGAATACTTCGAGGATCTCCTCAATCCCGCCGTCACGTCTTCCATTGAGGAAGCAGAGGCTGAGGGCTCAGAGGCGGACTCGTCCATCACCCAAGCTGAAGTCACCGAGGTAGTAAAGAAACTCCTCGGTGGCAGGGCACCGGGGGTGGATGAGATCCGCCCTGAGTACCTCAAGTCTCTGGATGTTGTGGGGCTGTCTTGGCTGACACGCCTCTGCAGCATCGCGTGGCGGTCGGGGACAGTGCCTCTGGAATGGCAGACCGGGGTGGTGGTCCCTCTTTTTAAGAAGGGGGACCGGAGGGTGTGTTCCAACTATAGGGGGATCACACTTCTCAGCCTACCTGGGAAAGTCTATGCCAGGGTACTGGAGAGGAGAATACGGCCGATAGTAGAACCTCGGATTCAGGAGGAACAATGTGGTTTTCGTCCAGGCCGTGGAACACTGGACCAGCTCTATACCCTCTACAGGGTGCTGGAGGGTTCATGGGAGTTTGCCCAACCAGTCCACATGTGCTTTGTGGATTTGGAAAAGGCATTCGACTGTGTCCCTCGCGGCGGCCTGTGGAGGGTGCTCCGGGAGTATGGGGTTGGGGGCCCTTTACTAAGGGCTGTCCGGTCCCTGTATGACCAAAGCAGGAGCTTGGTTCGCATTGCCGGCAGTAAGTCAGACTTGTTCCCGGTGCATGTTGGACTCCGGCAGGGCTGCCCTTTGTCACCGGTTCTGTTCATAATTTTTATGGACAGAATTTCTAGGCGCAGCCAGGGGTCGGAGGGTGTCCGGTTTGGTGACGACACGATTTCGTCTTTGCTCTTTGCAGATGATGTTGTCGTGTTGGCTTCATCAGACCAGGACCTTCAGCATGCACTGGGACGGTTTGCAGCCGAGTGTGAAGCGGCTGGGATGAGAATCAGCACCTCCAAATCCGAGGCCATGGTCCTCAGTCGGAAAAGGGTGGCTTGCCCACTTCAGGTTGGTGGGGAGTTCCTGCCGCAAGTGGAGGAGTTTAAGTATCTTGGGGGAACGGGAGATTGACAGACGGATCGGTGCAGCTTCTGCAGTAATGCGGTCGATGTACCGGTCTGTCGTGGTGAAGAAGGAGCTGAGCCGCAAGGCAAAACTTTCGATTTACCGGTCAATCTACGTTCCTACTCTCACCTATGGTCATGAGCTCTGGGTCATGACCGAAAGGACAAGATCCCGGATACAGGCGGCCGAAATGTGCTTCCTCCGCAGGGTGGCTGGGCGATCCCTTAGAGATAGGGTGAGAAGCTTAGTCACTCGGGAGGAGCTCGGAGTAGATCCGCTGCTCCTCCACATCGAGAGGGGTCAGCTGAGGTGGCTCGGGCATCTGTTCCGGATGCCTCCTGGACGCCTTCCTGGGAAGGTGTTCCGGGCGCGTCCCACTGGGAGGAGACCCGGGGAAGACCTAGGACACGCTGGAGAGACTATGTCTCCCAGCTGGCCTGGGAACGCCTTGGTGTCCCCCCGGAAGAGCTGGAAGAAGTGTCTAGGGAGAGGGAAGTCTGGGCATCTTTGCTTAGACTGCTGCCCCCGCGACCCGGCATCGGATAAGCGGGAGAAGATGGATGGATGGATGGACAATGTATGATTTTTAAACTATTTATTTGTATGATACAGCTGCAAATAAGTATTTGAACACCTGAGAAAGTCAATGTTAATATTTGGTACAGTAGCATTTGTTTGAGGTCAAACGTTTCCTGTAGTTTTTCACCAGGTTTGCACACACTGCAGGAGGGATTTTGGCCCACTCCTCCACACAGATCTTCTCTAGATCAGTCAGGTTTCTGGCCTGTCGCTGAGAAACACGGAGTTTGAGCTCCCTCCAAAGATTCTCTATTGGGTTTAGGTCTGGAGACTGGCTAGGCCACGCCAGAACCTTGATATGCTTCCTACAGAGCCACTCCTTGGTTATCCTGGCTGTGTGCTTCGGGTCATTGTCACGTTGGAAGACCCAGCCTTGACCCATCTTCAATGCTCTAACTGAGGGAAGGAGGTTGTTCCCCAAAATCTCGCAAAACATGGCCCCGGTCATCCTCTCCTTAATACAGTGCAGTCGCCCTGTCCCATGTGCATAAAAACACCCCCAAAGCATGATGCTACCACCCCCATGCTTCACAGTAGGGATGGTGTTCTTGGGATGGTACTCATCATTCTTCTTCCTCCAAACACGTTTAGTGAAATTATGACCCAAAAGTTCTATTTTGGTCGCATCTGACCACATGACTTTTTCCCATGACTCCTCTGGATCATCCAAATGGTCATTGGCAAACTTAAGACGTGCCTGGACATATGCTGGTTTAAGCAGGGGAACCTTCTATGCCATGCATGATTTCAAACCATGACGTCTTAGTGTATTACCAACAGTAACCTTGGAAACGGTGGTCTCAGCTCTTTTCAGGTCATTGACCAGCTCCTACCGTGTAGTTCTGGGTTGATTTCTCACCTTCCTTAGGATCATTGAGACCCCACGAGGTGAGATCTTGCATGGAGCACCAGTCCGAGGGAGATTGACAGTCATGTTTAGCTTCTTCCATTTCCTAATGATTGCTCCAACAGTGGACCTTTTTTCACCGAGCTGCTTGGCAATTTCCCCGTAGCCCTTTCCAGCCTTGTGGAGGTGTACAATTTTGTCTCTAGTGTCTTTGGACAGCTCTTTGGTCTTGGCCATGTTAGTAGTTCGATTCTTACTGATTGTATGGGGTGGACAGGTGTCTTTATGCAGCTAACGACCTCAAACAGGTGCATCAAATTTAGGATAATAAATGTAGTGGAGGTGGACATTTTAAAGGCAGACTAACAGGTCTTTGAGGGTCAGAATTCTAGCTGATAGACAGGTGTTCAAATACTTATTTGCAGCTGTATCATACAAATAGTTTAAAAATCATATATTGTGATTTCTGGATTTTTTTTTTTAGATTATGTCTCTCACAGTGGACATGCACCTACGATGACAATTTCAGACCCCATAGAAGGGTGTTCAAATACTTATTTTCTTTACTGTATGTCTGATTGGCTTGTGTGTAGAGTTTTGACATAATGAGCCAAATTCTGCAAAAAGTGTGTAAGCAATAGGCAAAAACTGTAATTCAAGATGTCCACTAATTAGCAAAACAGGTGTCTACAATTATGTAATCAGTCAGTGGGCCTATATATAGGGCTCCAGGTAGTCACTGTGTTGTCTGTACCACACAACATGGACTAGAGGAAGCGAAGGAAAGAGTTATCTCAGGAGATTAGAAAGAAAATTATAGACAAGCATGATAAAGGTAAAGGCTATAAGACCATCTCCAAGCAGCCAGATGTTCCTGTGACTACAGTTGCACATATTATTCAGAAATTTAAGATCCATGGGACTGTAGCCGACGTGGCCGCAGGAGGAAAATTGATTACAAATCAAAGAGACGAATAATCCGAATGGTAACAAAAAAGAGCTCAGAAAGACTTCTAAAGAGATCCAAGGTGAACTCCATGCTCAAGGAACATCAGTGTCAGATCGCACCATCCATTGTTGTTTGAGCCAAAGTGGACTACATGGGAGACGACCAAGGAGGACACCGTTGTTGAAAACAAATCATAAAAAAGCTAGACTGTAATATGCCAAACTACATGTTGACAAGCCACAAAGCTTCTGAGAGAATGTCCTATGGACAGAGGAGACAAAAATGGAACTTATTGTCACCTCTATGTTCACAGACGGAAAAATTAAGCATATCAAGAAAAGAACACTGTCCCTACTGAAAAACATGGAGGAGGCTCTGTTGTGTTCTGGGGCTGCTTTGCAGCATCTGGTACAGGGTGTCTTGAATCTGTGCAGGGTACAATGAAATCTGAAGACTATCAAGGGATTCCAGAGAGAAATGTGCTGGCCAGTGTCAGAAAGCTTGGTCTCAGTCGCAGGTCATGGGTCTTGCAACAGAACAATGACCCAAAACACACAGCTAAAAACACCCAATAATGGCTAAGAGGAAAACATTGGACTATTCTAAAGTGGCCTTCTATGAGCCCTGACCTCAATCCTATTGAGCATCTTTGGAAGGAGCTGAAACATGCAGTCTGGAAAAGACACCCTTCAAACCGGAAACAAAGGAGCAGTTTGCTCATGAGGAGTGGGCCAAAATACCTGCTGAGAGGTGCAGAAATCTCATTGACAGTTACAGGAATCGTCTGATTGCAGTGATTGCCTCAAAAGGTTGTGCAACAAAATAGGGGTAAAGTTAGGGGTACCATAATTTTTGTCCAGGCCTGTTCCATGAGTTCATTATTTTTTTTTTTTATATATATATATAATTCCGTAAAGCATGGTTGAAAAGCAATGTCTGACTTTCATTGGTTAACATTCATAGAGTTTTTATTTAATATTACTTTTGTCAGATTAAAGTTTTTTTCATTGACCGAAGGGTACCAACAATTTTGTCCACGTTTGTACCTTTTTATTTGAAAATACAATTGGAATTGTTTTTGTGTTACAGTATCATGACAAGGAACCTGACTTGGCTGAATTAGTTTACATGTCTACAGAAAGCAGTGAGGTAGAGGACACCGTCTTCAAATGTAGTTTGCCACAAGAGCCATGGTTCTTTTTTATTGACAAAAGAATGCCAAGAGCTGAGAAAGCATCAGAAAGGAAGATGTTTTCAAGGGTTACAGTGGACAAACGTGATTGCGAAGGGAATACGGTCAATTCACCCATACTGCAGTTTTGGTATTAAAAAGACCGTGTGAAAACCCTGCTGTCACAAAAAAAAAAACCACCTTTATTCGAATGTAAAGGCTACTGCCGATTTGAAAATTGCCCAATTAATGTTAGTGTGGAAGTGACCGATGAGGTCACCCTGAAGGCAGCTGTGCTATTCACAGGAGATGTTTACCACAGTACCACTGAACTAAAACGGTGGCCAGTGCGTGCAGAAGCAACAAAAGAGGTTCTGAAAACCATTGCACGCACTCAAAGACAACTAAAAGGCCTCATTCAAACAACTTTTAAGTCTACAAATATTATATCGATGAAAAGAAAGGATCAGACTATGAAGTCCTATAGATGATCATGATGCACCCAAAATAATGCTATGGTCTAAGAAAACACTGTCAGTGTTTTACAGATGGTGCAAAGAAGCCATTGTCTATCTGGATGCAACAGGAAGTATTATTCAGAAAGGAAGCTCCACAAGTCGACCATACTATTTATATGAATTAGTTATGCGTAATCCTTCCAAGGGGGCATCTCCTCTTCCAGTTGCAACCTACCTTACTTGTGACCACACAACAGCATGTCATGTACTACTTGCAGGCTTTCCAAACAGACATGATGAGAATGTATGGAAAAAAGGCAGTCTAATGGCCAATTATGATCATTTGTGATGGATCCCTTGTGCTTCTGAATTCTATTTCTTTTACATTCTGCCAAATAAGTCTGGAGGATCTTTAAAATAATCAGTGGACAATACGAGGTAGAAAGGTTTGATCTCCCCATCCTTCATAGATGTCATCTTCACTGCTCAACAGTGGAAGGAGTTTTTGTCCCCCTTTGTCTGCAAAAAAATGTTGTTGTTGTTTTTTTTTTTTTTTTAAATGCCTTAGTTAATTTGTGGAAAAGGTGTTCTGGTAGCATGGTATAGACAGGACAAAAAGTCCTTCAACTGTTGAGCAGTGAAGACATTATTTCAGAATTGTTTATAAATTGTTCTCAAATTTTGATTGCCACTGTGTGTGTGTGATATATATATATACAGTGGGTACGGAAAGTATTCAGACCCCCTTAAATTTTTTACTCTTTGTTATATTGCAGCCATTTGCAAAAATCGTTTAAGTTCATTCTTCTTCCTCATGAATGTACACACAGCTCCTCATATTGACAGAAAAACACAGAATTGTTGACATTGTTGCAGATTTATTAAAAAAGAAAAACTGAAATATCACATGGTCCCAAGTATTCAGACCCTTTGCTGTGACACTCAAATATTTAACTCAGGTGCTTTCCATTTCTTCTGATCATCCTTGAGATGGTTCTACACCTTCATTTGAGTCCAGTTGTGTTTTATTATACTGATTGGACATGATTAGGAAAGCCACACACCTGTCTATATAAGACCTTCCAGATCACAATGCATGTCAGAGCAAATGAGAATCATGAGGTCAAAGGAACTGCCTGAAGAGCTCAGAGACAGAATTGTGGCAAGGCACAGATCTGGCCAAGGTTACAAAAAGATTTCTGCTGCACTTAAGGTCCCTAAGAGCACAGTGGCCTCCATAATCCTCAAATGGAAGACGTTTGGGACGACCAGAACCCTTCCTAGAGCTGGCCGTCCGGCCAAACTGAGCTATCGGGGGAGAAGAGCCTTGGTGAGAGAGGTAAAGAAGAACCCAAAGATCACTGTGGCTGAGCTCCAGAGATGCAGTCGGGAGATGGGAGAAAGTTGTAGAAAGTCAACCATCACTGCAGCCCTCCACCAGTCTGGGCTTTATGGCAGAGTGGCCCGACGGAAGCCTCTCCTCAGTGTAAGACACATGAAAGCCCGCATGGAGTTTGCTAAAAAAACACCTGAAGGACTCCAAGATGGTGAGAAATAAGATTCTCTGGTCTGATGAGACCAAAATAGAACTTTTTGGCCTTAATTCTAAGCGGTATGTGTGGAGAAAACCAGGCACTGCTCATCACCTGTCCAATACAGTCCCAACAGTGAAGCATGGTGGTGGCAGCATCATGCTGTGGGGGTGTTTTTCAGCTGCAGGGACAGGACGACTGGTTGCAATCGAGGGAAAGATGAATGCGGCCAAGTACAGGGATATCCTGGACAAAAACCTTCTCCAGAGTGCTCTGGACCTCAGACTGGGCCGAAGGTTTACCTTCCAACAAGACAATGACCCTAAGCACACAGCTTAAATAACGAAGGAGTGGCTTCACAACAACTCCGTGACTGTTCTTGAATGGCCCAGCCAGAGCCCTGACTTAAACCCAATTGAGCATCTATGGAGAGACCTAAAAATGGCTGTCCACCAACGTTTACCATCCAACCTGACAGAACTGGAGAGGATCTGCAAGGAGGAATGGCAGAGGATCCCCAAATCCAGGTGTGAAAGACTTGTTGCATCTTTCCCAAAAAGACTCCTGGCTGTATTAGATCAAAAGGGGGCTTCTACTAAATACTGAGCAAAGGGTCTGAATACTTAGGACCATGTGATATTTCAGTTTTTCTTTTTTAATAAATCTGCAACAATGTCAACAATTCTGTGTTTTTCTGTCAGTATGGGGTGCTGTGTGTACATTCATGAGGAAGAAGAATGAACCTAAATGATTTTAGCAAATGGCTGCAATACAACAAAGAGTGAACAATTTAAGGGGGTCTGAATACTTTCCGTACCCACTGTATATATAATCACACACACAGTACAAACCAAAAGTTTGGACACCCCTTCTCATTCAAAGAGTTTTCTTTATTTTCATGACTATGAAAATTGTAGAGTCACACTGAAGGCATCAAAACTATGAATTAACACATGTGGAATTATATACATAACAAAAAAGTGTGAAACAACTGAAAATATGTCATATTGTAGGTTCTTCAAAGTAGCCACCTTTTGCTTAGATTACTGCTTTGCACACTGTTGGCATTTTCTTGATGAGCTTCAAGAGGTAGTCACCTGAAATGGTTTTCACTTCACAGGTGTGCCCTGTCAGGTTTAATAAGTGTGATTACTTGCCTTATAAATGGGGTTGGGACCATCAGTTGTGTTGTGCAGAAGTCAGGTGGATACACAGCTGATAGTCCTACTGAATAGACTGTTAGAATTTGTATTATGGCAAGAGAAAAGCAGCTTAGTACAGAAAAACGAGTGGCCATCGTTACTTTAAGAAATGAAGGTCAGTCAGTCCGAAAAATTGGGAAAACTTTGAAAGTGTCCTTAAGTGCAGTCACAAAAACCATCAAGCGCTACAAAAAAACTCGATCACATGCGGACTGCTTTGCTGGTGACACTGCTGGGGATTTATTCAAAATTGAAGGCATACTGAACCAGCATGGCTGCCACAGCATCTTGCAGCGGCATGCTATTCCATCCGGTTTGCGTTTAGTTGGACCATCATTTATTTTTCAACAGGACAATGACCCCAAACACACCTCCAGGCTGTGTAAAGGCTATTTGACCAAGAAGGAGAGTGATGGGGTGCTGCGCCAGATGACCTGGCCTCCACAGTCACCGGACCTGAACCCAATCGAGATAGTTTGGGGTGAGCTGGACCGCAGAGTGAAGGCAAAAGGGCCAACAAGTGCTAAGCATCTCTGGGAACTCCTTCAAGACTGTTGGAAGACCATTTCAGGTGACTACCTCTTGAAGCTCATCAAGAGAATGCCAAGAGTGTGCAAAGCAGTAATCAAAGCAAAAGGTGGCTACTTTGAAGAACCTAGAATATGACATTTTCAGTTGTTTCACACTTTTTTGTTATGTATATAATTCCACGTGTTAATTAATAGTTTTGATGCCTTCAGTGTGAATCTACAAGTTTCATAGTCATGAAAATAAAGAAAACTCTTTGAATGAGAAGGTGTGTCCAAACTTTTGGTCTGTACTGTATGTATATATCTCTAACTGGTGAGGTACAAATATTGGGAACAATCACTGATACAGAACAAGTGGAGGGAAGTATTATTCTAAGTTTACCTACTGCTCATTGTGCGTTTATGTTAGTTAATACATTAACAAATAAGATTTCACTTTAAAGTGTTACTGAAATGTGTAAACTGATGTCTTGTTATTATGATATTGGAAGCCATGACTCTGCTCTCTTGAAACAACTTTCACAGCTTATTTAGAAAGATAAATATATTAATTGGAAATTGTATGTTTGTATGTCCAGTGTCAATATGACAGGAGACAAGCATATTTGCTATGTTCAATTTCACTATTACACAACATGGGAAAGAGGAAAGATGATAGTGCTGAAGTACAACAAATGTAAGTGTAGCCCAAAACACCTGAGCAGACTGAAGGGAAAGGAAAATCAGCTGATTAATAAAAAAGAATGGTTTATCATTGCATGATTATGACTGCATTTTATCTCATGGTCCCTTACATTTATCATGTGGTCTTCTAGAAGGTCCCAAAATGTAGAACTGGCACTGCTGTCCCTCATCATAAAGATACTTAATAGACTAAGATCACCAACAAGATTGACTTTTTGTCTTCACATTGCATCAAATTCAAATCTGAAGTGGCACAAAAAATATTTAGGAAATAAATTGCATCTTCTGTATCTACAGAAAGAACCAGTGAAGAATATCAGGAGAGGACAATCGAAGGGCCAATCTGGAACAAATCGTTCCATCAGAAACAATTGCTCCTCGAAGACTATGCAGGACACCAAAAATACCAATGCTGCAACAAATACTTCACCCTGATTACTGGTTGACCTGTGATATCATCGACCTGGCCAGCCTTAAAATAAGTCTGTGCAAATATTGAACATTTGGCAATGCCACTGGATCACAGTCAGCAATTTGTTTTGTAATGAAAATCAGCTCTCTGTGTATGACAGCAAATGCACCCCTCTGGACCCAGAAACACTACAAGCACTGTCCTGGCTGGTGAGGACGCAGTCAGACAAGTTTGATGTTTTGCAACCAGCTGTGCAGCAGCAATCAAATCACAGCAATTGTGGGTTGTTTGCAATAGCGTTTGCATATGCTGTTTGCAAGGGTCACCCACCAGAGGTATGCGTATTTAATGAAAGCAGGCTAAGGGCACAACTGTATGCTTCGTTAACAAAAAACAGTATCGCATTTGGCATGAAGACTCGAGAGGGTGAAGCCGAGGTAAACGTCACCAAAACTGCGATGCCTGTTTACTGTGTTTGCAGAACAGCTTATTACAATGAGCTCATGGTCCAGTGCTCCAAATGCCAAGAGTGGTATCATCCTACATGTGTAGATATACCCAGAAGTGTAATTGGTAACGAACAGTTCTGGCAATGTTTCAAATGCCACTGATGATGTACATTAAAGGAAAATACACGAGGTATGTTTTTATTTATTTTGTTTCCTCAACATTTGATTGTAAATTAAACATGTTTCTGCATAATTGCAACCTTTCATTTTTCTCTCAAATTTTATAGTAAAGGAGTGAAATCCAGATTTCAATTTTTTTTTATGTTTGAACAAAACAGGAATAATTTTTTTCTGAAAGTGTAACTGTTCTAAAATAAATATCATGCAAATTATTTAAATTTTTGTGAATAATATGTAAAAAATACGTAAAAGAACACACGTTTTAAATAATATTGCCTTTCATTTCTTGAAAATGTACAGTCAAATTAATTGACAAATACAAAATAAATAAAATGGTCTGGATCACTGTGAAGAGGAATCAGTTGAAAAAACCTATCTAGGAAAATTTTTTTGAGTGTTTGAATATGAAACATGGTTAAAATGCACCTGAGGGTTTTGAGTGATTTTTGCCTTTACTTTTCTCCAAAACTCCACAGTAAAAGGGGTAAAAAAAAAAAAAAATACAATACAGTAAGACAGGGACACTAAATAAGAATTATTGAAAATATTGAGCAAACCTATAAAGGAAAATGTTTAATGAGTGTTTGAATATGGAACATGATTGAAAATGCAGTGAGATTTGTAAATTTTTAATGTCTTTTTGTTTTTTAACGGAAACGCCTTTTTGGAGCATCTTTACATCTATTTTGACCTCTCCCACCACCCATACCGTAAGTCAGACCTGGGCAAATAACGGCCCGCGGGCCAAATCCGGCCCTTTGTACGTCCCTGTCCGGCCCGCGTGAGGCCAATCATAAATTACAGGGATGCACCGAAAAATCGGCCACCGAACATTTTCGGACGAAAATACCTAAATCACCGAGAACACGGCAGAAACACAATTGTAATGACGCAATAAAAAAGCGCAGCCAGCACACGTTTATCTGGATAAGAGCAAAATGTCTGCGGTGTGTGGATAGCGATTTGCAAAACATGCAATGCTGAAATTTCAAGAGGGGGTGTATCTGCAAAAAGTTTCTCCAAGTCGGGTTTAATTTATCACCTGAAATCCAAACATCCCGATTGCCATTCTAAATATTAGAAGAACGCGGCGCAGAAAAGTAGTCAATCCGAGCATGCGCACTCCGTCTGTAGCGAACGTATTTGAAAAGGCAGGAAAGTTTTCCAGTAATTGTGCCGAAGCAAAAAGCATAACACAAAAAATTATGGAATTCATTGCCTCAGATCAGTGGTCGCCAGTGGATCGACGGGTTGATCTTTAAAACATTCCCCGTGGATCCTGAAAATAATAATTATTATAATATATTTATTACACGCAGGGGCGCCGTTAGGGGGGGTGCAGAGTATGCCAGGCATATGGGCCCAAGAGAACGCTAGGGGGCCCCACAATCATCAATTAAAATTTTTTCAATTAGTTTTTTTTTTTTTAATCGTACATACACACATTTTAAATAATAACACTGGTGAAATAAAATTAATTCCCTGTAAATAAAATTAAACTATATTAACTTTATTAATAATAACATATATATATATATATATATACACACACACACACACACACACACACACACACACACACACACATATATATACAGTGAGGAAAATAAGTATTTGAACACCCTGCTATTTTGCAAGTTCTTCCACTTAGAAATCATGGAGGGGTCTGAAATTGTCATCGTAGGTGCATGTCCACTGTGAGAGACCTAATCTAAAAAAAAAAATCCAGAAATCACAATATATGATTTTTAAACTATTTATTTGTATGATACAGCTGCAAATAAGTATTTGAACACCTGTCTATCAGCTAGAATTCTGACCCTCAAAGACCTGTTAGTCTGCCTTTAAAATGTCCACCTCCACTACATTTATTATCCTAAATTAGATGCACCTGTTTGAGGTCATTAGCTGCATAAAGACACCTGCTCACCCCATACAATCAGTAAGAATCCAACTACTAACATGGCGAAGACCAAAGAGCTGTCCAAAGACACTAGAGACAAAATTGTACACCTCCACAAGGCTGGAAAGGGCTACGGGGAAATTGCCAAGCAACTTGGTGAAAAAAGGTCCACTGTTGGAGCAATCATTAGAAAATGGAAGAAGCTAAACATGACTGTCAATCCCCCTCGGACTGGGGCTCCATGCAAGATCTCACCTCGTGGGGTTTAAATGATCCTAAGGAAGGTGAGAAATCAGCCCAGAACTACACGGGAGGAGCTGGTCAATGACCTGAAAAGAGCTGGGACCACCGTTTCCAAGGTTACTGTTGGCAATACACTAAGACGTCATGGTTTGAAATCCTGCATGCCACGGAAGGTTCCCCTGCTTAAACCAGCACATGTCCAGGCACGTCTAAAGTTTGCCAATGACCATTTGGATGATCCAGAGGAGTCATGGGAGAAAGTCATGTGGTCAGATGAGACCAAAATAGAACTTTTGGGTCATAATTCCACTAAACGTGTTTGGAGGAAGAAGAATGATGAGTACCATCCCAAGAACACCATCCCTACTGTGAAGCATGGGGGTGGTAGCATCATGCTTTGGGGGTGTTTTTATGCACATGGGACAGGGCGACTGCACTGTATTCAGGAGAGGATGACCGGGGCCATGTATTGCGAGATTTTGGGGAACAACCTCCTTCCCTCAGTTAGAGCATTAAAGATGGGTCGAGGCTGGGTCTTCCAACATGACAATGACCCGAAGCACACAGCCAGGATAACCAAGGAGTGGCTCTGTAAGAAGCATATCAAGGTTCTGGCATGGCCTAGCCAGTCTCCAGACCTAAACCCAATAGAGAATCTTTGGAGGGAGCTCAAACTCTGTGTTTCTCAGCGACAGGTCAGAAACCTGACTTATCTAGAGAAGATCTGTGTGGAGGAGTGGGCCAAAATACCTCCTGCAGTGTGTGCAAACCTGGTAAAAACTACAGGAAACGTTTGACCTCTGTAATTGCAAACAAAGGCTACTGTACCAAATATTAACATTGACTTTCTCAAGTGTTCAAATACTTATTTGCAGCTGTATCATACAAATAAATAGTAAAAAAATCATACATTGTGATTTCTGGATTTTCTTTTTTTAGATTATGTCTCTCACAGTGGACATGCACCTATGATGACAATTTCAGACCCCTCCATGATTTCTAAGTGGGAGAACTTGCAAAATAGCAGGGTGTTCAAATACTTATTTTCCTCACTGTATATATATATATGGGGGCCCAAACTTCTGTCTTGCATACCCCCCCTAAAACTGTTAATTGCATCCCTGATTACACGGCTCTTCTTAATGCTGTAGATTAGAACCTTCCATTCACTTTAATGGGCTTCCAAACGTTCGGCGGTTAATTATGTTTGTTTAACAGACTAATAATAATAATAATAATTGACCGCTGCCTGTTTGTCAATACCTATGAATGGTAACAAAAATTATAATTTATAATAATAAGTAAAAAAAAACTTTTGTAATTGATTTATTCTTTGAATTGCAATGCATTGATTTTAGTGAAGTTAGTACACACTCAGCCATAAATGCAATGGTTCTAATAATTGACAATCTTTTCTTTCGGTGTTTCAGTTTTCGGTTTTGGCCTTGGTTTCCTCATTTTTGGTTTTTGTAATTTTCATTTCGGTGCATCCCTAAAATATTATCGTTGGTGTGGCCCTCTAACATAATTCAGGTTTCTCTTGTGGCCCCTTGTAAAAATTAATTGCCCACCCCTGCCGTAAGTGCACGATTATACGCGCAACACTAAACTAAGTGCGGCTGGCTTAACCGTGTATTTTCAAGATGCGGCTGGTCTAACCGCAGTTCTCGTTTGCCGCTATCTGCAGCGTGCTCCATATCCTCAGAGTTCCTTCTCAGCGTGCTCCATATCCTCAGAGTTCCTTCTCAGCATGCTCCATATCCTCAGAGTTCATTCTCAGCGTGCTCCATATCCTCAGAGTTCCTTCTCAGCGTGCTCCATATCCTCAGAGTTCCTTCTCAGCGTGCTCCATATCCTCAGAGTTCATTCTCAGCGTGCTCCATATCCTCAGAGTTCATTCTCAGCGTGCTCCATATCCTCAGAGTTCATTCTCAGCGTGCTCCATATCCTCAGAGTTCATTCTCAAACTCAACAGTTACCGCGCACTTCGAACAGCGATGCATTCAGCGCACAGAGACTCAAATCATGAATGAACGTAGCGAGGCAGCACACAAGATGAAACCAACGGCAACACACACTACATCCAATCGTAATCGCAACAAATGCGTCTTCCACAACAGCGATGCATAAAGCCATAATCCATTTAAACCGCTGTCATACCTCGTCTGCCGTTAGTATGTGCGTCGTGTCCAGTGTAACTGTGACCACAAGCAGGTACATCCGTTAAAACATGGGCGTAAATCCCGGGGGGGGCGGAGGAGACATGCCCACCCACCATCCGCGGGTTGTCCCATCCACGGGTTGTCCCCCCCCAAAAAAAAAATAAAATAAATAAATATCGCACTCTCTATTGTGAAAAATAAATGTATGTATACCTAAATAATTGTGTATGTAGAAAAAAAACAAATGCATTTAGAAACAGTTGAGTTCCCCCTCCCCTTCCTCACAGTGGTTTGACCCACTGCCTGCTTTCCCAGTTCATCTTACCTACTCTACACACACGAGTCAGGTGTGTGTCTGCGGCTCAATTATTGTTCAACTCCATTAAGTGGGGTATTTTTACGGTGGCCGAGAAGTGCAAAACACATTAACAAATCTAAAAACAAATTAACAAATCCAAAAACAAAACAACAAATCCAAAAACAAATTAACAAATCCAAAAACAAAACAACAAATCCAAAAACAAATTAACAAATCCAAAAACAAAACAACAAATCCAAAAACAAATTAACAAATCCAAAAACAAAACAACAAATCCGAAAACAAATAAAAAATCCGGAAACACAACGACAAAATTCAGACAAACCGGAAAAGGTAGGTATAGTTGAATGGAAACTTACAGATAATTTGACGAGACACCTGTCATTCAAGATATACAGGAAGTACAACAGTCTTTTTTTTCTTTTTTCTTTTTCTTTATTTCTTCTGGTTTTGCATTTGTTTTTGTTGATTTGTTTTTGGATTTGTTAATTTGTTTTTGGATTTTTTGTGATTAGTGATTAAAATATGACTTATCTAGTTAACGTTAGCTTGTTTACAATAGCTTGTAGCATAGTGCACTGTAACTAACACGCCAAAGCCGTTTCCCATGCAGTGTTTTATTTGGGACGACATGGCATAATGTTAACTTATTAACGGCCACAATTAGCATATTGTTTATCTGTGCATTTACTAAATGAGCACTGTGCTACGTCCAAACTGACCCCACTGTATTTTTTTGTATAATTAATTTCTATTCTGTTCTTAAATGTCTTAATTTATTTTAAACAAAATTTTAAACCTTTTTTTTTAATCCTTGTTTTTATTGTTGTGAATATTTTTTTAAATGATAGTTTTACTTTCTTTATGTAAAGCACTTTGAATTATCATTGTGTATGAAATGTGCTACAGTATAAATAAACTTGCCTTGCAGTGTCATAGACTAGATAAAATGACGAAGAAAAGGAAAATGGACATAAGATCATTTTTCAGTGCACCTAAACCATCATCATCATCATCATCTTCTCCCGCTTATCCGAGGCCGGGTCGCGGGGGTAGCAGTCTAAGCAGAGATGCCCAGACTTCCCTCTCCCTAGCCACTTCCTCCAGCTCTTCCGGGGGGACACCGAGGCGTTCCCAGGCCAGCCGGGAGACATAGTCTCTCCAGCGTGTTCTAGGTCTTCCCCAGGGTCTCCTCCCAGTGGGACGCGCCCGAAACACCTTCCCAGGAAGGCGTCCAGGAGGCATCCGGAACAGATGCCCGAGCCACCTCAGCTGACCCCTCACGATGTGGAAGAGCAGCGGCTCTACTCTGAGCTCCTCCCGAGTGACCGAGCTTCTCACCCTATCTCTAAGGGATCGCCCAGCCACCCTGCGGATAAAGCTCATTTCGGCCGCTTGTATCCGGGATCTTGTCCTTTCGGTCATGACCCAGAGCTCATGACCATAGGTGAGAGTAGGAACGTAGATTGACCGGTAAATCGAGAGTTTCGCCTTGCGGCTCAGCTCTTTCTTCACCACGACAGACCGGTACATCGACCGCATTACTGCAGAAGCTGCACCGATCCGTCTGTCAAACTCCCGTTTGGGTCTGCACCTAAACCATATTTTTATAAGTACAACTTGACTGTAATATTTGTGTCCCCTTCAAAAATTGTTTATGAAAAATTGTATATTTATTGTCCCCCCCTACTGTTAAATGAAATTTACGCCCATGGTTACAACCTGCGTTCAGATCATCTCCAAACAGCGTTTTTGTTGACTAACATATAGTGGCAACCTATAGTCGCTGAGAGGCTAAGCAGCAGGACAAACTCTGTGACGAGTTTCGTTTCTCAGCATTCAAAACCATGTAGATTTATTGATGTTATGTTGAATGAAGTCCAAAATTGTAGACCCGTTGATAATTATTAAAACC
The DNA here is from genome assembly GCF_946808225.1 of Silurus aristotelis. Taxonomy (NCBI): domain Eukaryota; kingdom Metazoa; phylum Chordata; class Actinopteri; order Siluriformes; family Siluridae; genus Silurus; species Silurus aristotelis. The sequence goes on from NC_139583.1 coordinate 20,370,004, forward strand.
CGTTGAGAATTATTAAAACGTTCAACAGAAAGTAAGCATTCCCACCAACTCGCCCCCTTCTCTATACACTAACTTCAAACAGGAAAACACAAATTACGTAAATACCCACTTACACATGAGCGAACAACATATACGGAAATGCATACAAACAAAAAACAAAATAAAAGACATCAATTTTCTGCACTTACACCAAGTACATTTCAATCATCAAAAGAGACCACTCTTTCACCAACATACAGATAAACGCATAGTTGTTTTAGCACCACAAAGCCTTCAGTGAATACATTTAAATATTTTACATCTAAATTCTATATCTGACAAAATGTTTCTCTCTGAAGTGAGGGAGGGAACTGGTCTATTACAACTGCATGAAGTGTTCACATGTGGTATGATTGGGATTGCTTATTAAACTCATAACACTGTCCAGTACATTATAAATGTATGACATTTATGTGTGTAAACTGTCATCTGGTGAGATGCTCTTACCTGTATGTAGACTTTGACAATCATGTGGTAATGTCCAATTAGAAAGAAATGAAAACTGTCTACAATCCTCATGATGACTTGAATATTCAATCAGATATTACTGTAATTCAGCGTCTTTTACTTGATTTATATATACATCAGTGTATAATTTGTATAAATATACTGTGCTTTAAATGACCTAATGCTGTTTTTACTCTGCAGAAGAGGTGGGAAGTAACCTCTTTGTTACTGTACTTAAGTAAATTTTTTTGGTATCAGTACTTTACTCCACTATTTATTTTTCAGACAACTTTTTACTTTTACTTATTACATTTTTACACAAATATCTGTACTTTTTACTTCTTACATTTTCAAAACCGGCTCGTTACTTTAGTTTTAATCCATTGATTTGGTGAAATATTTTTTTTATTTTCACTGCAAACCGATTTCAGCCGAACAACCGATTTTCTGTTTCCTGTCTTTTTCAATCCGCTGCTGTATAAAGTCCTGACTCTCACTCTTTACAAATATAAGAATCAGCAGGCAGAAGCAGTAAGAAGTTTGGGGTTAATCTGGATGAGACAGAGGGAGTCAGGGATGTAAACATGACTAAGAACAGAGACATTCCTGATCATCATCATCTTTTCTCTGTTTGTGTTCTTTATGTTGATGTTCAGCCTGGATACATTCATTAGGTAACAACATTTTTAATTAGTTTTGTATTAATATATATATATTTGGCTAATATATAAAATTATTGCAAACGGCACTAAATGTTATTAACACGCCATCAATTCAGCGCGCATTTCTGTTTTTACCATTTTTATAAAAAATTTAAATACATAAATAAATATCTAAATATAAAAGAGGCGAATTTAAAACCTTCAGAAAAAAATACATTTATCCACGACGTCCTTTCTTTACTTTGATATAAAATAAATAAAAAAACTCCAGATAAAAATTTTTTTTTAATCAGTAAACTTTTGTTTTATTTATGCGCCAAGTCTCAAATTAAACACCAAATCCGCCATGTTTTACACAATTAATTAACCCTCTAGGTGGCGTTTTGTGGAGTTTTTCCTAATAATGGCGACACAAACTACTTTTTACTTAAGTACATGTCAGAGCCAAGACTTCTTTACTTTCACTTGAGTAAAAAAGTTTAATCTGTACTTCAACTTTTACCGAGTATTTTAAAACATGAGTATCTGTACTTCTACTTAAGTAAAGGATGTGTGTACTTTTGCCACCTCTGCTCTGCAGTAAAGTGACAATCTTTCTTCTGTGGATTAGATGCCTCTTATCAGGTAGGACCATCTTCATGTTTTAAGGGTGTCTCATGCAGAGGTAACAAAACGACTCATATTTAGCTTGTTTTTTTAGCCGGCATCTCCGAGATAGAAGTTGCCTGCCACATGAAGTTGCCTGCCACTCATGAGGCATTTTCTATGGGTCTCACTTTTTTTTACCTGGCTAGTTTCTCAGAAGACCTGTTGTTAATACATAAGAAGATTCCACTCTTTTTAGACTTCTGTTGTGCATTATCTTGTGTTCAGAACTTGACGTACAAGGCAGGGAGGACAATTCTGATGTGTCTTGCAGCAGCCAACAAATAGGTAGGTGCTGATTTCACACAGTTCAGCTGGTACACACTCAGCATTATCTGAGGAGGCAAAACACTGATAAGTTGTCTCTCCTCCAGATAGTACCTGGTCAGTGTTCAGCTGTCATACGATTCCTCGATTCTTGTCCTGATAGATCTGTCCAGTCAGGAGATGATTGAGGTGGAGTTTAAAGTAAGCTTGGACATATAATTACACATCATTAAATACAAAGGATTTTAGATCGATGTTTAAGCCGATCTGCTTTACAGCTACTTTCATGAGCTCTTGAAACACAGCTTGCCTCTTGAAGTTGTAAGAGTTGCATCAGCAGGCAAAACTATTCTCGCAATATCATGTTTCTTGTTTTTCTACAGTGCTTCAAGATAATATTCGTTATTTGTTATGTTACAGCCTTATTCCAAAATGGATTAAATTCATTATTTTCTGTATTCACTTCCTGGTTCGTGTGCACGTGTGCTGTTTGACCACTAAGAGTTTGTAAAGAGTAAAAAAGAATACTGGCTGGAAATAAAAGGTTTGATATGATAGGTGGTCTCATTTGTTTCGTTACACTATATTCTATCAGCCATATTTGTTTTATTACCACCAAGATGGTGTTTTTTTATGTGAAAGTTATTCCAAAACACATACAAACAATATACCAATTGAAGTACTGTGACGTAAACAAAAGATATGAAGGATGCATATTTCCATGCAGCCATCCTTCAAGCGAACCGTCTGTTAACCCTGCCACATTCAGTACTTCAGGGTAATGCCTTCCCTTTTCCACCCGGTACCATAGCAGACTTGGAGGGTTTGCTGCCTCTCAGGAGGCCCCTAGAGCTGCACCATAGTGTAAGCTCTGGCTCTAGGCACACCAGAGCTCAGTCTCGTGCGACTATTATTTACTTAGAGACTATCTAGCAACCTGGCAGATTCTGCCAGACGTGTTTCGATGGGTCTTTTGCACAGTAGACAGCAGTTGTGAGTCTCTTCCGCCCCAGTTTAACGGGGTATGCCCCACCCTGGTGGGGCCCAAGTAGGCTCTGGTGATGAAACACTGGACAGGAAGTTCCTGAAGTTTGCTTTCAAGGTTGAAGCTTACCAATAGCGGGTCCTTCCGTTCCTCTCCCCCTCTCACCCCACACCTTCACAAAGTGTGAGGCTGCTGCACTGCTCCCACTGAGATTTAGAGGGTCCGCATTCTAATTTTTATTGACAATTGGTTGATATTGGCCCATTCGGAGCACACGCGGAGCACACGCTTACGACACGCGTTCTTTACAGGGTCAGGAGTGGTCATAAAAGCCTGCGCTTCGAGCTCTAAAGCATTTTTCCCCAGACCTCAGAAGCCACCATATATTGGTCTGTATGGACAACACTTTGATGGTTTCCCACAACAACCACCTGCAATCCCGGGTCTGCAATCTCGCCTGCTATACAAGCTGGCACGTCAGATCCTGCTGTGGACCCAGGGAAAGCTGCTGAGTGCAGCGTATGTCAGGAATCCCCCTGCCACGCTCCCTTCGGAGGCTGTCTTTCCCGGGGATTCCCTGACGCACCGCGCTCCTGTTCTCGTGCGTGCCCCGCCCGCATGCAGCTGCTCGCAATCGGGCTTCACGAGGAGCAGCTGAGACTCATCTCCGTTTCCCCTTACGCCACCCATATAAACCCCACGCTGACCATCACGAAGGGTCGGTTATTGAATGTGCGTGTGTGTTGTTTCGTTTTGGTTTGTGCAGGTTCCTGGTGGCTCGCTGCTCCGCGTATGCTTCCCACGCTATGCAGCGTCTACTTCCTGATTCCTCGTTCTCTCCACGGCGGCGTGTGCGTTTCCCGTCGCTCCTACAACTTTTGACACTTCTCCTTCTCTGCCGCCGTGGATGTTATTGTGTCTGTTTCTTTTGTATTTCGGACTGCCGTGTGCCGGTTTATCCCGCTCTGCCACATCCTAGGCCACATAAAATGAGGGAGCAGCCACCCTCCACCCAGATAAGGTGGATCAAATCTGGGAGAGATTTTACAGAGCATGGGATGCAACTCAAGTAGGGCTGGGCGATAAATCGATTTTATCGATTAACTCGAATGTGTAGTTTACATCAATCTGTTTTAATAAAAATTGGGTTTCTCTTTAATGTCCACCGACGCTCCCCTCTGGGCTCCCATAGTTTTACATGAACTCAGCCCTCCCCCGGCGCGTTTGCCATAGAGATACACAAACAACATCTAGTTAAGTAAACATGTCACTGGTTTATAAACTCTTTTTTTTGCTTTTCTTTCCTTCCTGAGCAGGTGTACACCACGGCACTGTGTTCAAGTGTGAGTTCAAGTTCTAACAACAAACTGTTTTGCCAAAGATTTCATCAGCACTGGCAAGAAGATTCATAATTTATTCTGCTATTCTGTATATTATTATTATTATTATTATTATTAGCCTTTTAACCTTTAGTAAGACATTTAAACTTTAATAAACATTAAACTTTCTATTATACTTTTACAGTTTTTATTAGATATTTCAATATTTCTGTACTATATAAAACCTTTATACGGTTCATTATACATTTAGCATTTTATTGGCTGTTTTACATTTTTACTAGACCTTTCAACTTTTATTAGATATTCAATTGTTTTATACATTAACATTTTACTATATATATATTGAGGGGGAATTTTATGTTTTACTTTTCTTTATTACATTTTTAACTTCGACTCTGTTTATTAAACTTTTAATTTTTACTAGTAAGAGGGAGGAGGCGGATAATTACATAGTAATATTAGTGATTCGAATAGTACTTGCATAAGGGAGAAGGAGGATGAGTACTACCTGATAGTAGTGGTGACAGAGAGGGCAGTGGTACAATGCTAGCAATAGTACTAGCTGGGAAGTAGCAGAGACATGGGGGACATGTCCCCCACACATTGAAATATGAATGATTTTGTCCCCCACACTTTTTCTGATAATAATGAGCACACATAATAAAATCCTGCCTGGATTGTACTGGATATTCACGTGTCTACGCACAAGCATTCTGCCAATAACAGCATGTGTCATAAAGTTGCCCGTCATCTCGGGTGTATAAGGTTGTTATATGCTTTATAAAGCATTTAGCACTTTTACTTGCCTTTGCTCTGTCTCTGTCCATTGTGATTTTTATCATGTCCTGATATGTAAAACCATATACTTGAAAGAGGGTGAACTTTCATTCTAACATGACTGCACATCTTATATCTCTCCATAAACATTAAAAAGCATATCTGTCAGGGTTTGGACATTTTAGGGTTTTTTTTTTTGCCTTGACCACCAGATGCCGCCACTGGGCCCTTATTCCCCACTGCCTATTCCTTACTTCCTAGCCCCTAACTAGTTTTGTGTATTTACGTTTTTTTTTGTTTGTTTTCTTTGCCTTTGCTTCTTGTTGATTCACAGTATTTGTATTTGTATCTTGTCCCACACCCTGGCTGTCAGAAAATTTATGCAGCAATTGACGAGAACTTAGATCAGCAGAGAGAAAGTGGAAAAAAAATCACAACTCGATGTAGACCTTGTATCTTGTGCACTCCTGTCCAAATTTTCTTCAGGTGTGACTTCTGCTAAGACTGTCTTCTACAAGGAAAAGCTCAAGGCCTCCGCACAAGATTTTTGTAAGCTCCACATCTACTCTTCACTTCCCAACCCCCTTGCCACACCTGCTCCATCCTTCCTGAATGCTGATGATTTTGCCTCCTTCTATGATGAGAAGTTTAAGGAAATCTGCCTTCAAGTAATCAAGGGTCCTTCCTATATTAAAGAAACCTGCTCTGGATCCATCAGACATCAAGAACAACAGACTGGTATCACTTCTCTCATTTCTTTCTAAATCTCTGAAACACACTGGTTTTAACCAACTGTCCAGCAAGCAGTAAAAATCATGGATAAATGGCATCTTTAAGAAATCTGAATCTGAAGATTTTATTGTGTTGATCATGTTGAATTTCACTTGGATGTTACACAATGTAATTATGCTCTCATTTCATACAAAAATTAACTGAATTAATTTTATTGTTGTATTTCAATCAATATACTTTCTCTTTTATGTGTAGGTCCTGCTTTTAGCATGTACTGTGATGAAAACACACCAGGTCCTCCTCTATTCCTTAGTCACCTTCTAAATTTTAGATGGTAGTCAATAATCCGCAGATTGTTTAATATAAATATTGCTATTGTGTCTCAGCTGTAAGGTGTTAGGTAATGAAAGCTTGGCAATAAAGTAACTTCTAAATTTTGTAATATAAAAACATTTCCAAAAGCAATATGAACAACTTAACTCTAAAGCTGTAAAGATCTTTTCAGAATAAGAGTGTAGGTTATATACAATGAGGAAAATAAGTATTTGAACACCCTGCTATTTTGCAAGTTCTCCCACTTAGAAATCATGGAGGGGTCTGAAATTGTCATCGAAGGTGCATGTCCACTGTGAGAGACATAATCTAAAAAAAAATCCAGAAATCACAATATATGATTTTTAAACTATTTATTTGTATGATACAGCTGCAAATAAGTATTTGAACACCTGTCTATCAGCTAGAATTCTGACCTTTAAAGACCTGTTAGTCTGCCTTTAAAATGTCCACCTCCACTACATTTATTATCCTAAATTAGATGCACCTGTTTGAGGTCGTTAGCTGCATAAAGACACCTGTCCACCCCATACAATCAGTAAGAATCCAACTAATAACATGGCCAAGACTAAAGAGCTGTCCAAAGACACTAAAGACAAAATTGTACACCTCCACAAGGCTGGAAAGGGCTACGGGGAAATTGCCAAGCAGCTTGGTGAAAAAAGGTCCACTGTTGGAGCAATCATTACAAAATGGAAGAGGCTAAACATGACTGTCAATCGCCCTCGGACTGGGGCTCCATGCAAGATCTCACCTCGTGGGGTCTCAATGATCCTAAGGAAGGTGAGAAATCAGCCCAGAACTACACAGGAGGAGCTGGTCAATGACCTGAAAAGAGCTGGGACAACCGTTTCCAAGGTTACTGTTGGTAATACACTAAGACGTCATGGTTTGAAATCATGCATGGCACAGAAGGTTTCCCTGCTTAAACCAGCACATGTCCAGGCACGTCTTAAGTTTGCCAATGACCATTTGGATGATCCAGAGGAGTCATGGGAGAAAGTCACGTAGTCAGATGAGACCAAAATAGAACTTTTGGGTCATAATTCCACTAAACGTGTTTGGAGGAAGAAGAATAATGAGTACTATCCCAAGAACACCATCCCTACTGTGAAGCATGGGGGTGGTAGCATCAAGCTTTGGGGGTGTTTTTCTGCACATGGGACAGGGCGACTGCACTGTATCAAGGAGAGGATGACCGGGGCCATGTATTGCGAGATTTTGGGGAACAACCTACTTCTCTCAGTTAGAGCATTGAAGGTGGGTCGAGGCTGGGTCTTCTAACATGACAATGACCCGAAGCACACAGCCAGGATAACCAAGTAATGGCTCTGTAAGAAGCATATCAAGGTTCTGCCATGGCCTAGCCAGTCTCCAGACCTAAACCCAATAGAGAATCTTTGGAGGGAGCTCAAACTCCGTGTTTCTCAGCGACAGGCCAGAAACCTGACTGATTTAGAGAAGATCTGTGTGGAGGAGTGGGCCAAAATCCCTCCTGCAGTGTGTGCAAACCTGGTGAAAAACTACAGAAAACGTTTTACCTCTGTATTTCAAACAAAGGCTACTGTACCAAATATTAACATTGACTTTCTCAGGTGTTCAAATACTTATTTGCAGCTGTATTATACAAATAAATAGTTAAAAAATCATACATTGTGATTTCTGGATTTTTTTTTTTTTTATTATGTCTCTCACAGTGGACATGCACCTACGATGACAATTTCAGACCCCTCCATGATTTCTAAGTGGGAGAACTTGCAAAATAGCATGGTGTTCAAATACTTATTTTCCTCACTGTATATATATATATAAAAAAAAAAGGATTCCATTATTCACCTTTCCCACAAAAGAAAGTTACACGTCTTTTCTTATGTTGAATTATTTATTTTATGCATTCTAATTTAATTAAAGTCATAATTTCAGTCACAAAAGCAAATAGGCTTTTCTAGGAGCTACAGTCACTGATTTCTTCCATAACAGCAAATGAACCCCAGCATTCATTCAAAAACTATAAAATAAAGACAACACAAAGACTGTAGGACATTTTGGAGACAAGGTGATGGAGGCTAAATTGAGATGGTTGGACATGCGCAGAGGAGGGACATGGGATATAGAGGTAGAAGAATGCAAAGGATGGAGCCCACCAGACAGGAGGAAAAAAGGAAGGCCAAGGAGGAGGTTTATGGATGTGGTGAGGACAGACATGCAGGTAGTTAATCTAAAAGAGGCAGATGTACAGGACAGAGAGCAATATGGAGACAGATGATCCACTGTGAAGACCCCTAATGGGAGCAGGCAAAAGAAGAAGAAGAAGTTAAGTTAAATAACGTTAAAATAAAATTTTGATGTTGAATTAAACTTTGTTTTATATGTTGAAATATTTATTTAACACATTCTAATTTAATTAAAGTCATAATTTCAGTCACAAAAGCAAATAGGCTTTTCTAGGAGCTACAGTCACAGATTTATTCCATAGCAGCAAATGAACCCCAGCATTCATTCAACAACTATAAAATAGAGACAACACAAGGAAAACTCCTATTCCAGCCCTGCACCAAAAATAGAGAAAACTGGGTAATAAAACCAAACTCATATAAATTATGTTTATAAAGAATGCAACTTAAAATAGGGAAAATAACATTGCCTAATCAAACCAATTCATTGAGAATTTATAATATAGTCTCTTTGGGGTTTATATATACAGTATATATGTAAATCTTCTTCCTCGTCTTCTTTTGGCTGCTCCCTTTAGGGGTCTTCACAGTGGATCAAAGCAACAGTGGATCAAAGCAACACCTACATCAGAATGCTGTTCATTGACTTTAGCTCCACGTTCAATACAGTCCTACCCACTGTACTGATCACTAAGCTCAGTGATCTGGGTATCTGCACCTCCACTTGGATTCTGGACTTTCTCACCAACAGACCTCAATCTGTTAGGTTGGGAAACCAGGTATCCTCATTCTGAACACTGGCATCCCGCAGGGCTGTGTTCTGAGCCCATCACTCTACTCCCTGTTCACCCACGATTGTGCTCCTCTGTATAACTCCAACATCTTCATCAAGTATGCAGACGACACCACCGTGGTCGGCCAGATAGACAACAACAACGAATCGGTTTATAGGGAAGAGATCCGTAATCTGGCAGCATGGTGTGCCACCAGCAACCTGACCCTCAACGCCACAAAGACCAAAAATCTCATTGTGGACTTTCGGAAATCCAACAGCAGGGGACAGATGAAAAATCACAACAACGCATGTAGTTCTTGAGAAGTCTCAAGAAATCTCATCTGTCCCCAGGGATTTTAACGAGTTTCTACCGCTGCATCATTAAGAGCATCCTGACCAACTCCATCACCGTATGGTACGGAGGCTCTACTGTGTGTGAACGTAAAGCCCTGCAAAGGGTGGTCAAAACCGCCCAACGCATCTCTGGCACCCAACTACCTGCCATTGAACACCTTCACTACAGCAGATGTCTGTGCAGAGCTCACAACATTATCAAGGACTCTTCACATCCCAGTCATAATCTGTTTAACCTCCTTCCATCAAGAAGGAGATACAGGAATTTACGCACCAAAACCAGCAGGTTCAGGGACAGCTTTTTTCAATCCACCATCACACTACTGAACTCTACACTACACCGCTAAATCACTACAAAACAAAACACAAAACAAAACACTGTATATAACCTCTGTACAATACATGTACATATTACATAGTATATCTTTTTTACTCATTAGTACATCTGCACTATTTTATCTATATGTATCTTTATCATTATTGTACATTATGCCCAACATTTCACATTCATTTATGTGTATATAACGTATATCTATCTATCTATCTATCTATCTATCTATCTATCTATCTATCTATCTATCTATCTATCTATCTATCTATCTATCTATCTCCATATTGCTCTCTGTCCTGTACATCTACCTCTTTTAAATTAGCTACCTACATGTCTTCCCTTACCACATCCATAAACCTCCTCCTTGGCCTTTCTCCTTTCCTCCTGCCTGGTGGCTCCATCCTCAGCATTCTTCTACCTATATATCCCATGTCCCTCCACTGCACATGTCTAAACCATCTCAATTTAGCCTCCATCACCTTGTCTCCAAAATGTCCTACATTCTTTGTGTTGTCTCTACCAGTGAAAACCTCAGCATCTTTAACTCTGTTACCTCCAGCTCCATCTCCTTTCTTTTTGTCATTTCCACTGTCTCTAAACCATGCAAAATACCAGGTCTCCCCACAGTCCTATAAACTTTCCTTTTACTCTTGCAGATGTTTCTCTTTCCACCCACCCCATCTTAGCTCACAGATGGTCACCTCTCCTCTCAGCCTGGCTTCCACTACTCGTTCCCATAACTACATGGTGTGACTGATCCACTTTATTCCCCTGTCGTTACTGCAGGTCTGCACATATCCCTTATTCCTAAACCGGTATCAACACACTCCTTCTTCATTCCTCAGGCATCCGCTCTCACCTCCTCCTTACTAAACCTATCCACTTCCTGCTTCACCATCTCCACACCATTCAACCTTTTCTCTCTTTCATTTTCCTCATTCATCAGCTGCTCGAAATACTCCCTCCATCTTCTCAACACACTCCCGCACTAGTCAACACTCTTCCATCTCCATCCTTTATTGCTCTTACTTGCAGCATATCCCTCCCAGCTCGGTCGCTCTGCCTGGAAAATTAGTACAAATCCTTTTCTCATTTCTTAGTGTACAACGTCTTCTAGTGTACAGCTCATACATACATATGCCTTTTCCTTTGCTTTTGCAACATGCTGCCACACCTCCCTGTCTCTTTACCTGCTTTTCTCATTCCTCTGCTGATCTGAATGTATAGTTGAAACACGTCAATCTGGCAACCACGCTTTCTTTACAAATGCCAGGACTAGCCACGTGGCGCTGAACCTATATATTATTCAAAGGTTTAAAAGGGGCGAGGTACATTTTAATTTTATATAAAGCGTTTGTTTAGTTTGTTCAGCGGAAAAAACTAATAGAAAGTTTGTTCAGCGTCCATTTTAAGCGCTGGTTTACGGTACAAGGAGCAAAGAGGAAATGTTTGCTTTCTTTCTTTTTTTTTTCTATTTTGAGCTTTATATAATTATGGGTTCGAGTAATCGTAGAACTACGCCTTTAACTGTTCTTTATTATCACTATTATTGTTACTGTTATTTATCATCAAAAGTTTTAAAGCTTATTAATCTTTTGATAACGAAGGTCTCTATTTTCCCTTATAACAACCTACACCTGCACCCCGCCAGGGAATGTGGTACGTTCCATCTGCGTCGGTTTAACTGAGATTGGGCAGTTCCACTGCCTGAAACGGGAGGCTTCTCAGTTAGAGAATGACTTTTGCAGGGCAGCCGAAATATGCTATACAGTAAATAAGTAATACAAATGTGATTTTAGATTATTTTTAGTGAAAAGTTATTCAGGACAGCAATATGGACCGATTCTTTTTTTTAAACCCCTAAATAGCTAATTTCTATGTATTTCCTAAACCTGGACAAAGTTATGAAATATACCTATTTGTTGTTTTTTCAAATCTGCTAAGAATTTTAATTAAAAATACATTCTGATTATTACATTCACACCTTACAGTGCATTTATTTAAAAATTAAGCTAAATTAAATAAATGCAACAAAATTTTGATAAAAAAAACAAACAAACAAAAAAAAACCTGTAAGCATTCATATGTTAATGTGTCTGTCTATCTGTGTGTCTCCAGATTCCAGATTCACCTCTATGCAGTGGTGTTTCAGCAGTTAAGCTAATTACTAAACATGATGTCAGGGTTTAAATATCACCACCACCAAGCTGCCACTGTTGGGCCCTTGAACATAGTGCTCAACCTTAAAAGCTCTGGGGTGCTCTGATGATTTTTGTGCTCTGACCCCATCTTCCCAAAAAGTTGGGATATGCAAAAATTACAATTTCACTTTGGGATAAATAATATACTTTTAACTAATTTTAACTAACTAACGCTTCTGGGACGTCCCTACTCATACACAGTATTTCCAGCTTCTCCACCAACAAAGAGACTGTGATCTTTGTCAAATTGCCATTCAAATCAAATCAAATCAAATTTTATTCATCACATACACATGCATACAGGGTACGACATGCAGTGAAATGCTTTATACGGCGGTCTGGAGGGGAATAGGATAGGGAAAAAGAAAAGAAGCAGATAAATAAAGTAAAAAAACTATATAAAATAAAATATAAGAATATAAGATATAAAGGATATATAAAGATATGTATGTGAAACAAAGAGAAAAATGTATATACAACAGTTTGTTGAATTTCACCACTACACCTGAACTTCGATAATAAGATTGAGTGGCTTGTGGTGGTGAAATTCTTCAACCAAGAACAAAACGGTGTTTTGTTTTTTTAATGCTTCTGCCCAAAGCAGAAGGATCCAGTGACTTTCACTCTCTACTGTACTCTGTAAACAGAATTTATGATCTCGATTGTAAAGTGGGTATAGTTACTCTTGAGCATTGAGCCGTGTGTCTAAGCACGCAGACGACCCATAGGAGTTGAGGCTGTATGTGTACGTTTATTTAGCCACGTTTCTTTGCAAATTACACTTAACAAGATTGCATCTCAACATAGTTGGTGGTCCATGCTGTATCCCACCCTTCATTTTAGTCTAGAGGTAATCTTTGGTAGAATTTTACATAAGTAAACCTCTGCTCACAAACAAAATATAATTGCAGAGCAATGGTATGAATATATAATATATATTATATATAATTTAATGTCTCTGTCTCTGTCTCTGTCTCTCTCTCTCTCTCTCTCTCTCTCTCTCTCTCTCTCTCTGTATGTATGTATTTCAGACCACCTGCTGTTGGTGTTGGATGTCTGAGAAGAAAGCTTTTATAGTCAACTGGTTTTATTAATTGGGAATTTATTGGTCTGTGAAAGCACATTTGAAATACACATTAGCCACAGCATTTGTGTTTATTACTTTAAGAGTTAGTGTTATAGACACAGATCACAGTCACTTGTACTGTTAATTTTATCTGTTTTAGATTTGTTTGTAACTTGTCTATTGTTAAATAAAAATGGTTCATTTATTACAAAACAAGAAAGTTGTAGTCTAAATTCTTTACAAATGTACTGCTAATTTATTATTTTTATTTAAAAAAAGAAAATACAATCAATTAATTATTTTTTGACAAAATGTTTTTATTCATTGATTAAACATGGTGTTGATGTAAATGTTGGGTAAAACAATGTTTATATTAATTATTATTCTTTTGAGTTTGGGTTATATTTTGGTTTTAGACCTATTTTCTGTTTAGTTTTTTTAAGCATTGTTATTTTTTACTCATTTTTTTTTACTTTTTACTCTTACTCGAAAAGTCCGATTTCAGTTATAGTATTTACATGAGAGACATTTCTAACCAGAAGGAATACATAGATTTTATTTGTTTTTGCTTGTGTGAGCGAATAAATGTTTGTTTTTTTTGGTCTGTTTTTATCACTAATGTTGATCTCTGTCTGAAAGAGGGTTTAAGGGATGTTTATTTCACTAATCCAAGTTAAAATAGGGAACAAAAGACTAGTGGATTTAGCACACTGCAATCTGCTGACTCAAACTGCTAACAGTCCATTCTGTGTTGTTCTCTCTCATCTTTTATCACTCCGGTCCTGGTTCTCTCCATCAATCTATTTATCCATTCATGAGCCTTCCCTGCTCTCTTTTTCATTTTGGAAACCACACCCTGTCCACTGTATAGTAAAATATTTCATGATTAAATCCTCATTTTTTTTTTTACAAATTTTGCATAGTGTTATAATATCCAGCCTAGCATTAAAGTAGCATCCAGTTGATGTATCCTGATGGATAAAATATACCAACCTGGAACATATAATACTATAGTCGGGTTTAACACATCTTCCTCTTCCAGTCCAGCAGCCTAATCCAGGTACCTAAGAAGAACGGTGCACCCCATGTTTTGTGTCTGTTTAATTTGGATGTGCAGTGATTGATAGTGTTTTTTGTATATCTATCAATCATGTGTGAGTGTCTGAGAGGGATTTTTTGTGTCAAATGGACCCCCTCTTTCAACACAGGTAAGGAATTTTTTTTTTTTTTTTAAGAACAATGTACTAACTGCTTTTTCTCTTTCAGCTTTGTAGAGGTTATTATAATTGTACTGTATGGCATAGCAATAAATGAAACAACTTTTAATTATTGCTTTCATAGTTAAAAAAAAATGTGTGTGTATATATATATATATATATATATATATATATATATATATATATATATATATATATATATATATATATATATACAGTGGGTACGGAAAGTATTCAGACCCCCTTAAATTTTTCACTCTTTGTTATATTGCAGCCATTTGCTAAAATCATTTAGGTTCATTCTTCTTCCTCATGAATGTACACACAGCTCCCCATATTGACAGAAAAACACAGAATTGTTGACATTGTTGCAGATTTATTAAAAAAGAAAAACTGAAATATCACAAGGTCCTAAGTATTCAGACCCTTTGCTGTGACACTCAAATATTTAACTCAGGTGCTTTCCATTTCTTCTGATCATCCTTGAGATGGTTCTATACCTTCATTTGAGTCTAGCTGTGCTTAATTATATTGATTGGACTTGATTAGGAAAGCCACACACCTGTTGATATAAGACCTTCCAGATCACAATGCATGTCAGAGCAAATGAGAATCATGAGGTCAAAGAAACTGCCTGAAGAGCTCAGAGACAGAATTGTGGCAAGGCACAGATCTGGCCAAGGTTACAAAAAGATTTCTGCTGCACTTAAGGTTCCTAAGAGCACAGTGGCCTCCATAATCCTCAAATGGAAGACGTTTGGGACGACCAGAACCCTTCCTAGAGCTGGCCGTCCGGCCAAACTGAGCTATCAGGGGAGAAGAGCCTTGGTGAGAGAGGTAAAGAAGAACCCAAAGATCACTGTGGCTGAGCTCCAGAGATGCAGTCACGAGATGGGAGAAAGTTGTAGAAAGTCAACCATCACTGAAGCCCTCCACCAGTCGGGGCTTTATGGCAGAGTGGCCCGACGGAAGCCTCTCCTCAGTGTAAGACACATGAAAGCCCGCATGGAGTTTGCTAAAAAACACCTGAAGGACTTCAAGATGGTGAGAAATAAGATTCTCTGGTCTGCTGAGACCAAAATAGAACTTTTTGGCCTTAATTCTAAGCGGTATGTGTGGAGAAAACCAGGCACTGCTCATCACCTGTCCAATACAGTCCCAACAGTGAAGCATGGTGGTGGCAGCATCATGCTGTGGGGGTGTTTTTCAGCTGCAGGGACAGGACGACTGGTTGCAATCGAGGGAAAGATGAATGCGGCCAAGTACAGGGATATCCTGGACAAAAACCTTCTCCAGAGTGCTCTGGACCTCAGACTGGGCGGAAGGTTTACCTCCCAACAAGACAATGACCCTAAGCACACAGCTAAAATAACGAAGGAGTGGCTTCACAACAACTCCGTGACTGTTCTTGAATGGCCCAGCCAGAGCCCTGACTTAAACCCAATTGAGCATCTCTGGAGAGACCTAAAAATGGCTGTCCACCAACGTTTACCATCCAACCTGACAGAACTGGAGAGGACCTGCAAGGAGGAATGGCAGAGGATTCCCAAATCCAGGTGTGAAAGACTTGTTGCATCTTTCCCAAAAAGACTCCTGGCTGTATTAGATCAAAAGCGGGCTTCTACTAAATACTGAGCAAAGGGTCTGAATACTTAGGACCATGTGATATTTCAGTTTTTCTTTTTTAATAAATCTGCAACAATGTCAACAATTCTGTGTTTTTCTGTCAGTATGGGGTGCTATGTGTACATTCATGAGGAAGAAGAATGAACCTAAATGATTTTAGCAAATGGTTGCAATATAACAAAGAGTGAAAAATTTAAGGGGGTCTGAATACTTTCCGTACCCACTGTATATAAAGCTCAAATACCACTGACTGACTCACTCACTCATCACGAAATCTCAAAAACCACTGAACGGATTGCAATGAAATTTGGAACATACCTTCCTCTTGGGTCTTAGGTGCTCACTAAGAAAGGGTTTTGAAAAATTCGCCCTGGATCGCGGCTAACTCGCGAAAAACCCGATTTCTCACGCATTGTATATTCTTCGAAATAACATTACGGATCCTAATGAAACTTAGTACATTGTTTCTTATAAGATGTTAGATGCACGATAAAAATTATTTTCAAAGTAGTTTGCCCTGTATCGGTACTACAAAGGGGTAGTATGTTATTTGTTGACGTTATTTCTTTGGAGGAAATTTAATAATTAGCTAAAGGTGCTCTAATAATTTTTATTAGGGCTCCCTCGATGTAAAATAAGTCTTTAAGTGAATAAGTGTTTACTGGATGAAGATTTTCTATTTGAGTTACAGTCAAACTATAAAAATAAGTGTTCAACCATCACGTACTCTCTGTACGACTAATATACAAAGTCAGTGCAGTAACAGTAAGTAAAGACAATGGTTTACAGGTTGAGGCCTGTATTGATTTCCATATCACCTGAGAGCCCATCGGACTCTGACCTTCCCTACCCCACCTCCCACTGTCTGGATAGTGGGTAGACACAACATAGTCGGAGCTCAGTTAAGTTCATGGTCCTGACCAGTACAGACCGACGATCTGATCTCTGATCATCCAGTCCTGCTCAGTGCTTACTGCTTATTGCCATATTGCTTTGCATTCAGCCTTCCGTAGCGAAGCACGGGTACTTTCCGCTAGTATATATATATATATATATATATATATATATATATATATATATATATATATATATATATATATATATACACACACACACACACACACACACACAAGACATTGCTATGTTCATTACATTTTGTTCTGGTGGTGTTGAGTCAGTCTAAGGCATAGTGTTGTGATCATTTAAAAATATTGCCAGTGTTTATAAAGATTCAAATAACCCAATGTTCACCATTTCAGACGGTTTCTTTTTCTGACAGCTTTTAAGTTTGCAAGGCAGAATTTCCATTTCTGAGTATGTTGGAAATTATTTTAGTATTTTGGTGACCAATGCATAGTAATTTTGCATTCTAAAAAAAATGTTGAGATATCCCTACTTATGTGTCAATTATTCCATTTTTTTTATTTTGGTGTCTGCATTAAATGCTTAAAAAAGATCTCATGCTTGTTGAACCAGTTGAAGTGTAAGAGTGTTTTGGTTTACCTGAAAATGTCAAAAGTATAAGGTTTCATTTGAAAACACAATAAAAGCAAAGAGTTTGAATTCTGTCTTTCAGAATTGTAGAATGCAGCAACAATGCTAAGCATTAAACACTAAAGGAAGGTGGTGTGTCTATTTAGGCTTTCTCTGACCTGTTTCCTGAGTCCTCTTTCCTTTCTGTAAATAATGTTAAATATGGTGGTCGAGGTGAACAGTGAAGGACATCTGCATTGTTCTGCTGCCACACTTGGTTTATGTATCTGGGAAGGAATTTTGTGTGTGAGTATGTTTATCTGCTTGGGTGTAGCATGGACTTCCTGAAATTGCCCATGGAACAGATTCACAGATTCACAGATAGTATTGCTAGTTCATGTAGAAAATACTGTGAAACAATTACGTCTAATGCTAAGTTACTGTGTGTGTGTGTGTGTGTGTGTGTGTGTGTGTGTGTGTGTGTGTGTGTGTGTGTGTGTGTGTGTGTGTGTGTGTGTGTGTGTCAATTGTAGCAGTATTCTCAGTAAAAGACTGACAGAGAGCTTTTTTAGGTATGAGCTCCAAACAATTCCCCAAGTCATGTGACTTTTGCCATCATGTAACACTGTTCCTCTCTTCTCCCTACACATGAGCATTATTGGAACTTTTCATTCTGCTGATGCTGCTTCATGCATAACTTTCTAAAATAGCAACTCATACATACTAAATGGTGGCAGTCAAAAGTATCTATGTTAATTAGTAAATTAGTTAATTTGCTTGTTTTTCATTCAGCCCTGGGTTTAGAATGAAATGAATGCAAAAATTAAACTTAATGAAGCATTTTAGAGTATTGCATATAATCCAATGTGTGTGTTTACATGTGAAATCATTTTATAGCACACTTTTTTTAGTATAGATGAGCATTTTCGTCATGCCAGGAAAGCTACTCCTACAAATCAGCTCAGCTAAATACGTTTATGTTCCTTGCTCTCTTTCTGCCACCCTACATTGGCAATCCCTTGGGCTTCACCAAGTTGCCCTCCCTCCCTTCCTCCTTCATTCCCTCCCTACATGGGCCATCCCTTGAACTTCGTCCTGTTGCCCTTATTCCCTCCCTACATGGGCCATCCTTCGGGCTTTACCCAATTGCCTTTCTGCAAATGTAGTTCCATTTTCTAAATTAGCCAAGCTCAGTCACGGCAGTAGGGTGGCTGGCTGTCAGAGGGCAGAGAGTGACTGTGTGCATGTGTAGGTCTCTGTTTGTATTAATAATCATTTAGAGTTTTTAGTCAGGCACAGTTTAAGAAGGATACATTGATCACGGTAGGTGCAAGGTTCTTTCTCTCTTTGAACTGTCCACTAAAGTGCACTCTTGAAAAGATTCCTGAAAAGATAGATGTAACTGCAGGTATTTTGATTTTGTATTTGTGAACATCAGCAATGAACACTGACACAGAGTACTTATTAAATAACAAAAACATGCAGAAAGATATTTTATAATGCAGTAGAGAAATGTGCACATAGCTCAAAAAACCTTGGGGATTGCATTATATACAAATTTGCACAAAGAATTATATAACTATTAACCATATTTTAAAGGTTTTTAAAGTAGTAATATATTTTCAGACAGTTTATTTTATTTATTATATTTATTTGTTCCAGATTTAGTGCCATGTATTTAACACATTTTTGTCACCTAGTTAGACTTTACATTTAGAATAATAATGGTTCAAGTATAAATTATTTAGTGTTGACAGTTATTTATTTTCTATGGTATTTAACAGGTATTGTATAAATAAATATTCATATTGCATAAAGCAAAAGCAGGGTTTGCTGGGTGGAGAGCTTGAGTTAAAAACACTCTCCTGTCATGATGCAATTCAACAAATTGCCTTTAAAAGGCTGCTGCTTTGTAGCTTAATTCTAACATTTTTTAAAACTGTCTAGTCAGTCAGGTCCTACAAACACAGAAACAAAACTCTGGGACCAAATGTACAACATATAAAGTTATTTAAGCAGCACTAATTGACCTGTGTTGGCAAATTGATGCTAAATAATTGTTTAACTGTGTTAGGAGTGTTTTTATTTATAAGAGAACAACTTTATATGTGTATGTTAACTATATGCAGCACATTGTTGCTATAATTTGCAACCAGTGGTCCTCATGAGCATGTGAGATTTCTTTGTAGACTGGTACTGCCATGCACACTCAACCTGAATTAATGAAGAATGCAGGAGTGTGTGCGTGCTTGTGTGTGTGAGAGTGTTGGAGCTGTCTCTATATTGGTTTTTACAGAGAAGCAACAGCTGCAGTGTCCAGTCATAAGACCCAAGTCTCTACATGCCATAGCTAAGATAGCACTGTGTAGTGAAATCATGGAGGTGTTTATTATTTTTGAGCACATATAATAGGCTCTCTATTTTTTAGGTTGATTTCATGCACTGCAACGATTTTTATCAACATGTCAGTGCAGAATGGAAATGCAGACTAAAGTCTAATACCGGAGAACAAAGTGAATCAACAGAATAATGATCTAGAATAACTCAGGAGCAGTAAAGTTGTTTGTGAGTGGCTGATTGAGAGGTTTTTCATGGAATGTCCAAAACATGCCAAGCAAGACATGCCTAAAGTTATTTTTTTAGTTTTGCCATGAGGTTTACATAAGTAATAAGTTATGATAATCTATCATGCTCACATTTTTTCCACCATAAATATCTGCCTCAAATGACATCCAGATCTTCTGTAGTGTCACCCAGTCTTGGCAGTGAGTTGTAGGGCACTGTATGACTTATGGGGCAGCTATCTCAGACAACCTCAATACAGTTACCACTTGCAATGTGATGTGTCTATGTAAAAAATTACTCACCTTGTGTCAGAGCTCAACTTCATGCAGATCAATGTGCACCTAAATAGAAGACAGATGTGCAAATGGCACAAATGTATTTAATTTAATTGTGATTTTTTGTTGTTGTTGTTGTTGCTTTTATTCATGTCTGCACAACATGCTATATATCCCTAAAGATCAATGATGTGACGTCCCAGGCAGGAAAGACCTTTATTGGGCAGAAATAGTTTATAAATGGTGTACTACACATATTTATAAAAAAAGAAAGAAAATACTTGCTTTACATAGTCTACAATGAGGATACCTTAACTGAAATTCCTCACAATTTTTTTTCCCCTTAATACTTTAGCCAGCATGCTAACATAGGTAAAATTGTGGTGCAATACTGGGTAGTGTCTCCAGCACTGAGAGTAAGAAATGTGTGTGAAACATTTGTTGACGGTCTAAAGATAGATCTCAGTGCAGTGTAGGAATGACTCATAGTGACCCCTGCCTTTTAAAATAATTAATAAATCTTTGAGTTCTGAGCAAAACAGCCTGCAACTTCATATATTCTGTGCATGATTGAGGAAAGGCTAAAAATACAATTATTTAATTCCAGGGATTTTTTTTTTTTAATTATTATTAGTTCATAAGTTGTAAATTCTAAGCTTGCATTCTCTCGTTATTTTTTGCATTCTCTCGTTATATTTTTGAGCACATGGTGTAACTCTGGGAGAATGCAATCAATTAGCATTTGGTTATTACAAGTATATGTTGTTTAAATGCTAACAAAAATACTCTTTTCAATATTAACCACTCATTTTTTGGATTTTTTTTTTATTCTGGCATGTTTGAATTCATCAAACACCTTTAATCCTAGAACATATTTTTTTGTTTTCTGTTTTGTTTTGTTTTTCTTTAATAACTTATAATGGATAGAAACAGAAAAAGAAAGGGAGGGGTAAAATACACAAAAGTTAATAAGTGTTTATGATATTTATCAGGTAAACAGAAATGAAGATTTACTTTTCTCTAGGTGATGTTTTACATACTTCACCATAAGAAATCCTTCAGTGATAGTCTGACATGTTGAGGAAACAAAAGTGGTATTTAATGAAATATAGAGGAAAAAATTGTGCTGTTATACTTTAATATTTGATGAAAGAGTAAAGAGAATATTGTTTTGCATGCAAATGTATAGACCAAATGTATCAGTTGAATAATGGTAAGATTAGCTGCAAGAAATCCATTAAACTCATGAAGATTCTTTTAGATTCAATATTTTAAACATGATAAAATATTTGAAACATAAACATAAATAAATTGGAACGTCATACACCTGTTACTGACTCATTTAACGCTATAAATGTGTTGTGCATAATCTGAACCATAATAAAAAACATTGTTTTGCACTGCTATTCAAGAGTAGTAGAGCCATGTTTACATGTATCTCCAAAAAAATATATATGTTTACAATGGACCATTTCCTGTTGCCACCCAGGAGAGTGTGAGATGTCACTTCCAGCCTATGCTATCCCACACTTGCGGAAGACAAATCAGAGTAGGTGATTTGTGTAGCTTTGAGTGGAAAAATCCCACATATGTCTTAGACTAAAGGTCAGTGTTGTCTGTTGTCAATTCACTGTTTATGACAATACAATGAGGGGAAAGGCTCCTGCCAAAATAACTGAGATACCCAGAAAAGAATCCAACAGAGTAACAGGATGTTACCCTGGCCCATAGTACTGCCCTACACACATGCAAAAAAGATTGAATGATTTATAGGCTATAAACAACATAAACTTTATTGCAGCTGATATTGCAGCCTAACATAATTGTTCAAATAGTAGGATATTATATACAAAACTTACCTAAACTACTGCAATTAGCTGTCTGTCAGTCTACCTTAGTGTGCACAATAGGCACACAGCCATTTACACATCCAGGTACTAAACTTTTTATTTTAGAGGCAGATGTGTCACAACATTGTGCATCTAAATACAGTTCAAGTTTGTGTGCCAACATTCCTGCAGACCACTCCTGTGGGTATAGCATCACATGACTGCAGCTGCTTATTTCAATCAATTAGTTATATAACACACACACACACACACACACACACACACACACATATATATATACTGTACCCCCACACACGTATACGGCAGAGTGCAGACAGTCACACCTTATGCAAACAAGCTAGTCTTGAATGACCCTGCGACTATGACTCTTGTACTCCTTTGCATGAACTGATTTTGAGTAGTCATGTATCATGTGAAATGCCAATTGTTATTATTCTAAATTCAAATAGTGCTGTCAGACAGCAATTTATACAACAATGTACTACAGAAGTATGATGTTGAGTCCCTAGAACTGAGGAGTGGTTTTATTCAGTTTATACATATACATTCATACATAAACATGTTTTTTTTAAGTCTCACCAGCAATCATGATATAATTTGACAGTCTGTAGAGGACTTCAAGTCTTACCCAACTTTTAATGTCCATTGCTAATGCTACCTAGCTGGATGTTTATGAAAATCTTTGAGAGCCATTTACCGATTCACAAATCTCAAAGGACCCACCTCTCCCATTCAAAACCACACTGGCTCATTTAATGTAGTTTTCATTTGAACAAAGCTAAAACATTTTAACCATATATCTAACATTTACTTACATCTATATGTATAGTACATATACTTCACATTTACTTAGGGCTATTACCAGGATCGAAACCTTTTGTCCTCATTGCAGAAATGTCATTTATAAATCTCTTTTACATTTTAGTTGCTCCATAAACTGGTCTAAATTCATTTAGACCATCTTCTTCTTCTCCATCTTCTTCTTCTTTTTCTTCAGCTTCTCCCATTAGGGGTTGCCACAGATCATCCGTCTCCATACCCCCTGTCCCCTACATCTGCCTCTTTTAAACCAAAAATCCATCTAGACCATACAATTTAAATTGTGTTTGAGGGTTTTTGTTTACAAGACACTTACCGATTAATTTCAGCTTTTAAATATAAGAAATTGCACAATTCTTAAAATTTTAATTATACAGTAAATGAATAAATACAGAACTTTCTGACAGCCATAAAACTTAAAGGTTTTATAAGACCTTTCCCTATTTTCTGTATGTTTCCTTACATATAGTTTATTAAATAGAGTTGCATTACTTATACTTTCTTTCGGCTTCTCCCATCAGATCATCCGTATTCATGATCTGCATGTTTTATTTGGCAAATCAAACATGACCCTCCTCATTTATCTGGGCTTGGGACCGGCACTAAGAGTGCACTGGCTTGTGCAACCTAATGGGTTTGGGTTTGGTTCCCTGACCGGAAATCGAACCCGGGCCGCGGCAGTGAGAGCGCTGCAGCCTAACCACTAGACCACCAGAGAACCCAATTGCATTACTTATATAGTTTACATATTTTTACATAGTTTACATTTTAGTTTACAAAATTTATAAATATTAGTTCTATAGTTTGTAATTATAGTTCATAGTTTGTATACAATATAGTAATAAAAAACCTATAAAGCTATATGTAAACCAAATGCATTACTTTTATAGTTTACATATAGCTTTATAGTTTTTTTTAATCACTATATTGTTTACTTAAATAATTACAAACTATAGAACTAATGTTCATACATTTTTTTTTATGTTATAGCCAATTTACAAAATGCAATGCATTATAGTTTAACAAAAGGGTGTTTTTTTTTATAAAGACTGTATATAAAACACTAAACAAAAAACAAAAAAACATCCCGACATCATTGCCCTAATAGCCAGTTAAGACTAAGGTTTAAGGTGTTAGTTTTTTGCATATAAAGGGTATTGCGATTCATTATTCTGTGCATTATATAGTTTTGTTTTATGTTTACACAATGTTTGTCTAGCTTCAGTTACAGTTTATCTGTCATGAAACAGGAAATCAAATACCTAGGTTTAGGGTTAGCGTATGATCCACACTGTGGTCAACAGAATAATGGCTTTATAAAAAGGATACAGCCTCTTGGCTTTGCCACTTGATGAGGAATGAGAAATATGCAGATTGACAGGGGACACCATTAGAATGCTTGATGGCAACCAGAGAAGGGTGTGGCATGGCATACTTAGCAAAGCTTCGGTTCTTAAAGAACTAAAGCACCATGGAAAGAATCTTAAAGGATTAGGTAACTAGGGTCAACAAGCCTAACACTGTCATTTCCCTACAACGATTATTTTTCATTGGTACTGTACATATTTCTCCACTTAAAATGCTTCATTTTTTAGTATATAGTATATAGTATATTTTAGTATATAGTTTATATAGAATATGTTTTACATATTGTAATACACACTTATAATAATAAACAAATAAAATTGGGATAGAGAGATTACAATCAGGGTATTGTGGTTCCATTTTTGCTGTCTCTTAATTTCACATACCTTTCAGAGAAAGGAAGGTACTGTGCTCATCGTGGATGTTTCTATTGCTCAAATGGGAGGTTAGATACCTTGTATAAAATAACTCATTAACACTTTGTTGATACTTCCCCACATTAAAACCCACACACTGTGCTTTGTTCGATTGCAGATAACACAATGTAACAGGTGACCTTGATGAAAAGGAGAAGTGTCAGAAATGTAAACAATACCTAAACAACCACTGGATAATAAATTGTGATCATTAATACATCTTGTGGTAGAGAGATTCTTCAAAGCAACTAACCTGAATATAAATTGCTTGTATACCCTTTATATAAGTCAAATTAGAAGTTACAGTAACAGTTTTTTCAGTCTTTTTTTTTGTTTTTTGTATTCAGTCTAATAACTGTTGCTGCCACCATGTGCCTCACAGACCTCTTTTAATTAGATTTTGATTAAATGACATAAGTTAGGATTCAGGTCACAAATGAAGCTCTTTAAGAGTCAAGAAATAATAAAACTGCTAAATTAGACTTTAAATTAGTTTTGTTGTTGTTGTGGCTCTAATACTCTAAAACTGATGTGATTTATTACAAATTATACTGTATATCTTTTCTTGCTTCATTTTCAGACACAGACAGAGCATTGGAGGACAGCTATTCTAACCTAGCTGTGAGTTCAATACCTGCGGTCTTATTAGAAATTATGTAACATTTGTTGCACCATGTTTCTAATAAAAATGCAGCATTATTATTAACTACCAATAATTAATTATTAATAATATTTTTTTAAATCAAATGTGTCAAGGCACAAGTCATAAAGGTTCAATACTCAGGTATTCACTAATTAGAAATTTTGCTACTACAGTACTTACTAGTAGCTGAATTTGGTACTAGCTGAATATCTATTACCATTACTTGAGTAATCTGTTAAAGAATATAATTATACTAATTATACCAGTTATTTATACAAGACAATTCTTTGTTACATATGAGCAGGTAAAAAACAAAAGGCAGTCACCTCCATCACCTCCCTCTGTTCCTCAAACCAGCCAGCGCTTCTGCATCACCACTGAAGACCCTGAAAGCGCAGAAAGAGTTGTGAGTGTTCTGATATAAAATTCTCAAATTCAGTTATAAATAACAATTTTGCCACACTATTTTAATAAATAACAAGGTGAGAAAAGTAGTGACAAAGCACTTAATATGATAATAATGTATAATGGTTATTTCAGCAAATTCAGTATTAATGTTTCTTTCATACAGAAAGGCCTATTCCACACTTACACAATTAATAAGAAAAAAGATGATCTGTTAAACATTCTGAATTTCCATCCACAATTAAACAGTGTTTTTGGCCACCAACTATGCATCTCTTTTTAATCATTCCCAAACTGGAAAAGCCATTTTAACAAATGTAATCTGGATAGGAGAAAATGTTGTTTTTTGAAAATGCTATTGCATGATTGTCTTGTGATCTCCACAATTTAAAGATTACTAAAGCTTTTTGGAGGCTTTTTGTGGCACATTTTAATTTTTCATTTGTTCAGAATACAAGTTACACTGAGGCATGCATGAAAGCAATTTTAAGTCTGACAAAACAAATAAAAATGACAAATACTGTAAAATATAAAATACCCAGTGCATATGTCCAGCAGTTTGTTCGTAATTCGCTATAGATGGGAATGTTCTAAATATGCTATTTTGTCTAAAGCATAAAACAACAATCAGTGTGGACTAGGCCCAAGACATGCTAGTTGGCACACAAGCGCACTTATAATACTGCATAATTTTTTTTTTTAGGTTCAGAAGGAGAAACTCCATGCAGAACTCAAACAAGTTCTTAGTAAAAAAAGAAGCCAGCTGAAACATAGCCACACAGATCTTGCAAGCATGGATCCTTCAAAGGACAAGATTGAGTCTCTGGTAAGAGAGCACCATAATAATAACATATAATAATAAAAATATCTCATATGAGAGACTGAAGTCAGTAACATAGTAGGAAATGTCAGCCTGGTGTAGTGTTCAAGTAGAGTTACATTAAGGGTAAGTGCATAAGAGCAGTGAGTTGCATGTAGTCCATTTACCCCATGTCCCCCTTCTGCACATGACCAACCATTTCAATCACACCTCTCTCACATTGTGTCCTACCTGTGCAGTCCTTCTTAATAACTTACTTTTAATATTACAAACAAATAATATGTAATTAAATATTAATATTGTTTTACTATTAATGTGTTATTTACTTTTACTTTTGCTAACAAAAAAATGGGTGGTCTTTCACCAATGCTTCTGTGTTATTTTACACATCTTGATGTACAGTGGGTACGGAAAGTATTCAGACCCCCTTACATTTTTCACTTTTTGTTATATTGCAGCCATTTGCTAAAATCATTTAAGTTTATTCTTCTTCCTCATGAATGTACACATAGCACCCCATACTGACAGAAAAACACAGAATTGTTGACCTTTTTGCAGATTTATTCAAAAAGAAAAACTGAAATATCACATGGTCCTAAGTATTCAGACCCTTTGCTGTGACACTCATATATTTAACTCAGGTGCTCTCCATTTCTTCTGATCATCCTTGAGATGGTTCTACACCTTCATTTGAGTCCAGAAATGTTTGATTATACTGATTGGACTTGATTAGGAAAGCCACACACCTGTTTATATAAGACCTTACAGATCACAATGCATATCAGAGCAAATGAGAATCATTAAGGTCAAAGGAACTGCCTGAAGAGCTCAGAGACAGAATTGTGGCAAGGCACAGATCTGGCCAAGGTTCCAAAAATTTTTTTGCTGCACTTAAGGTTTCTAAGAGCACAGTGGCCTCCATAATCCTCAAATGGAAGACGTTTGGGACGACCAGAACCATTCCTAGAGCTGGCCGACCGGCCAAACTGAGCTATCGGGGGAGAAGAGCCTTGGTGAGAGAGGTAAAGAAGAACCCAAAGATCACTGTGGCTGAGCTCCAGAGATGCAGTCGGGAGATGGGAGAGAGTTGTAGAAAGTCAACCATCACTGCAGCCCTTCACCAGTGGGGCTTTATAGCAGAGTGGCCCGACGGAAGCCTCTCCTCAGTGCAGGACACATGAAAACCCGCATGGAGTTCCCCAAGATGGTGAGAAATAAGATTCTCTGGTCTGATGAGACCAAGATAGAACTTTTTGGCCTTAATTCTAAGCGGTATGTGTGGAGAAAACCAGGCACTGCTCATCACCTGTCCAGTACAGTCTCAACAATGAAGCATGGTGGTGGCAGCATCATGCTGTGGGGGTGTTTTTCAGCTGCAGGGACAGGACGACTGATTGCAATCAAGGGAAAGATGAATGCGGCCAAGCACAGGGATATCCTGGATGAAAACCTTCTCCAGAGTGCTTTGGACCTCAGACTGGGCTGAAGGTTTACCTTCCAACAAGACAATGACCCTAAGCACACAGCTAAAATAACGATGTAGTGGCTTCACAACAACTCTGTGACTGTTCTTGAATGGCCCAGCCAGAGCAATGACTTAAACCCAATTGAGCATCTCTGGAGAGACCTAAAAATAGCTGTCCACCAACGTTTACCGTCCAACCTGACAGAACTGGAGAGGATCTGCAAGGAGGAATGGCAGAGGATCCCTGAATCCAGGTGTGAAAAACTTGTTGCATCTTTCCCAAAAAGACTCCTGTCTGTATTAGATCAAAAGCGGGCTTCTACTAAATACTGAGCAAAGGGTCTGAATACTTAGGACCATGTGATATTTCAGTTTTTCTTTTTTAATAAATCTGCAACAGTGTCAACAATTCTGTGTTTTTCTGTCAATATAGGGTGCTATGTGTACATTAATGAGGAAAAGAAATGAACCTAAATGATTTTAGCAAATGGCTGCAAAATAAAAAAGAGTGAAAAATTTAAGGGGGTCTGAATACTTTCCGTACCCACTGTAAATATTAGGAAATGGAAGCTGGAATTCTGGTTTATTATCTTATATTTATATTAATATTTTAATATTAATATTTTGATGAACATTTACACTATAGGGCAAAATAGTTTTTCTCACTGATACAGATTTACAGCCATAATGAGGAGGCCAGAGGCAGCAGGAAAAAGAAAATCTCCTTAGGATGGCATGAAAAAGAAACTTAAATAAAAAATACATACTTAAAAGTAAACCTATTGTCTTCTGGCTGACAACCTGTAGGTACTAGGGGTGTAATGGTACATAATATTCTAGATTTGTTACCTACCCTGGTATGTCATGGAAGAAATGCAAAACATAAAATTGCTTGTAATCTTTTTTTAACGATGTTTATTATTATTAACATTTGTGATCAACTTTTCAACAGTTTAAATTTTTAAAACAATTTTAAATAAAAATCACTGCTTGGTTAAATAATATATAAAATAATATTTTATTATATTTTATAAAAAACAAAATGTAATAATGTAATTTAATGTAATTTAATTAACACAATTAATTGATTAAATGGAATTAAATAAATGGAAAATTCTAATTTAATAGAGATGCATCAATAAATTAGAATATAATTGAAAAGTTGATTTATTTTAGTAATTCAATACAAAAAGTGAAACCCACATATTATATAGATTTATCACACACAGAATTATATCTTTCAAGTGTTTATTTCTTGTCATTTTAATGATTATTGCTTACAGCTAATAAAAATCCAAAATTCAGTATCTCAGAAAATGTGAATATTGTGAAAAAGTTCAATATTGGAGACTCGTGGTGTCACACTCGAATCAGCTAATTAAATCCAAACACCTGCAAAGGTTTCCAGAGCCTTTAAATGGTGTCTCCGTCTGGTTCAGGCTCCACAATAATGGAGGACTTGACAGCTGGAAGACGATCATTTACACCCTGCACATGGAGGGTAAGACACAAAAGGTCATCGCTGAAAAAGCTGGCTGTTCACAGAGTGCTGTATCCAAGCACGTTAATGGAAAGTTGAATGGAAGGAAAAAATGTGTATTCAAGAAAAAGAATTTAAGAATTCAGGATTCAAGAATTTGGTGGAGATTCACAAAGAGTGGACTGCAGCTGGAGTCAGTGCTTCAAGAGCCACTATGCACAGACGTATCCATGGACTACAACTGACGCATTCCCTGTGTCAAGCCACTCCTGAACCAGAGACAACATCAGAGGTGTCTTACCTGGGCAAAGGAGAAAAAGGACTGGACTGTTGCTCAGTGGAAAGAAACTTGGCATTTCATTTGGAAATCAATGTCTCAGAGTCTGGAAGAAAAGAGGAGAGTCACAGAATCCAAGTTGCTTAAGGCCAAGTGTAAAGTTTGCGCAGTCAGTGGTGGTTTCAGGAGTCATGTCATCTGCTGGTGTTGGTCCACTGTGTTTTATCAAATCCAAGGTCAGCACAGCTGTCTACCCGTTTTAGAGTACTTGATGCTTCCCTCTGCTGACCAGCTTTACGGAGATGCTGATTTAATTTTCCAGCAGGATTTGACACCTGCCCACACTGCCAAAAGCACCAAATATTGGTTTAAATAGCCATGGTGTTGGTATGCTTGACTTTCCAGAAAACTCACCAGACCTGAATCCCATAGAGAATCTAAAGAGGTTTTGTCAAGAGTAAAATGAGCTGAAGACCACTGTCAAAGAAACCTGGGCTTTTATACCACCTCAGCAGTGCCACAAACTGATCACCCCTATGTCACACCGAATTGAGGCAGGAAATAAAGCAAAAAGAGCCCCTACAAAGTATTGAGTACATATACAGTAAATTAACATACTTTCCAGAGGGCTAACAATTCACTAAAAATGTTTTTTGATTCGTCTTATGAAGTATTCTAATTTTTTGAGAAAGTGAATTGGTGGGTTTTTGTTAAATGTGAGCCAAAATCATCACAATTAAAGGAAATAAACACTTGAAATATATCAGTCTGTGTGTGATGAATCTATATAATATGAGTTTTGCTTTTTGTATTGAATTAATAAAATAAATAAACCTTTTAATGATATTATAATATATTAAGATGCACCTGTAGTTTATTTTATTTAATTATTTAGAAATTTGTTAGACCCCATTTGGATAATACAGATGTGTATGTAAGTGTTTGTGTGTGTTTTACATTCAATATTCTATTTTATAAAGGTATGATCTACCTCACTGTTCTACTTATTTTTGCATATATCAAAAATTTCTTCTTTCCTTGCATCCTTCATTTATTCACTCCCTTGATATGTGGAATTGTCAGGATTTTCTCCTGTTAAGAGAAATTCTTGAAGCTGGCCATAAAACACTAAAGAATCAGTAGCGCAAGCTTTAGCCGTTAGCTACACCAAACAACGCCACAGAGACATGGTGACATGACTGTATTTTTAAGTTTAATAATAATAATATGATTTTTTTTTTTTTTAAATGCACTCAACGTGTGAGGTGGACACTAAATAAACTTGCAGTCTGCCTCAGATTTTAACGATGTTCTGCACATAAAAATTATTGCATTCGGTACACGTGTACCGAACCGAAAGACCTGTACCAAAAATTCGGTACAAATACGTGTACCATTACACCCCTAGCAGGTACATTATAAAATCTTTACTCAGAGGAAAACTACACCAAAAAGAAGGACTGCTAATGACAAATATAGAGCTAGCAATATTTCTAATGAGTTTTAAAAATCTTTACAAAACCAGGAGGAGAAGAGACGTCTATCAGAGATAGTGGAGATGGTAGTAGAGACAGAAGCTGAAGTAGGAGCCAGTGGCTACAGTGTGGTGGGTGGAGGGACAAAGGGGATCTTCATCAAAGACGTCTTAAAAGACTCACCTGCAGCAAAACATCTTAGCCTCCAGAAAGGTACAAAACCTTACAGTGCTCAATGTTTAGTTTCACAAATTTCTTATGTCATCAAAATGTTTGCTTGTAATTTCTACCAAGTATCCCATAAATACATGATTTAAAAATTTTTAAAAATTGGTTGTTTGATTAGTTATAGGTTCAAGGTTTTTGGCTGAATTTTGGTTAATCTTTTTTAGGAGATCAGTTGCTGAGTGCCAGAGTGTATTTTGATAATGTCAAATATGAAGATGCTTTGAAGATCCTCCAGTGTGCAGAACCTTATAAAGTGTCATTCTTCTTGAAAAGGACTGTGGCACAAACTGAAGACAGTGGTCATCAGAATACACCAGTTATTGAACAGAAAGGACCTAAGACTAAGTTGCAAAAAATGGTATAATAAAATATCTAACAAAAATTTTTCAGTGTTACATATATTTTTCATATATATCCATTCTACCTATAATATGCCACTGCCAGGGCACCTGTTAATACATTATCTTTAATTTCAGAGTGTGAGAAGTGTCAAACAATTCAAAGCCAAGAAGAAAAGAGGAGGGAGATTTGGACTGAAAAGACTAAAAGAGAGAAAGAGAACAAGAGCTGAAGAAGAAATAGACATTGGGAAATCAGCAGGTAGAATAAAATTTTCTCCAGTTGATGTAGAGTTTGCACTCCCAAAGATTAAACTAAAAAAACACGGTAAAGTGATTGCAGATCAAACTGGACCTATTCAAGGAATAAATTCCATTGATGAGAAGACAAGAAAGATTAAATTTCCAAAACTAGATGCAAAGCATACACCTGTACATATTGGTAATATTAACATACATGGTCCTGAGATCAAGGGTGGACAATTTCATAGGCCAGATATTGACATCTCAGTGCCAAAAGGAAAAATAACAAAAAGTGTTGATCTAGAAGGTGAGGTCAATAAAGGGAGTAGATTTCAAATGCCCAAAATCGATTCTTCATTACCAAAAGTCAAGGTACCAGAGGGAAAAGGAAATGTGGAAGGACGTAAATTTAACATGAGAAAGGTTGAAATGTCATCCATTGATATTTTATTATCGAAGGGGAGTGCAAAAAAAGAAATTGATGTCAAAGGAGTGCCTGGAAAAAGAGGACAAACTGATTTACCCAAGCTTGATATTTCCTTACAAACACTGAAAACCCCTGAGCTTGATGTAGGTTTCGAGGGTCCTGAGATCAAAAGCAAAAATTTTAATTTGCCAGATATTGACATATCACTGCCAATAGTAAAAGGAGGTTTTGATCTTGATGGCAAGGCCAATACAGAAGGTAAGACTGAGATGTCAAAAGTTGATCCTTCCCTACCAAGAATTAAGTTGCCTGAGGAAAAGATTAATGTGGAAGGACCGGATATCAAAGTTGGCAAAGTTGAAATGCCATCTATTGACATCTCCTTACCAATAGGAAAAGGACATTCTGGAGGACGAGAACCTGTTACCTTACCAAAGTTTGAAATTTCTTTACCAACAGTGAAACCAATTGAGGTCGACATTAGTGCAGAAGGTCCTGAGATCAAAGGCAAAAAGTTTAACCTTCCAGACATTGACATTAAAATGCCGAAAGGAAAACTGAAAGGAGGTGTTAATCTTGAAGGTGATGCCAGTAAAGGGGGTAAGTTTCAAATGCCCAAAGTTGATCTTTCACTACCAAGAATTAAGTTGCCTGAGGAAAAGATTAATGTGAAAGGACCTGATATCAAAGTTGGCAAAGTTGACATGCCATCCATTGACATTTCATTACCAAAAGGGACTGCTAAAGGTGAAACCGAATTTCAAGGACTGTCTGGAACAGGAGGACAGATCAATTTTCCAACGCTTGATATTTCCTTACCAAAATTAAAATCCCCTGAGCTTGATGTAGCTGTGGAAGGTCCAGAGATGAAAGGCGGAAAGTTTAATGTCCCAAACATTGACATCTCACTGCCAAAAGGTAAAGTGAAAGGGCATGTGAATCTTGAAGGTGAGGCTGGTAAAGGGGGTAAGTTTCAAATGCCCAAAGTTGATCTTTCACTCCCAAGAATTAAGCTGCCTGAGGGAAAGATTAATGTGGAAGGACCTGATATCAAAGTTGGGAAAGTTGACATGTCATCCATTGACATATCATTACCAAAAGGGACTGCTAAAGGAGAAATTAACATTGAAGGACATTCTGAAGGGCGAGAACCTATAAGCTTACCAAAGTTTGACATTTCTTCACCAACAGTAAAACCACCTGAGGTCGATATTAGTGCGGCGGGTCCTGAGATCAAGGGCAAAAAGTTTAACCTTCCAGACATTGACATTAAAATGCCGAAAGAAAAACTGAAAGGAGGTGTTAATCTTGAAGGTGATGCCAGAAAAGGGGGTAAGTTTCAAATGCCCAAAGTTGATCTTTCACTACCAAGAATTAAGTTGCCTGAGGGAAAGATTAATGTGGAAGGACCTGATATCAAAGTTGGCAAAGTTGACATGCAATCCATTGACATTTCATTACCAAAAGGGACTGCTAAAGGTGAAACCAAATTTCAAGGACTGTCTGGAACAGTAGGACAGATCAATTTTCCAACGCTTGATATTTCCTTACCAAAATCAAAATCCCCTGAGCTTGATGTAGCTGTGGAAGGTCCAGAGATGAAAGGCGGAAAGGTTAATGTCCCAAACATTGACATCTCACTGACAAAAGGTAAAGTGAAAGGGGATGTGAATCTTGAAGGTGAGGCTGGTAAAGGGGGTAAGTTTCAAATGCCCAAAGTTGATCTTTCACTCCCAAGAATTAAGCTGCCTGAGGGAAAGATTAATGTGGAAGGACCTGATATCAAAGTTGGGAAAGTTGACATGCCATCCATTGACATATCATTACCAAAAGGGACTGCTAAAGGAGAAATTAACATTGAAGGACATTCTGGAGGGCGAGAACCTATAAGCTTACCAAAGTTTGACATTTCTTTACCAACAGTAAAACCACCTGAAGTCAATATTGGTGCGGAGGGTCCTGAGTTCAAGGGCAAAAAGTTTAACCTTCCAGACATTGACATTAAAATGCCGAAAGGAAAATTGAAAGGGGATGTGAATCTTGAAGGTGATGCCAGTAAAGGGGGTAAGTTTCAAATGCCCAAAGTTGATCTTTCACTACCAAGAATTAAGTTGCCTGAGGGAAAGATTAATGTGGAAGGACCTGATATCAAAGTTGGCAAAGTTGACATGCCATCCATTGACATTTCATTACCAAAAGGGACTGCTAAAGGTGAAACCAAATTTCAAGGACTGTCTGGAACAGGAGGACAGATCAATTTTCCAACGCTTGATATTTCCTTACCAAAATTAAAATCCCCTGAGCTTGATGTAGCTGTGGAAGGTCCAGAGATGAAAGGCGGAAAGTTTAATGTCCCAAACATTGACATCTCACTGACAAAAGGTAAAGTGAAAGGGGATGTGAATCTTGAAGGTGAGGCTGGTAAAGGGGGTAAGTTTCAAATGCCCAAAGTTGATCTTTCACTCCCAAGAATTAAGCTGCCTGAGGGAAAGGTTAATGTGGAAGGACCTGATATCAAAGTTGGGAAAGTTGACATGCCATCCATTGACATATCATTACCAAAAGGGACTGCTAAAGGAGAAATTAACATTGAAGGACATTCTGGAGGGCGAGAACCTATAAGCTTACCAAAGTTTGACATTTCTTTACCAACAGTAAAACCACCTGAGGTCGATATTAGTGCGGAGGGTCCTGAGATCAAGGGCAAAAAGTTTAACCTTCCAGACATTGACATTAAAATGCCAAAAGGAAAACTGAAAGGAGGTGTTAATCTTGAAGTTGATGCCAGTAAAGGGGGTAAGTTTCAAATGCCCAAAGTTGATCTTTCACTACCAAGAATTAAGTTGCCTGAGGGAAAGATTAATGTGGAAGGACCTGATATCAAAGTTGGCAAAGTTGACATGCCATCCATTGACATTTCATTACCAAAAGGGACTGCTAAACGTGAAACTGAATTTCAAGGACTGTCTGGAACAGGAGGACAGATCAATTTTCCAAGGATTGATATTTCCTTACCTAAATTAAAATCCCCTGAGCTTGATGTAGCTGTGGAAGGTCCAGAGATGAAAGGCGGAAAGTTTAATGTCCCAAACATTGACATCTCACTGCCAAAAGGTAAAGTGAAAGGGGATGTGAATCTTGAAGGTGAGGCTGGTAAAGGGGGTAAGTTTCAAATGCCCAAAGTTGATCTTTCACTCCCAAGAATTAAGCTGCCTGAGGGAAAGATTAATGTGGAAGGACCTGATATCAAAGTTGGGAAAGTTGACATGCCATCCATTGACATATCATTACCAAAAGGGACTGCTAAAGGAGAAATTAACATTGAAGGACATTCTGGAGGGCAAGAACCTATAAGCTTACCAAAGTTTGACATTTCTTTACCAACAGTAAAACCACCTGAAGTCAATATTGGTGCGGAGGGTCCTGAGTTCAAGGGCAAAAAGTTTAACCTTCCAGACATTGACATTAAAATGCCGAAAGGAAAATTGAAAGGGGATGTGAATCTTGAAGGTGATGCCAGTAAAGGGGGTAAGTTTCAAATGCCCAAAGTTGATCTTTCACTACCAAGAATTAAGTTGCCTGAGGGAAAGATTAATGTGGAAGGACCTGATATCAAAGTTGGCAAAGTTGACATGCCATCCATTGACATTTCATTACCAAAAGGGACTGCTAAAGGTGAAACCAAATTTCAAGGACTGTCTGGAACAGGAGGACAGATCAATTTTCCAACGCTTGATATTTCCTTACCAAAATTAAAATCCCCTGAGCTTGATGTAGCTGTGGAAGGTCCAGAGATGAAAGGCGGAAAGTTTAATGTCCCAAACATTGACATCTCACTGACAAAAGGTAAAGTGAAAGGGGATGTGAATCTTGAAGGTGAGGCTGGTAAAGGGGGTAAGTTTCAAATGCCCAAAGTTGATCTTTCACTCCCAAGAATTAAGCTGCCTGAGGGAAAGATTAATGTGGAAGGACCTGATATCAAAGTTGGGAAAGTTGACATGCCATCCATTGACATATCATTACCAAAAGGGACTGCTAAAGGAGAAATTAACATTGAAGGACATTCTGGAGGGCGAGAACCTATAAGCTTACCAAAGTTTGACATTTCTTTACCAACAGTAAAACCACCTGAAGTCAATATTGGTGCGGAGGGTCCTGAGTTCAAGGGCAAAAAGTTTAACCTTCCAGACATTGACATTAAAATGCCGAAAGGAAAATTGAAAGGGGATGTGAATCTTGAAGGTGATGCCAGTAAAGGGGGTAAGTTTCAAATGCCCAAAGTTGATCTTTCACTACCAAGAATTAAGTTGCCTGAGGGAAAGATTAATGTGGAAGGACCTGATATCAAAGTTGGCAAAGTTGACATGCCATCCATTGACATTTCATTACCAAAAGGGACTGCTAAAGGTGAAACCAAATTTCAAGGACTGTCTGGAACAGGAGGACAGATCAATTTTCCAACGCTTGATATTTCCTTACCAAAATTAAAATCCCCTGAGCTTGATGTAGCTGTGGAAGGTCCAGAGATGAAAGGCGGAAAGTTTAATGTCCCAAACATTGACATCTCACTGACAAAAGGTAAAGTGAAAGGGGATGTGAATCTTGAAGGTGAGGCTGGTAAAGGGGGTAAGTTTCAAATGCCCAAAGTTGATCTTTCACTCCCAAGAATTAAGCTGCCTGAGGGAAAGATTAATGTGGAAGGACCTGATATCAAAGTTGGGAAAGTTGACATGCCATCCATTGACATATCATTACCAAAAGGGACTGCTAAAGGAGAAATTAACATTGAAGGACATTCTGGAGGGCGAGAACCTATAAGCTTACCAAAGTTTGACATTTCTTTACCAACAGTAAAACCACCTGAGGTCGATATTAGTGCGGAGGGTCCTGAGATCAAGGGCAAAAAGTTTAACCTTCCAGACATTGACATTAAAATGCCAAAAGGAAAACTGAAAGGAGGTGTTAATCTTGAAGTTGATGCCAGTAAAGGGGGTAAGTTTCAAATGCCCAAAGTTGATCTTTCACTACCAAGAATTAAGTTGCCTGAGGGAAAGATTAATGTGGAAGGACCTGATATCAAAGTTGGCAAAGTTGACATGCCATCCATTGACATTTCATTACCAAAAGGGACTGCTAAACGTGAAACTGAATTTCAAGGACTGTCTGGAACAGGAGGACAGATCAATTTTCCAAGGATTGATATTTCCTTACCTAAATTAAAATCCCCTGAGCTTGATGTAGCTGTGGAAGGTCCAGAGATGAAAGGCGGAAAGTTTAATGTCCCAAACATTGACATCTCACTGCCAAAAGGTAAAGTGAAAGGGGATGTGAATCTTGAAGGTGAGGCTGGTAAAGGGGGTAAGTTTCAAATGCCCAAAGTTGATCTTTCACTCCCAAGAATTAAGCTGCCTGAGGGAAAGATTAATGTGGAAGGACCTGATATCAAAGTTGGGAAAGTTGACATGCCATCCATTGACATATCATTACCAAAAGGGACTGCTAAAGGAAAAATTAACATTGAAGGACATTCTGGAGGGCGAGAACCTATAAGCTTACCAAAGTTTGACATTTCTTTACCAACAGTAAAACCACCTAAGGTCGATATTAGTGCGGAGGGTCCTGAGTTCAAGGGCAAAAAGTTTAACCTTCCAGACATTGACATTAAAATGCCGAAAGGAAAACTGAAAGGAGGTGTTAATCTTGAAGGTGATGCCAGTAAAGGGGGTAAGTTTAAAATGCCCAAAGTTGATCTTTCACTACCAAGAATTAAGTTGCCTGAGGGAAAGATTAATGTGGAAGGACCTGATATCAAAGTTGGCAACGTTGACATGCCATCCATTGACATTTCATTACCAAAAGGGACTGCTAAAGGTGAAACTGAATTTCAAGGACTGTCTGGAACAGGAGGACAGATCAATTTTCCAACGCTTGATATTTCCTTACCAAAATTAAAATCCCCTGAGCTTGATGTAGCTGTGGAAGGTCCCGAGATGAAAGGCGGAAAGTTTAATGTCCCAAACATTGACATCTCACTGCCAA
Organism: Silurus aristotelis; assembly: GCF_946808225.1. Classification (NCBI taxonomy): domain Eukaryota; kingdom Metazoa; phylum Chordata; class Actinopteri; order Siluriformes; family Siluridae; genus Silurus; species Silurus aristotelis. The sequence goes on from NC_139583.1 coordinate 20,408,578, forward strand.
AAGGTAAAGTGAAAGGGGATGTGAATCTTGAAGGTGAGGCTGGTAAAGGGGGTAAGTTTCAAATGCCCAAAGTTGATCTTTCACTCCCAAGAATTAAGCTGCCTGAGGGAAAGATTAATGTGGAAGGACCTGATATCAAAGTTGGGAAAGTTGACACACCATCCATTGACATATCATTACCAAAAGGGACTGCTAAAGGAGAAATTAACATTGAAGGACATTCTGGAGGGCGAGAACCTATAAGCTTACCAAAGTTTGACATTTCTTTACCAACAGTGAAACCACCTGAGGTCGATATTAGTGCGGAGGGTCCTGAGATCAAGGGCAAAAAGTTTAACCTTCCAGACATTGACATTAAAATGCCGAAAGGAAAATTGAAAGGGGATGTGAATCTTGAAGGTGAGGCCGGTAAAGGGGGTAAGTTTCAAATGCCCAAAGTTGATCTTTCACTACCAAGAATTAAGTTGCCTGAGGGAAAGATTAATGTGGAAGGACCTGATATCAAAGTTGGCAAAGTTGACATGCCATCCATTGACATATCATTACCAAAAGGGACTGCTAAAGGTGAAACCAAATTTCAAGGACTGTCTGGAACAGGAGGACAGATCAATTTTCCAAGGATTGATATTTCCTTACCAAAATTAAAATCCCCTGAGCTTGATGTAGCTGTGGAAGGTCCAGAGATGAAAGGCGGAAAGTTTAATGTCCCAAACATTGACATCTCACTGCCAAAAGGTAAAGTGAAGGGGGATGTGAATCTTGAAGGTGAGGCTGGTAAAGGGGGTAAGTTTCAAATGCCCAAAGTTGATCTTTCACTCCCAAGAATTAAGCTGCCTGAGGGAAAGATTAATGTGGAAGGACCTGATATCAAAGTTGGGAAAGTTGACATGCCATCCATTGACATATCATTACCAAAAGGGACTGCTAAAGGAGAAATTAACATTGAAGGACATTCTGGAGGGCGAGAACCTATAAGCTTACCAAAGTTTGACATTTCTTTACCAACAGTAAAACCACCTGAGGTCGATATTAGTGCGGAGGGTCCTGAGATCAAGGGCAAAAAGTTTAACCTTCCAGACATTGACATTAAAATGCCAAAAGGAAAATTGAAAGGGGATGTGAATCTTGAAGGTGAGGCTGGTAAAGGGGGTAAGTTTCAAATGCCCAAAGTTGATCTTTCACTCCCAAGAATTAAGTTGCCTGAGGAAAAGATTAATGTGGAAGGACCTGATATCAAAGTTGGGAAAGTTGACATGCCATCCATTGACATATCATTACCAAAAGGGACTGCTAAAGGAGAAATTAACATTGAAGCACATTCTGGAGGGCAAAAACCTATAAGCTTACCAAAGTTTGACATTTCTTTACCAACAGTAAAACCACCTGAGGTCGATATTAGTGCGGAGGGTCCTGAGTTCAAGGGCAAAAAGTTTAACCTTCCAGACATTGACATTAAAATGCCGAAAGGAAAACTGAAAGGAGGTGTTAATCTTAAAGGTGATGCCAGTAAAGGGGGTAAGTTTCAAATGCCCAAAGTTGATCTTTCACTACCAAGAATTAAGTTGCCTGAGGGAAAGATTAATGTGGAAGGACCTGATATCAAAGTTGGGAAAGTTGACATGCCATCCATTGACATTTCATTACCAAAAGGAACTGCTAAACGTGAAACTGAATTTAAAGGACTGTCTGGAACAGAAGGACAGATCAATTTTCCAAGGATTGATATTTCCTTACCAAAATTTAAATCCCCTGAGCTTGATGTAGCTGTGGAAGGTCCAGAGATGAAAGGCGGAAAGTTTAATGTCCCAAACATTGACATCTCACTGTTAAAAGGTAAAGTGAAAGGGGATGTGAATCTTGAAGGTGAGGCTGGTAAAGGGGGTAAGTTTAAAATGCCCAAAGTTGATCTTTCACTCCCAAGAATTAAGTTGCCTGAGGGAAAGATTAATGTGGAAGGACCTGATATCAAAGTTGGCAAAGTTGACATGCCGTCAATTGACATATCATTACCAAAAGGGACTGCTAAAGGAGAAATTAACATTGCAGGACATTCTGGAGGGCGAGAACCTATAAGCTTACCAAAGTTTGACATTTCTTTACCAACAGTAAAACCACCTGAGGTCGATATTAGTGCAGAGGGTCCTGAGTTCAAGGGCAAAAAGTTTAACCTTCCAGACATTGACATTAAAATGCCAAAAGGAAAATTGAAAGGGGATGTGAATCTTGAAGGTGATGCCAGTAAAGGGGGTAAGTTTCAAATGCCCAAAGTTGATCTTTCACTACCAAGAATTAAGTTGCCTGAGGGAAAGATTAATGTGGAAGGACCTGATATCAAAGTTGGCAAAGTTGACATGCCATCCATTGACATTTCATTACCAAAAGGAACTGCTAAACGTGAAACTGAATTTCAAGGACTGTCTGGAACAGGAGGACAGATCAATTTTCCAAGGATTGATATTTCCTTACCAAAATTAAAATCCCCCGAGCTTGATGTAGCTGTGGAAGTTCCAGAGATGAAAGGCGGAAAGTTTAATGTCCCAAACATTGACATCTCACTGCCAAAAGGTAAAGTGAAAGGGGATGTGAATCTTGAAGGTGAGGCTGGTAAAGGGGGTAAGTTTCAAATGCCCAAAGTTGATCTTTCACTCCCAAGAATTAAGTTGCCTGAGGGAAAGATTAATGTGGAAGGACCTGATATCAAAGTTGGCAAAGTTGACATGCCGTCAATTGACATATCATTACCAAAAGGGACTGCTAAAGGAGAAATTAACATTGCAGGACATTCTGGAGGGCGAGAACCTATAAGCTTACCAAAGTTTGACATTTCTTTACCAACAGTAAAACCACCTGAGGTCGATATTAGTGCGGAGGGTCCTGAGTTCAAGGGCAAAAAGTTTAACCTTCCAGACATTGACATTAAAATGCCGAAAGGAAAATTGAAAGGGGATGTGAATCTTGAAGGTGATGCCAGTAAAGGGGGTAAGTTTCAAATGCCCAAAGTTGATCTTTCACTACCAAGAATTAAGTTGCCTGAGGGAAAGATTAATGTGGAAGGACCTGATATCAAAGTTGGCAAAGTTGACATGCCATCCATTGACATTTCATTACCAAAAGGAACTGCTAAACGTGAAACTGAATTTCAAGGACTGTCTGGAACAGGAGGACAGATCAATTTTCCAAGGATTGATATTTCCTTACCAAAATTAAAATCCCCTGAGCTTGATGTAGCTGTGGAAGTTCCAGAGATGAAAGGCGGAAAGTTTAATGTCCCAAACATTGACATCTCACTGCCAAAAGGTAAAGTGAAAGGGGATGTGAATCTTGAAGGTGAGGCTGGTAAAGGGGGTAAGTTTCAAATGCCCAAAGTTGATCTTTCACTCCCAAGAATTAAGTTGCCTGAGGGAAAGATTAATGTGGAAGGACCTGATATCAAAGTTGGCAAAGTTGACATGCCGTCCATTGACATATCATTACCAAAAGGGACTGCTAAAGGAGAAATTAACATTGCAGGACATTCTGGAGGGCAAAAACCTATAAGCTTACCAAAGTTTGACATTTCTTTACCAACAGTAAAACCACCTGAGGTCGATATTAGTGCGGAGGGTCCTGAGTTCAAGGGCAAAAAGTTTAACCTTCCAGACATTGACATTAAAATGCCAAAAGGAAAATTGAAAGGGGATGTGAATCTTGAAGGTGATGCCAGTAAAGGGGGTAAGTTTCAAATGCCCAAAGTTGATCTTTCACTACCAAGAATTAAGTTGCCTGAGGGAAAGATTAATGTGGAAGGACCTGATATCAAAGTTGGGAAAGTTGACATGCCATCCATTGACATTTCATTACCAAAAGGAACTGCTAAACGTGAAACTGAATTTCAAGGACTGTCTGAAACAGGAGGACAGATCAATTTTCCAAGGATTGATATTTCCTTACCAAAATTAAAATCCCCTGAGCTTGATGTAGCTGTGGAAGGTCCAGAGATGAAAGGCGGAAAGTTTAATGTCCCAAACATTGACATCTCACTGCCAAAAGGTAAAGTGAAAGGGGATGTGAATCTTGAAGGTGAGGCTGGTAAAGGGGGTAAGTTTCAAATGCCCAAAGTTGATCTTTCACTCCCAAGAATTAAGTTGCCTGAGGGAAAGATTAATGTGGAAGGACCTGATATCAAAGTTGGCAAAGTTGACATGCCGTCCATTGACATTTCCTTACCGAAAGGGATCGCTAAAGGAGACACTGACTATGAAGGTTTGTCTGGAACAGGAGGACAGATCAATTTTCCAAAGCCTGATATTTCCTTACCAAAATTAACATCTCCTGAGCTTGATGTAGGTGCCGAAGGTCCAGAGATCAAGGCTGGCAAGTATTATGTGCCAGATATTGACATCACACTGCCAAAGGGAAAAGGAAAACTTGGTGTCAATCTTGCCGGTGAGGCTGATAATGATGGAAAGTTACATATGCCCAAAGTTGAATTTTCTGTACCGAGATTTAAATCTCCAAAGCTTTTGCCAAATATTGAGGGATCTGATGTAGAAAAATTCAGTTTGCCAGCTACTGATCAATCACTTCCAAAAGTGAAATCTAAGGGCCTTTCTAGTTTTGAAGGTGATACTGCAATCTGGGGAAAGCTGCAAATGCCTAACCTTGAATTTTCTCTACCAAAAGTTAAGTCACTAAATACTGATTCAAACTGTGCTCAACCACATCTTAGTGATATAAATATGCCCGATGCCAGTGGTCGTGGAAATTTAAAACTGACTACTTCCAAGTTCCCAAATTTTGACATATCAGCCCCTAAGGTTGACCTTGACTTTGGTATTCCTAAAAATAAAGGCAGTGATAGAGAAGATATTGAACTTCTCAAAGCTGAAGGTAGCAGACCATCATCTCAGGCAAGTTTCGATATCCCAGATGTGACTCTAAAAATGCCAAAAATTTCATTTCCAAAATTTGGAGGGAAATTTAAAAGTGAAGATAACCAAGGAATTAAATTATCTCATTTGGCAACTGAAGGGCTAAATGCTGACAGCAAAATTAAAGGCAAAATAAAAAAGCTAAACCCTGAGGGAGATCTGAATGTTTCACTTGATCTGGAGGCAGGAGACAAAGAAGTTAAAGCTCCAACATTTGATACAAAGGGAAAAGTCAAAATGCCCTCAGTTGAGATATCCCTGCCAGCCCCATACATACAAGATAAAGAGGCATTGTTGCCAAAATCTGAGATTGATGTGACTGAGTCAGATATAAAGACTTATGAGGGTAGTTTAAAAATCCCAAAGATGCCAACTATTGATATATCAGTGCCAAAAGTAGACTTGGATGTTGTTATACCAAAAGTAAAACAAGATGCATTAGTTGAATCCAGCTCTTCAAACTTTAACCTTGAAACCGATAACCTAAATTTACCACATATCAACATGCCAAATGTGGATATAATATTACCTCAAGGCCAAATGTCGCATGGAAAAACTGATGCTCATTCTTCAGAGTTGGACATCACTGTGCACAGTGGGAAATGCAAGACTTCCGATGTTAAAATGCCCAACATAGATGTTTTACTACCCCATGGTGAAGAAGACAATGAACCTACAGATCTTAATACAGAAGGACAAAATTTAAAGTTCAAATTGCCAAATATTACAAAGCCAACTGTGGATATATCTCTGCTAAAAGGAAAAGAAGCAATTACAATTAAAGAAATGGACATCGAAGAAAGGCAGAAATTAAAGATGCCAACAAAAGATTCACGGGTATCACAGAAACATCTTGAACTGGAAAAAGTCAAAGGGCCAAAAATAAAAGGTACAAAGTTCAATATTGAAATGCCTACATTTAAATCTTCTACATTGGAGACAGATACAGGGAACTCAAGTAATGTGGATACAGGTCAACAGTTATCCTCAGACCTCGCTAATATAAAACTGCATGAAGCAGATTTCATTCAATCTAATGTAAAGGGCAAATACGAAAATAAATTAATGTCTACAAGTCCAGAAATACAGTATGAGGCCCCTTTTATCCCAAAAGTAACAAAAGCAGTTTTTGTTTTAGTTAATTCCCAATCAGAAAGCTATATTAACATAACTAGTAAAGTAAGTGCAAAGTCTGTCGATCAAAAAAGTAACGTGACAAAAGTTGAGCTATACTCAAAAAATGAGGGAGATGATAAAAAATTGGAGCTTGTCAATGAACCGGAGGTAAAGTGTAGCTCAGTAGTAAGCAAAGACGCAAAACCTAAATCAGTAAAAATATCCTTTCCAGGTTTTAAGAAGAAATCAGAAAAGGTTGAAGATGAGAGTGAAAATGGCAGTGTAGTGTCTTCAAAAGCGAGACTGGAAATGTTAACAGAAATGGAAAGAGCTGAGTCCCCAGTACCAAATATTTCAATTGCCTCTGTGTCAGGAAAGGCCAGTGGCCAGAAAGAGGGTGGATCCAAAGAAGATATTAGAAGCAGGCAGAAAGAGGGAGAAAAGACATCTTGGTTTAAAATCCCTAAAGTCACTCTTAGCCCCCATTCCACTGGCATCCTGCAGATCACACAGGGATCCCCAAAGGAAAGCAGGTCATCTTTACAGCACTCTAGTGGAGATACTTCTAAAGGTTTCTACAGGAGAATGCCAAATATTGAATTTTCCAGTCAGGAGGTATCTTTAATAAACACAGTCACCACAACCAAAGAAGAGACTTTCACTGTGGTAACCCAGACTTCACAGAATAAAGTAACACAATCAGCAAGTAGCAGCTCAACTACACACTGAAGTCAGCTAAATATAGTGGAAAAAATTGGCGTAGTGGAATTTGTATATGCTTTTGATTATTCAGCATTATGTAGAATGAATGAATTTACATAAATACAGTACAGTGTAACCTCGATACTAGCAATCTCGGGTTAGCCCCATGAGTATCAAGGTTGCACTGTATTTATTTAATGGAGCACACATTTCATTGCATCTACTTCTATTTAAATATTATTCTTTATGTAGATAATTACTCTTTTCTAATTAGTAGTACTATTTCCCAGACCTGCATGCATTGGATCATATAAACACATACAATGTAAGTGAATAATAGAATTTTAAGGAAACACTATATGTATTAGAATCATCACAGTTTTGAAGCTTTATATGTTGCTGTTAATGTTTGTTGTTATTGAATGTTTTCCCTTATACGGGACGAAAATATTTTTCATGTGTTACACATAGAATGTAGGAAAAATGTATATATTTATATATTTAAATAACTTTTTAATGCCATAAATCAATTTAACATAGAAACATTTATTACATTTTAAAGAAACATAATATAATGATTTTTTTGTAATATTTAAATGCATTAAAAATTTACAGCATACATTGATTACATTTCTGTGTGGAAATGGTTTATGTGTTCTTCGATTTGAAGTGTCTGAGTGTGCATTTTGATATTTTTCGGCTGATCATTTTTCATTTAATCATGAAGAGGATGGAATTAGTATAAAAGTAGTATTATTACTGTATACTTTTTAGCATGTCCTTCATATTAAATTTGTAAAGCGCAAATTTGATTTTACAGATGGATGAAATATTAAATAAAATATTTTATCTACAATTTTATTACTCTCTGAGTTTCTGCATTCTGTATGTGTATGTAACACATTTACTAACTGATTAAAACCAACTGTGATTGAGTTTGACTAATCAAAGAAAGTTTTGGATCATTACGGGGCCCTGTGTATATGTGGTGTAGTGTATTTTACTGTACTTGGGCGCTTCCTATAATAGAAAGGGGCTTGCTTCCTATCATATGCAATGTGTTATTTGTATAATTTTTCAAATTGTTTTAATTTATTTTATATGCAATTAGTTTGGTAGCATTCTTATTATATATATATATATATATATATATATATATATATATACAGTGAGGAAAATAAGTATTTGAACACCCTGCTATTTTGCTAGTTCTCCCACTTAGAAATCATGGAGGGGTCTGAAAATGTCATCGTAGGTGCATGTCCACTGTGAGAGACAAAATCTAAAAAAAAAAATCCAGAAATCACAATGTATGATTTTTTAACTATTTATTTGTATGATACAGCTGCAAATAAGTATTTGAACACCTGTCTATCAGCTACAATTCTGACCCTCAAAGACCTGTTAGTCTGCCTTTAAAATGTCCACCTCCACTACATTTATTATCCTAAATTAGATGCACCTGTTTGAGGTCGTTAGCTGCATAAAGACACCTGTCCGCCCCATACAATCAGTAAGAATCCAATTACTAACATGGCCAAGACCAAAGAGCTGTCCAAAGACACTGGGGACAAAATTGTACACCTCCACAAGGCTGGAAAGGGCTACGGGGAAATTGCCAAGCAGCTTGGTGAAAAAAGGTCCACTGTTGGAGCAATCATTAGAAAATGGAAGAAGTTAAACATGACTGTCAATCTTCCTCGGACTGGGGCTCCATGCAAGATCTCACCTCGTGGGGTCTCAATGATCCTAAGGAAGGTGAGAAATCAGCCCAGAACTACACGGGAGGAGCTGGTCAATGACCTGAAAAGAGCTGGGACCACCGTTTCCAAGGTTACTGTTGGTAATTACACTAAGACGTCATGGTTTGAAATCATAGCACGGAAGGTTCCCCTGCTTAAACCAGCACATGTCCAGGCACGTTTTAAGTTTGCCATTGACATTTTGGATGATCCAGAGGAGTCATGGGAGAAAGTCATGTTTTCAGATGAACAACCTCCTTCCCTCAGTTGGAGCATTGAAGATGGGTCGAGGCTGGGTCTTCCAACATGACAATGACCCGAAGCACACAGCCAGGATAACCAAGGAGTGGCTCTTTAAGAAGCATATCAGGGTTCTGGTGTGGCCTAGCCAGTCTCCAGACCAAAACCCAATAGAGAATCTTTGGAGGGAGCTCAAACTCCTCAAACGTTTAACCTCTGTAATTGCTGTAGTTTTTCACCAGGTTTGCACACACTGCATGAGGGATTTTGGCCCACTCCTCCACACAGATCTTCTCTAGATCAGTCAGGTTTCTGGCAAACAAAGGCTACTGTACCAAATATTAACATTGACTTTCTTAGGTGTTCCAATACTTATTTGCAGCTGTATCATACAGATAAATAGTTAAAAATCATACATTGTGATTTCTGGGTTTTTTTTTTTTTAGATTATGTCTCTTACAGTGGACATGCACCTACGATGACAATTTCAGACCCCTCCATGATTTCTAAGTGGGAGAACTTGCAAAATAGCAGGGTGTTCAAATACTTATTTTCCTCACTGTATATATATATATATATATATATATATATATATATATATATATATATATATATATATATATATATATATATATATATATATATATATATATATATATATATAATCTAAATATCAAGTGTTTCCCATTTAACCTGACCAAGCTTTGATTTACAAAGAAGAATCAAAAATCTGTAGTAAATCCCCCAATCCATGTGTGTAAAAGCTTGTTGTGTCATAGCCAAAACACTTAAGGCTGTAAATGCTGCCAAAGCTGCTTCAAATAAGTGCTGAGTAAAGGGTTTGAAAACTTACATACTGGAAAATGAATAAAGATTTATACATAGTCATATGGCCACTTTAACAATCCAAAATATGTCCATGTCATAAAATTACAAAAAGAAGAAGAAACACCTAAAGAGTATATATAAACAGGATTTTTCAAAGCCCTACATCTAGCTGAAAAAAAGTTCCTTGCACAGAGTATGTTTTTTACATAAAAATCTGAATGACATAATTAAAAAAAAAAACTTACAGATACTTCCTCTTCTTCTTTTTCTTCTTCTTCTTCTTCTTCTTCTTCTCTTTCAAAATAACCACCTGCATGTCTTCCTTTACCACCTCTTTAAACTTCCTCCTTGGCCACCTTCTTTCCTCATCACCCAGTTTAAGTGCAGATTAAAAACATATCTTTTTAGCAAAGCCTACACATAACACACATCACATATCATAACTTTGTGCTCCAGAACATCTGATCACATGCACATTATCAACTTGTGCTGTTAATTTTATTAACTATACATTATTGCTGTTAATATCATTAACAGCAGCTACGCTAATTCCTCTCCACTGCTTCTCTTTCTCTCCCCATCCCGAGACACCCTGAGGTTTGGCCAGCTTCAGTCACCTCCCACCTCGTGATGATTACGGACCTTTGAAGAAGTAGATGCCGAACTCGCAAACATCCCGAACCATCTAGAGACGTACCAGTGCCATTTGGATCCCGCTACATGTGTGGAGTTTGACATTGGACCTCCTGGAGTGTTTAAAGGCTCTGGCATGGAGAACCTGATGCTGGATCTGTGATGATCACAAATGCTGAGCTCTAATAAAACTAGGAGCTACTAACCATATAGACTGTATAAGACTGCAGAAAGAACATCACTTATAATCTTATACTCCAGTAATCATGTTAGTTCTTACTCTCCAGTGTTCTGTACTGTTGAAAGATTTATGATCAAACTCTTGATGTCACCCAAATGAGGATGGGTTCCCCTTTTAAATCTGGTTCCTCTCAAGGTTTCTTCCTCATAACATCTAAGGGAGTTTTTCCTTGCCACAGTCGCCACGGCTTGCTCATCAGGGACAAATTCACACCATTCACCTTAACTGTTGATTTGTGTAAAGCTGCTTTGAGACAATGTCTGTTGTGAAAAGCGCTATACAAATAAATTTGACTTGACTCATTTAATCCCGCCTCCATCCTCAGCTTTCTTCTACTGATATACCCCATGTCCCTCCTCTTCACATTACCAAATCATCTCAATCATGCCTCTCTTACCTTGTCTTCAAAATGTCCTACCGGTGCGGCCATTCTAATAAACACATCTCTAATCCTGTTCATCCTCGTCACTCGCAATTGAAATCGTAGCATCTTTAACTTTGCCACCGACAACTCCACCTCCTGTAATTTTTTCCGTTTAGCAGGTCTCACCACAGTCTTAAAAAACTTACAGATACTATTTTACAACAATCTCTGAATTTGATTAATTCATAAATAAAAAACATTGGGTATATTAAAAAAAATATTAGGGAAGTGTAAAGCACCATTTTTACATGTGCATGCCAAGAACTTTCATCAAAGTAATGTGGTAACATCTAATGCAGTTTGCATAAACATACAGTGGCTTTTTAAAAACCTCTACACACCACCTGTTAATATTGCATGTATTTGTGATGTAAAAAAAATGAAAAAAAAAGATGTGTACATTATGTCAGATCTTTTTCTACCACCAACAAAATTTGTCTTTGACAGGATTTTAATCTGAGTTTTGATTTGGCCATACTAAAACGTTAATCTTCTTCTTCTTCTTCTTCTTCTTCTTCTTCTTCTTCTTTTTCTTCTTCTTCTTCTTTTAAAGCCATTCCTCTGTTTATTTAGATTTGTGCTTTAGGTTGGTATCATGCTGTAAGGTGAAACCTATATTTATCTTCAGAGGACTGCATTACAGGACTGCAGGTAGTGTTCTAAAATAGACTGTGATTTAGATTTTTGATTAAAACCCGTGCTGAAGAGAAGCAGCCCAAAGCTTAATGATACAGCCAGCATGCATAAATCCAAAATTTAGGTAGTATTGGATTTTTTTTGTGTGAGAAATAGCTCCTGTCTAGCCACTCTACCCCAGCCCAAATATTTGGAGAATATGAGAAACTGTTCAAAATGCATGCTGTGAATATTATTTTCTGGCTCCTTTAGTACTCCTTGGTAATTTCTTCTCTTCAACATATTCTACTGACATTGTTGTTGTTGGGTTTTTTTTTGGTTAATCATATTCCTGTTATTTTTTTGTGCCCAAATAAATCCTATTACTTTAATTTTTAACTTTAAAAAGTTTATTTTTTACATTTTTTTTTTTTATTTGTGTGTTTGTGCTTTATATCCACTGAACTTTCATCATACAGCCATGTTAATAGTATGTAGTATATATTCACATACACTCAATGCCACCTTTATGACAACACATTCACAACTGCATATTCCTGCAGTAATTAGCCAATCCTGTGGCAGGCCATAAAAATGCATAATATGCACAAAAACAATGCAGATAGAGTTAAAAAAAAAAAAAAACTTCAAGCATCAGTATGAAGAAAAAATGTGATATGGCATGTTTGTTAGTTGCTAAAACACATCTTATGATACAAAGGTGTGTTGATAAACTCAATGCTGGTGTCAGATGCAGTCAAGTTTATTGCTCAGGGAGCCGTTCCTGATGAATTACTAATGAAATGTTTAAACTTTTTAAAAAATTATATTATTTAAATTTATAGTGAAACATTTAAAAAGTTGCTTGCACCTATGCATCCATTTACCTCCTGCCTCTACTACCTCTACTTCCCTGTGGTTTCAGAAAAAAGGCCCACTATATATCTATGAGGAACACAGGATTGATATTACCCTGAGCTTTAAATTACATGTCTGCTACATATGCTACTATTAGGTTCGTATACAATTAAATATATAAAAGGTAGTAAGAATGACAAGTGCAGTAATTCTTTAGTCTTTCATGATGGAGATTTCAATTATAGTAAATTAACCTGGAAGTGCTTCTGCTTTGTCTACTTCTTATTCATGTGTGACTCAAGCTGTGTACATGACATTCATAAAGATTTCTATTTTTCCAATACATGCCAAATGTCTTTTCTGCTGAAAATGTTATAGTTGGGTTAAATTCTTTAAACAAGTTAAAGTTGCCTAATACACTTACATTAAATGACATATTTAGCAACATTAACAGGAGCAGTGCAAATCTTGTGATCAGCCTACTGCTTTACTCTCTGTGACTTTATGAAAAAGAGTGTTCAATGTGTTTAATCACACATTAACATTTGTGTAACGTTTTCCACATTGTTTCCATTATATGTTGTGACTAAGTTTGCTTATATTAATATTTAGATGAATGTTCCACTTGATCTGTCTGAAAAAAAAAAGTATAGACATTGTTTATTTTTGTTTTCCATTATTGCTAACATTGTATCTCTAAAAGTATGTTTGAAGCTTGAAAGACTTTGTTGCAAAGAGTGAGACAAGAACATTTTTAACCAGCTTTGAAACAACACAACACAGCATTTTCCCCTTTCACTTTCTTGTTTTTTGTCTCTTTTCTTGCTCATGTGATTGCTGCTCTCTGCTGAGTCCACTCCTCTTTAAAGTCATTAAGCATGTGTATTGTGCTCATGAAAGGCCATATACTATATATATTTCAGAGTAGCAGTATAGATTTACTGTCCTCTGAAAATGACTCAACATACAGTCATTTTTGTCAAAATAGCTTGCAACAAAAGTACACCCTAAGTGATAATGCTGTATGTCACTTAACCATGCAAAGCCACAGGTCCTATTCATCATGTTCATGTTTTTGTCTGCTTGACTGGACCATACATATTTTTATATATTTTATGAGAGCAGTTAAAATGTGGTGCTTTGAGTACAATTCTCTCATACTGACCACTAGATGATCAACATGTACTGTGACTCCCTGAGGATTTGAGAATTAGAATTGTTGTCTCCACAAAGACAGCCAAGACTATAAGATAGTCGGTAAGACCTTGAAACTAAGTTACAGTACAGTGGCCTGGGTCATACAGAGGATTTCCACTTGCCCTCGCAAGTGACGATCAAGTTGAGTTGTCATGCTGTGCGTCACGTGCAGAAGCTGCTTAAAAAAAACAGACGCATGAGTGCTGCAGCATTGCTTTAGAGGTTGCAGAAGCGGAAAGGTGCACTTTGTCAGTGCTCAGACCATACGTGGCACACTGCAACAAGTCGCATGGCCATCGTCCCAGAAGAAAGCCTCTTCTGAAGCTGGCTCAAAGAAAGACTGCCAACAGTTCGCTGAAGACAAGAGCATGAATTACTGGAACCATGTCCTGTGGTCTGATGAGACTAAAATAAACTTGTTTGCTCAGATGTTGACCAGCATGTGTGATGATGCACTGGTGAGGAGTACCAAGACAGTGTCTTGCCTACAGTCAAGCATGGTGGGGGTAGCATCATGGTCTGGTGCTGCATGAGTGATGCTGGTACTGGCAAACTGCGGTTCATTGAGGTAAACATGGATTCCAACATGCACTGTGACATTCTGAAGCAGAACATGATGCCCTCCCTTCAGAAACTGGGCAGAAGGACAGTTTTCCAGCATTATCTTCTTCTTCTTCTTTCGGCTTCTCCCATTAGGGGTTGCTACAGCGGATTATCTGTCTCCATACCCCCCTGTCCTCTACAGCTGCCTCTTTCAACCCAACTACCTGCGTGTCTTCACTCACCACCTCCATAAACCGCCTCCTGGCCTTCCTCTTTTCCTCCTTCCTGGTGGCTCCATCCTCAGCATTCTCCTACCGATATACCCCATGTCCCTCCTCTCCACATGTCCAAACCATCTCAATCTCGCCTCCCTCACCTTGTCTCCAAAACGTCCTACATGCGCTGTCCCTCTAATAAACTAATTTCTGATCCTGCCCATCCTTGTCCCAACGAGAACCTCAACATCTTCAGCTCTACTACCTTCAGCACCACCACCACCAGTCTTTTACTCAGTGCCACTGTCTCTAAACCATACAACATTCACAGGTCTCACCACAGTCCTATAAACTTTCCCTTTCACTCTTGCAGACACTCTTCTATCAAAAATCATTCCTGCCACTCTTCTACACCAACTTCTCCCTGCCTGCACTCTTTACTTCTTTAACACACTCTCCATTACTTTGCACTGTTGACCCCAGGTATACCTGAACTCCTCCACCTTCTCCACCTCTTTTCTCTGCAACCACACCACTCCACTGCCCTCCCTCTCATTCACACACATGTACTCTGTCTTATTCCTACTGACTTTCATTCCACTTCTCTCCAGCATGTACCTCCACCACTCCGGGCTCTTCTCAACCTGCTCCATACTCTCACCACAAATAACAATATCATCCGCAAACATCATAGTCCATGGTGACTCCTGTCTGACCTCGTCCGTCAATCTGTCCATCACCACTGCAAACAGGAAAGGGCTTAGACCCGATTCTTAATGCAGTCCAACCTCCACCTTGAACCAGTCTGTCGTTCCTACTGCACACTTCACTGCTTTCACACTGTCCTCATACATGTCCTGCACCACCCTCACATACTTCTCTGACACACCTGACTTTCTCATACAGTACCACAATTCCTCTTTCTGCACTCTGTCGTATGCTTTCTCTAAATCTACAAACACACAATGCAACTCCTTCTGACCTTCTCTATACTTCTCCATCAACATTCTCAAAGCAAATAATGCATCTGTGGTGCCCTTCCTTGGCATAAAACCATGCTGTTGCTCACAGATGGTCACCTCTTCTCTCAGCCTGGCTTCCACTACTCTTTCCCTTCATAGTGTGACTGTCTCATGGAGTCTCCAATCTCCTTCAGGTTGCATCTCCTACATAACACCTGTGTGCACCTTCCTCCACTCTTATACGTCACTCCATGATCCTTCTTCTTCTTAAAATAAGTATTCACCACTGCCATTTCCATCCTTTTAGCAAAATCTACCATAATCCGCCCTTCCACATTCATCTCCTTAAAGCCATACCTACCCATCACCTCCTCATCACCTCTGTTCCCTTCACCTACATTCACATTTAAATCTGCCCCAATCAGCAATCGTTCATTCCTAGGTACACCTTCTACCACTCCATCTAACTCACTTCAGAATGTTTTCTTCTCCTCTATCTCACAACCCACTTGTGGAGCATAAGCACTGATGACATTTATCATCACTCCTTCAACTTCCAGCTTCACATTGATCACCCTATCAGAAACTCTCTTCACCTGCACTACATTCTTACTGAACTCTTCCTTCAGAATCACCCCTACACCATTTCTCTTTCCATCCACACCATGAAAGAACACCTCCAATGTTCCTGGTCTTACTCCCTTTCCACTTGGTCTCCTGAACACACAACATACCTACCTTTCTCCTCTCCATCATGTCAGCTAACCTTCTACCTTTACCAGTCATAGTACCAACATTTAAAATACCAACCCTAACCTCCACTCTTCTACACTTCTCCTTTTCCTGCGTCTTTGTAGACGTCTTCCTCCTCTCCTTCTCCTCCTTCGGCTAACAGTAGCCTAATTTCCACCAGTACCCTGTTGGCTAACGATACCTGTGGCGGTCGTTGATAACGCGGGCCTCAACCGATCTGGAATGAATTTCTCTTTCGTGATGCGCATATTTGATTTGCCATTTTTTACGCTGGATTCCCTTCATAACACAACCCTCCCTATTTATCCAGGCTTGGGACCGGCACTACGAGTGCACTGGCTTGTGCAACCCTAATGGCTGGGTTAGTTTTCCCACATGATAATGACCCCGAACATGTCCAAGATGACAACTCCCCTGCTGATGTAGCTGAAGGTGAAGGTGATGGAGTGGCGGAGTATGTCTCCAGACCCGAACCCTATTGAGCACCTGTGGGGCACCCTCAAGTGGAAGGTGGGGAACCGCCATGTGTCTAACATCCAGCAGCTCCTTGATGTCATTATGGAGGAGTGGAAGAGGTTCCCAGCAACCTGTGCAGCTCTGGTGAATTCCATGCCCAGGACGATTAAGGCAGTGCTGAATAACAATGGTGCCAAATATTGACACTTTGGACACAGTTTTGACATTTTCACTCAGGATGTATTCACATTTGTTGCCAGCTATTTTGACAATAATAGCTGTATGTTGAGTAATTTTCAGAGGACAGTAAATCTGTACCTCTATACAAGCTGCACATTTCTATAGTATTGTCCCTTGATAAGATATACTAAAATGGTTGCTGAAATGTTAGGGGTGTACTCTCTTTTGTGAGAAACTGTATATTTCTCCACCAGAGGGCTCCCAAACGTTTAATATTTGAATTACTGCGTGTGTTGCAGTAGGCTTCGGTTTTTGTCTTGTCAGAGAGGGGGCGATACTGCGCTATATCCAGACGCTATAGGCTCGCTGCATCCCACTACCGGGACCTGATGGTGGTGTGACAGTGTCGCCTTATCGAAAGGATAATTATACACGCTAACCCGTTTGGATATGTGCCTTTTACTATTTGATGGAGTACATACTGGGACGTGTCCAATAATCAGGTGTAGATTAGACAGTGTAGACGTCACTCCAACGCGCGCGGCCATCTGAATCATCACTGGGATTCGTGACACAGATTCTGCTGGTGGAAAAGAAAAAATATGGCCACGGCATCGAGATCGAGGTAAGACATTGACATCTGTAAATGAATCGATTATCGGTGTTCATCTTTTCTTATTGAGCGCGGGGTAATGAGGCTTGATGAAGCCTGATGCGCATTTTTGGGAAATCTTTCATCGCCTATTGTATCCTGATGCAGCATCCATGCATCTCATCATCATGTGTTTCATCGTGTGCAAATGTGTGTGTGTGTGTGTGTGTGTGTGTGTGTGTGTGTAAGAAAGGGAGACACGGGGTAGTAATCCATTGTCTGAATTGTAGTTTAGTGTATAATTATTATTTATTACGTCATTTGATGGACATGTCCCCAAACCCAATATGTCGCATATTAAACGTTATCCTACTTTTATTATTATTATTAGTAGTAGTAGTAATAGTAGTAGTAGTAGTAGTAGTGTTATTAGTATTATTATTATTATTATATTCAGTGTATGGAAGGGAAATTCCTAAAAGCGCAGATCTGGGTTAATATATTAAAAAAAAGAAAAATATTTTACAATTTCCCAGTGAATTAACAGCTACAGCTTCATTTAACTTAAATATTAATAAATTATTATTATTATTATTATTATTATTATTATTATTATTATTATTATTATTGTAAAATAGTATTTTCGGTATATCCTTATTTAACATACCTGCCATTTGAATTTATGAACTTGAGATAACACACACAATACAATTGCTGAAATGTTAAATTCAATATGCTGTTAAATAAAATTGTATACCTTTACCTAAATAAAAGTAAATCCTTTTTACATTTGAGTTGTATAATCTCAAAATCTTTAAATCATCTACTGTGATGCATGAAACCTTTTTGGGCTATTTATTCATGCCAGAACAAGCTTAATTTAATAGTCAACTTCAGTCTTACCCAGCTCTTTACAAGGGCTTATAACAAAACTATCAACCAGAATTTACTCTGGACAGCCCACATTTCTGTATGCATCCCACATGAATCTCAAGTACGATCACTGTGGGTTGCCCACATCCGGCCATTGCGTTACAGCCACTGTCATGCTGAAATGAAAAGGTTTTCCCCATTGTGGTCTGCCCACAATAAGCTAATGAGGGTGTCTACATTCCAACCCTATTCCTATGGCCTGTCATAGGCATAATGCATACTTACTGGTTTGGTGAAAATCAATATTTTGCTTTTTACTGTACTCCACTGTTCTGAGGGGAATGGTGCAAAAACCGACACAACATTCTGGAAATCATTCAATCTAATGAGATGTTCAAACTTATTTTCATCCGAAAACGTTTGTGATATCACCTATACCGTAGATGCAGGCATAAGACTTTTTCTCATTTCAAGCACATTCACAACAACCCAACCTTGTAGATTTTCTCTAAGCATGTATGCCACTTCAATTTACATAATCTACTTTACCCAAATACTAACTAGAACAAGCAAAACAGCTGTAACTGCTAAAGTCTTGCTCACACATGAAGCTTTTATAATGTGTCTTTTTATGACAGGCTTATATAATTAATCTTTGACACAGAAGCATCACTGCGTGCAACAGAAATACGTAACAGTCATATCTTGTTAAATAGCCATTTGAGGCTCCATAGCCACCTATTCTATATTTTTGATTGCAAGGCGAGACTATAGATTCTAACAAGGATATTGTATTATTATTTACAATATTATTATTGTATTATTATTATATTGTATAATATTTATAAAGCTTATCAAAGCAGGAATCTGTTTTGTAATGAGGATACAGAATAAAACCAGCTGTGCTTTATTATGCCAATATAATATTCACATATAATCTGTGACAGACACAGGCCAATTATTTTAATAAAAAAACATACGCTATGTGAAATATAATTTTATTCCTTTAATTAAAGCAGACATTGCTGCACTGATTTGATTGTATAACATATCACACTTTATGTTTAAATTATTTAATTAACACTAAAAATGTATTTGCACCACGCTGTGCCATGTTATCACCTCAATGGTAACAAAGAATAAAAATATACAATGTGCCAATTGTACTTTTTTTTTCCCCGTACACCACATCATTCCATCCTCACATCATCACAAAAATGGAGCCCTTACTGCCCATCTGCACTTACATTGTAGGTGGTCTAAGTGTATGTTGCAGGTGCAATGCTGCGTGTGCCTTCTGCAAATGGATCTTAGAGTTTTTGCTTTCAAACCTCTTTAAAGAATTCAATTTCCTTTTAGATTTTAATGTTGTACAATGTTATTTTAGTATAAATGTCATTTTTGTATTATATTTTAAATAATAAATTTAATACTGTTCATTTTTACAGAGGTTCATTCTTTTTTAAAGAGGGAACACAGCAGCATGAAATGGTCATTTTCTTTGATTTCATTTGATCATTTAAAATACATTTTGCCTTTACATTGTTTTATACTGAATGAATAAAAAGGTTATGACACAGTGCATATACTTATACTGTATAGTGTCATCCCCAAGTAAAAAACATTACAGTATTTGTGATGATAATGGTAATAATAATAATAATAATAATAATAATAATAATAATAATAATAATAATTATAATAATTGAGCTGAGAAACACAGAAGTATAGTGCTGCAGCCGGTAGATTCTTTGGTATCATTTTCATGATTTCACACTGCCTCATCTTGGCAAAGCTACAAAATCAGTGAATGGCAGCACATACATTTATTTTAATTGTAATACTGTTTATTGTTTTCATAGGTGTGAAGGATTGTATAGCTTCAGCTTACTAAAATGACATTGCTTGCATCAGTGACTATGGGATATTTCTATGTTCTCAGTATGAATTCAACTAAATACAAATTTTTATTAGTAGAATGTTTAACAATGAGTCCCAAAGCAGCTTTACAAAAATACATATACAGTGGAACCTCGGAGCTCGCGGCCTCAGCGCTCGCGACCTCGCATGCTCGCGACTTTCATTCCGACTAGCGACTCTCATTCAGATCGGCTCGTGAGCAACCGCGAGCTGCTCAAAACGCTAGTTTTAACATTTTTAATCAAGGTTTATCTCATTGTCTCATTCTCATTGAGAAGTGTATCTCAAGGTTTATCTCATTGTCTCAATTTATCTCAATTGTCTAAAAAATGCTTTAAAACTATTTTTATAATGTATTATTATACTGTACTTCTCTACAGCATACTTTACTGTACCTGTACTTTATTTTTTTTAATTAAGCATTGTAATTGCTGTTAATTTACATAAAGTATTGTTAAAATAGTCTAATAATTAAGTGTTATGGAGTGAAATAGTGTTATTTACTCATTTAAATCGATTTCGTATAGAGTTCTTTGGGTTTTTACTGGGTTGAAAGGGGCGTATCAAAAGGTCGCGAAAATTCGGAACTCGCGACCGGTCTTGGTTCCTAACCCTCGCGAGCTCCGAGGTTCCACTGTATTACAAATATACTTTTTAAATTAATAAGAGCCTAGTGTTGCATAGTGATGGTCTAGTGATGATCTCAAAAAGTATATCACTTAAATGTTGACAATAAATTATTTCGATTATAAATTATCTTTTGATTGGGCATGTCGAATGTTTTTGTCTTTTCTTCCCACAGCACTTAACCGACCCCTCAGAACAATAACAAATAAAATGCTACAGCACAACAACAACAATAACTACCCTTGCCTGGATGTGGCCCATAGAGAGCTGCTCCATGGTTGCAGGCGAAATGGTACGACGTTCAGCAGTGCCCTCGGATTTGGCGCAATCCCACTAATTAAAGGTCTTAGGGCCTGGGCAGTAAGTGGAGGATATTCAAGAAGTAAGAGAAAAACTGCAGCTGCTTCTCAAGCATCTGACACAGCTCATGAGAGTAGAATCGGGAGTATTCATAGGAAGACACATCCATTTCATACACCTGGGGTCAGGCAAGGAGGACTTGGTGCTCTAGTGACTGTGGCCACATTAAAGGACTCTGATGGAGGCAGACAAACCCAAACTCGATGCCTCTTTCTCAATGCCGAAGGATGCAATTACCTCTGTACTGTGGGGACCAGAGTGGATGGAAGAAAATCTGAAAAAGGGAGTCAGGATGGCTTTGGAATTTCTGATGGCAGACCTGTCAGGAAATGGAGGAAGTCTAACAAGAGGCCTAAATCCATGGAGAACATCTCATTGGTTGAGAATAAAGAGGGAGACAGCTCTATGAAACCGGAACTTTTGGACAAATGCTCCATAACACAGTGCCTACAGGCAAAAAGTGCCCTGACAGCGATTAACAATGATGAAGAGCATGCAAATGGGTCACAGTTTTCTGTGAAAGAAGACACAACACTAGCCTCTTGCCCAAAACTCAATTATAGCTTTGTGGATCAAGACATACCCATTTCTACCAGCGACTGCACAGAAAATACCACAGAATTGAGTCAAAATGAGAGTGAATTTATAGCCGAAGTGACTCTGAATCATGTATTAAAATCCAAGGAAAGTGCTATGCCATACTCTGAAAAGCATAGTCCAGGATTAGTTATGCATAAGAAAAATGGAATCTTATCCACCATTAGCCATAATCACACCACACACACCATTTTAACAGAAAGAAATCTAAATAAATCCAGTGAATTTGATATGGAGAAATCTAAACAGCATGGGGTAGAGTCTGAAATAGTTTCAGCGGATACCAATAAGACGAATGGAACTAATAGTCACTTTGAGGAGGCCATTATAAACCCTGCATTCAGCAACCTTTCAGATGATACTTTTTTAACGGTTTCACAAGTGGAAAGAGAGATAAAGAATAGGAAAGATGAGAGTTCCTTGAATAATGAAATGGAGAAGATTGTCCATTTTGGTGAAATGAAGAAAGTAAATCATTTAAAAGAACCAGCAGAGGAGCATTTGGGGTCACCAGTGTGTAGTTTTCATCAAAATCAGGAAGTAATCATGGAAGTAAATATGACATTCAAGGAGGGAGGGGAATTGGATGCCACAAATGAGACTTTTGAGGAGCTTGCTAATTCTTTATCACAAGGTTCTGGCTTTTTCATTGTTGCTAATGCTATTACGTCGTCGTCTAATCCGGCCCCCACCACAAATGCAACTGCCCTCAGAGCCATAAGTAGTCAGAAACAAGAGGAGACCGAGGGTATGAGATTAGCAGTAAAACCAGCATTGGAGCAGTTCAAAAAGCAAGAGAGAGGCCAGGAAGAGGAGAATGTGGCAGATGAAGAGCTTGGAGTGGTGGATGAAGCAGATGAGGATGAATTTGGCATTTTTATAAAGGCAGGAGATGAGCAGATCTGGAATGCAGGATTCAACGAGCTCAAAAAAGTGCCTTGTGAAAAGAATGTTGGCATTGGTGAGTGCAACTTTATGGTAGACTTTATCTCCTGTGGTGTTCAGTACTTGTTATGTCTGCTAGAATTGTTCTGTCCAATTGGCCC
This sequence comes from Silurus aristotelis, assembly GCF_946808225.1. NCBI lineage: Eukaryota > Metazoa > Chordata > Actinopteri > Siluriformes > Siluridae > Silurus > Silurus aristotelis. Next base: position 20,431,208 of record NC_139583.1, read on the forward strand.
AGGTTGTCTTTTAAGATTTTATAGCAACACATTTGTTGCTAGATACATTGTCCATCTGAGTATTTGTCACTATAAACATCATGTTTTGTTTTATAATTGTGTATTATTGGCTCTCAACTCAAAGTAAGGTTGTACAGTATTGACTTCTTATAATAAATTGCCACATTTATGGGAAAATAGCAAAATATAATTATAATATAATAATACAAAAACATTTTTTATTTTCTGCACCTGGACTGTCAGAGCTTTGAACGCCTATTCTACTCAGTACTCTAAATGCTAAATATAAATCAGATTTAGAGGGATTTTTTTTGCTATTTCATTAAGACTAACATTAATCTAGACTGACCTGGACTCCTGCAGGCCTCACTTCTCATAAATTTACTGGGAATGCAGCACTTGCATTCTTTTTCTCTCTCTCTCTCTCTCTCTCTCTCTCTCTCTCTCTCTCTCTCTCTCTCTCTCTCTCTCTCTCTCTCAATCTCTCTCTGTGATCCTCTTAGCCTTATACTAGATGCAGCTCAAATTAGTCAAGCTAATACAAAGAGCACTGTGGAAAATCTTACCTTATTGTGTCTATAAATAAGTGTCATGTGCAATCCAAATAGTGAATATGGTATATACTAAATACTGTATATATCATAGAAATAAATGTTTTGTAGTAAGCAGCATTAGGTGGCGGTATGCAGCAAACTCAGCCAATAAGTAAAGGAAGTTTACAATCTCCTTTTAAGTATTGTGTAAGCTGCTTGTGGGCTCTGTTTTTGAGATAGTTGTGCCTGCACAAAAGCAAGACTCAAATGTCACAGTGATGGATATTTTTGACCATTGGTGCAGGTGCTAATAGGGCACAGAGCAGTACAAATAGTGTGCAGTAGAGTGTAAACATTGCCAGAGCAACCTTGAGGTGAATTGAAGTGGCAGTGCAGTACAAACTTCAGCAAAGTGAGCATCGTAACCAGACAGCAAAATAAATGTCAGCAAATTGAAATTACACTGGCAATAAAGTGACAGTGCCTAAAGCTATGAATGAGTATGAGTGACTGATTATAGAACTCCTCAAGTTCTCTAGAACAATACTTGCTCATGGGCTTCTACATAGACTGCTAGCTATGTATTATATTTACTGATAAATAGCAAACGTGTTGTATTAAGTAGCCCCCAAAAAACGCTGCTCAAAACATTACTTGCATATTGCAAGACAATTAAAGCCCTGTACACAAGAGCTTTATCTAGATAATCTGCTTTACACCAGATTCAACACTGTTGAACATGTTTAGTTGTTGAATCATTCAAGAAGGTCATGCAAAAGAAAAAACTAAATAAAGCAGTAATTTGGAATTACAGTAATCCACCGCTTTATCGGTTCCAATCTTGTGCCCCCGGTTTATTGCGGAATTGCATTTGCCACATAATTAATTTGTTCGCTGATTTTCCTGGTCTCTTTTTTTCTGGAATTGTTTTTTTTATGGAGTTTTATGTTGAAATAATGAAATTTATAAATACAAATATAATTATTAATTATATAATTTAGTAAAATGTTAAAACAGTACATTACTGTATACATAATATAGCAATTTTATCACGATAAACTGTGATTACTGTATACTGAATCTGTATGGATTCTGCAATTTTACATATGTGTGTTATTAAGAATTATTTACATGGCACATAGAAGTCAAAGAAGAATTTGTTGTTACGTTAAGGATGAAGTGGCCTATTTATTTTTGAAGTGGGGTGATATAAATTGTAAACATTCACAAAGCCACTTTGTAGGAAATGGGACCAATAGAGGTTTCGAGTATCAAAAGCTTATTTTTTAAAACAAAATCAGTTTCACCTGCTTGCTGTGTCCTGTCAGCACAATCCATTGTTTTATGACTATTAGCTATTTGACAACTCAATAGCCATTTAACCACTCATTACAAAGGAACTGGACTGCTTATCCCCAATGAGCAAGCTAGTGATGACAGTGGCGAGGAAAAACTCCCCAAGATGGTATGAGGATGAAACCTCAAGAGGAACCAGACTAAACGGGGACCCATTCTTGTCTGATTAGCACTAAAAATGTATTCATTATATGCTTGAAATTGACAATAAAAGCCTACTTGAGCCAACTTGAAGCAAATATGCTGTCATTGGCAAAACTGGAGAACATTTCATGTTTTGATTACTTGTTTTGTTACTGTATGGGAAGTGGCAGCTCAGTGGTTATAGCTGTTGGCTACTGATTGGACTGTTGGGGGTTCAAGCCCCACTATTGCCCAGCTGCCACTCTTAGGCCCTTAAGCAAGGCCCTTAACCCATATGCTCCTGGTGTGCTGCATCAAGGCTGAGTTCTGACCCCAGCATCCTAACTTTGATGGGATATGTGATGAAAAATGTCACTGTGCTGTAATGCCTATGAGACAAGTAAAAAGCCTCTTTCTTACTTTAGCCTTATGGGTTTTGGTACAAAATTAAAGTAACAAATAGGGCTGAAACGATTCCTCGAGTAGCTTGAGTAATTTGAATACAAAAAAGCATTGAGGCAATTTATTTGTCCAGTTAACTACACACAGAGCACTTGGTGTCCCCACTAATCTCTGAAGCGATTTGGACAGGTAAACAATGCAGAATGAAAAATGGTGGAACATGGAGGAAAAATCAAGGGGCAAGGAGAAAATTCAGGCCAAAGAAAATTACAAAAAATTGCAACCTAAAAAATAAAGAAAACACTGTACAGTGTGTTTAACTGTTGAGTGTTAAGTGATTTGAAATAGATTGATATTTTTTTATTTATGATATTTTTTATTTATATATTTGTAATTTGCATTTTGATGTAATATGGCTATTAAATGCACTGGGGTTTAGTTCTTACAAATATTCCTGTATGCAAATTCAGCAATGAAAAATTTATTTTGTTTTAAAATGGAACAAATTAGAATTTGGAAAGACCTGTCTTATTTTATCTTGTATGATTAGAATTGCTCTTTAATAAAGAAAAGGTACTTTTTATATAGAATAATCGTTAGAATACTTGATTACTAAAATAATTGATAGCTGCAACCCTAGTAGCAAATTTAAGGCAACAAATAGACACCAGGGCAGTGGGAATGTTTTTTGTTTGTTTGTCTGTCTGCTAAATGAGGCATGTGGTATGTACAGAGTAAATAAAGACAGGATTCTTCAATAAGGTCAATTAAAGGAGATCAGTTATGACAATAAGCCACTGCTGAAAATTATTGTATCCTTTTAACAGTTGAACATTTAACAAAGCGCATGAAAATAGCATAATGACAACTATTTGCTTACACAGCATTATAACACAAAAAAAAAAAATAATTACAGGTAGTCGCCGACTTACAACCACGATTGGGACTGACAGACCGGTCGTAACACGATTTGGTCGTAAGTAGAGTAGGCTATATGTACAGTACTGTGAAATGATTCCGGAAGCTGGTACACACTGTCATACGCCGTGGCTAGCGATTGTGGTCGTAAAGTCGAATGGTCATAAGTTGCATAGGTCGTAGGTCGTACCTGTATCGTGTTTTACCTAAGGTTTAAAAGCAAATTTTGGTTTTGAAACTTACTCACAGTTCTGTTTATTTCAACAGACATTACAAACTCCTCTGTTTCAAATGAACCCCTGTCATTGATGTCTGACTGGACCAGAGACCTGTCAGTTAAGCAATCAGAGGACATATGGACTGCCTTCAAGCAGGAAGTAGCCAGCAAAGGAGCAGAGAAGGAGTGCTGGTTTTCAACTGCAGTGGAAAACATGCACCTCACACACTCATCTCTTAATACTGTGGTAGGTGTAAATCTGATTAACTACAGTCATGGAAAAAAGAAGGCACACCCTCCTCTAATTTTACACTGATCAACCATAAGATTAAACCCACCTGCTTAATATCATTTAGGTCCCCATTGCTGCTAAATCAGCTTTGATCCATTAAGCCATGGACTCCCAAAAGCTTCTGAAGGTAGAGATAGTGTTAAGCTGTGGGATCTGGCACCAAGCTGTCACAAGTAACATCCACATGAATACTGGGACCCAAGGTTTTCCAGCAAGTTTTCCAGTTGGTTTGCCATTTTCCGAAAGTGCAGCTTGTTTCCATTTTTACCATTGCTCTACACTCCAGTTCTGATCTTCACATGCCTATTACAGGCATTTTTGGTGATGAACAAGGGTCAACACTCTGACCAGTCTGAGGATACACAGCCCTATAAACAGCAGGAAGCAATGCACTGTTTCATTTATTTAAATGGTTTTTGCTGAAATATTTTTTCTTTTTTAGATCCGTCAGTAATGACGGATCTAAAACACATTATGTGGTCCTTTCCACCTTATAAAAACAAATAAATAATCATTTGACAACAAAACTCCTATTTCAATATAAAGCCATTATTTCCCAAAGTAAACCAACATTTAGAAATATAAGTGCACTTTGAATTTAAACAAACAGAAATTGGCAGCCAAGTGTCAATCATCTCTAAAAATTATTTTGTGTTGTGTCATTATGCGAAAACAAGATTAGCTACGGTCTCCAAGAAGCAAATGTTGCTGCTCATCAATCTGGGAATGTGATTTTACAGTGAGAGATTTACAAATCAAGAGTCTTCAAGACCATTGCCAATCTTTCTAGTAGCATCACAGCAAATTCAGTTCAAGGTCATACTGTTTAATGCTCAGAGTTATAAAGAAAAAACACAAGAGCTACATCATGTGACCTACGGGCCTCTGTAAGTATACTGAATGTTTGCATTCATGAAAGCACATCCATTTTTTCATGAAAGTTTGGATAGGAAAAAGCCCATTCTCTTGCATTTAAATAAACCACAAAAGATCTGGAGCAATATCCTTTAGACTGATTAGACTATGGTTGATATATTTCATCCCATGTTCGGTGAAAAGCAAGCTGATCATATCACCACAAATCCCTCTTATAAAACATAAGGTCAAACATGGTGGTGAAGGGGAGATGATTTGGGCTTTGTTTTACAGCTCTGTATTCTAAACCTCAACCCTATTGAGATGCTGTGTTATGATCTGAAGAAAGCTGTGCATAAACAAATGCCCTTAAACATCAAAGAAATGAAAAAGTGTTCTAAATAAGAGCATCTTTTCCCACCTGGTTTCTAAATAATGGTTTATTCCAGGAAAAAATCACCATATATTAAAATATGTAGGGATGTAGGGTTTTTGTCATCATTGTTTCCTGAAGCTAATTGTTTATAGAAGGTACTAAGGACCACCCAATTGCTATTCAGACCCTGATGAATAAAAAACAGAACTGAAGGTGTGTATATTGTTTTTTTCTGTGACTGTATTTATTTAAAATGATTACACATGTACACACATACCATAAATGTTTGGTCTCAAATCACACACTATTCACTAGGCACATTTAGTAAGATTGGGTTTTTTTTCTTGTATTTTAGTCTTCAGCCTTTTATTCATGGAAGATGCATACATTTATCAAGAATTATAAACATAATGTTTATCTACCGTTTTTCTTTGTTGGCTGTGGTCGGTCTCCATCTGTGTGTGCAGCCAAATGTGTTTTTAGAGGCCTTTCCGTGTTTAAAGTCCTCCTGTGGAGATTCTGACAGCATTCCCACATTGACAGAGCTGCTGCGAGGTCCTGCAACAGACAGCTTGCCTGATACAAATGGGTATATTTAAAAAAATTTTATTTTATTTGACAGTGACGTAAATTTTTTTGTAAGTATTCCAGTAGTGCAAAGTTCAGCTAGAGCTTAAGATTTTATTGTGTCTGTAGTCAGTGCTCGAATTAAGGGGGGTCTGGGGGGATCCGGCATTAGGGACTCCCCATCACCAAGTAATTATTTATTATTAAGTAATTATAAGTAATTATTTACAATCATTCATGTGACATAAGCATGTTTATTTAAATAGTTGTCATGTCTCTTTAAAATGCAAACACCCCCACATCTAAAAACCACCATGCGCATGATATTATTTACTGCTTGTTTGGTGCCACTAGGTGAAGCCAGTTATGAAATGGAGAGTAATAAAGAGAAAATGAATGATCTTTTTGAGGGGTAATTTGTAAATGAATAAATAGGTCAGTTTATGCTGGGGTTGCTCAGACGCTCAGACGCTCATCTTTTTGCACTCAAAAGATGGCCATCGGCTGTCAACTGCAACAAAGACAGGAAGGCAAGCACAGACAAAATCATACAGACCACTAATACATTAACATGTATTCTTTCCCTGACATTGCCTGATGTTTTGCTATCCTTTTGTTATTTTAACTAATAAAAAAAATGTCCTTAAACAGGCCTTAAACTTTGTGTTACATTGCAAATAGTTGATTCTAACAGAAAGACCCCCCCCACCACCACCACCACCACCACCACCACTACCACAACTGGGGACCCCCCATTAGACTTGACTCAATTTGACCAATGTCTGTAGTGTTCACCATTTAGCACTTTAAATATTACAGCAATACAACTGTAGCCAGTGTATCCATTTTTTTTGTCTCAGTGATCAAAACAGTGCTTTCAGTCTACCGAAATGAACAACGTTCAAAATCATCTTCAAAAGAAAAAAATTATAAACTATATATAATTAATTTATCTTTAGTAACTGCTTTATCCTGTTTAGGATCATAGTGTATTTGGAGGCAATAATATGAAAAATGGCCATGAGGTCAGAACACATGCTGATTTTATGTTGTGCTATGGTACTACAGTATATCCCTTTCTTAGGTTACACTGGCTCCACCTTGTGAATGCCCTCGTGTGGCAAGGCTTAACATTGCAGTATTGCATCATGTTTGTAGTATAACAATTTACAATAATTTCTAGTAAATTCTAAACTAGTGGTATAGTGGTATATAATATAACAGCTCAGCTGGTCAGCTCAGGTTTCACTCCTTTAAGCCAAAAATAGGCTATTTTAGACTGTTAGCACAAAAAAAAAAAAATGCACTGATTGACTAGTTAAACTGTGTCTCAGTGATTAATCAATTCTCTGCCTGACACACACTGCTTCTCTGTTACTAAAGGTTGTGATGTATAAACTAGATGTATTTGATCTTTAAGGAAACAGAGTCTACTGGATGGCCTTCAAGATCTGGACCGCATGATTGGTGTGAAATACAAGGTCTCAGAGTCTCTTTCCCGAAAGATTCTTCTGCAGTCATTGAACTTGAGGACCCCGAAACCAGTACGTTCATTTGTTGTTTATTTTAAGCACATTGGAAAAAACACAACTTTTTCATTTACATATTTGTAACAAAATATTTATATTAAATCTTGTAACACACTCACTGTTTTAAGATGATTTAAGATTATATTAAATTATTTGGATGATAACTACAAGTACATACGCAGTCATTTATTCATTTTCTCCCGCTTATCCGTAATTCGGGTCGCGGGGGCCCCTGCCTTCGACTGCTGCCCAATCCCCACAGCACCGTCCCTTACGGTCCCTCCTGCAGGTGGTGAGCCCATGGGAAGGCGGCCCCACGTCACTTCGACGTCACGGACCTTGATATTTCCCTCGTAAGGGACCCCCGGAGCATAGAGGGTTAAGGGCCTTGCTCAAGGGCCCAAGAGTGGCAGCTTGGCGATACCGGGGCTTGAACCCCTTCCGATCGGCAACCCAGCGCCTTAACCGCTGGAGCCACCACTCCCCCTGTACATACGCAGTTTTAAATATATTTGTGGCTTGATCTGAACTTTTAAAGCTGTAATATGCAGATTTATACTAAAATGGTGATTTTTCTCTTTCAGGTGGTCGCAGGTGGTCGCAAACACAACATGGCGAGGTTTTCACCAAACCTTCCAACCTCCAACCAGCAGAAAGCGGCTTATGCTAAAAGAAGACTCTCTTATGACATCAACAGGAACATCATGTCATAGTTTATCCTCATTTTAAATGACTTTATTCTTTAAAACCTGCAGATAAAACTACACAAAAAAAAAAAAACATTTTCCATTAGGGTGTACTTTCTGTTCCATCTGCAGTCGCATGGAAGATTAGTTGTTGTATATTTATGTCTGTTAGTATTTTAGTAGGTCCATTTCCCAAACAACAAATTTAAAATGGAAATAAATAACATTCAACAAGGAGCAGCTTGATCATATGACATTACCACTTTTACCTACACTGTTTACTTATAGTGCAACTTTTGCTACTGATTTTGATTACACAATAATAGTGTTTACCTAATGTTAGCTTGCTGGCATTTAACATAATATATCTAATGCTGGAGAGGGAACATTGATGTTAGTTAAGCCAACTAGTTAGGTGGTTAACTTATCGAATGTTGCCAGACTACTGTATTGTTTAATTAATTAATTCATTCATTCATTCACTATGAATATCCTGTGGGTGCACCTATTGGTTATTTGTCAGCAACCTACCAGCATGTTTTTGAGAGGTGGGAGAAAACTGGAGAACATGAAGGAAAACATTATGGGCACAGAAAGAACAGAAACAAATGGTAGCAAATGCTATATTATATAATTACATTATATAATTACAATTAAAATACTAGGGTTAATTTTTCATTCAACAATTCACATGATGCCAAACCTAATCAAATAGGTTCTTATTAACCCAGGTGATCATTTGGCATATACTTTTATCTGATGTAAATTGCAAGCGTAGATATAGAAGTGCAAGAGCAACAAAAACAATTTAACAGTAAGAAACATAATTAAGGGCTCAATAGAAGCACTCTAAACCTAGTCATCATTAAATATCCTTAATTTATTATTGCTATTGTGGACAATACGGACATTTAGACTTTCAAATTATATGACACTAATCTGAAACATATTTACTTGTCCTGTGCCAACCCTTGATCCATGCTGTTACACTTTTCTTCTTTGTAATGATGTTTAAATAATGCACTTATTGTTCTTGTTGTTGTCTTTCCAATTACACTTGTTTCAGAATAAAATATTTGCTGTCTAATCTATCATCCTAGCTCACTTTTCAATGAAAAATCAGTATTTGCTTTTATTTTCCTAATTTTTCACTTGAATCAGAAAACTACAGTGTGCCATTTTTTTTTACCAAATGTGAAATTCTGAAGAATAAAGACTGTATTTTTTCAGTTTGAAGATCATGTACTCCTGTCAACATGTCAATTGATAATTAAAAAAGGAATCTATGTATTTTACATTGTTTCCGCAAATATTTGATTGCGGTTGCAAAGATGCACAACTCTGATTATTTATCACATATTCATTTTGCCCCTTGAAGTGTAAAGGAGTTTCAAGCTTGCTTCCTTAATTGTACACATATTAAAATACAACTTTTAGCTCAATAATTTGTAGATACACATGTTCGAACAGTAGCAGAAATATTCCATATTCTTCATTTACTTATTCGTCTATAGTAACTACTTTATTCAGGTCAGAGGTGAGCTGATCCTGGACCCTTTCCAGAGAGTCCATTACAGGACACCATGCACACACTTAGTCACACTTTGGGGGCAGCTTAGTATAGCCAGATTTATCAACCCTGTGGGAAGAAACATGGACCTACATGGGGAGAATGTGATCATCAGAATATGGGTTGGCAACTCTTGCTCATGATCTCAATGCTTTTACTGAAACATAGAGGTATTTGGCATTACCTTCTTCTGGTGCATAATTGAAGTTAATAGGTTCTAATTTTATTATTTTTTCAATAGACTTTTACTAATGTTTATATTGCAAATGTTCCTTCACTTTTATTGCAACATTTTAGTTCATGCATAAAGTTTTCAACTTAATAGGAATGAATGTGTTGGATCACCCCAAGCTGTTTTATACTGTCTATGCAGTTATACATGTACTTGAGCATTGTTAAGACTACATCTGCTTCTACATATACATTGAGAGTAGTGCCTTTGGTTTCTGCACCAAAGAAATAACTTTACCAGATTCTCACAATGAGGCATTTATTCACAGAAAACACTAATAAAACTGGACAGGCACCTCTTGATGACAGAAAGATTACTTCCTACTTTCCTACATTCTCAGTCTCCTGAAAGCACCTGCTTTTTTGATATTTCTGATTTTCTGAGCTTCTAATTGTATTTACTGAGTTCCTTTTTCATACATTTTAATACAAATGTAATTTTAGTCACTGCTAACAAACAATAGTCACTGTGACTGAAGCATACGTTCTAGTTTTTGCTCCGTTTTGTTTACAATATTTTTCTTGTTTTTACATGCTATGTTGTTTTATTTCATGAAATTTTATTTCATTAGACTGTATGTATATTTCATATGAATAGTGTATGTGTTCATTAACTTGCCTTGAAGTTTGTGCTTGTGCTTAGAAATATCATATGTTTTTTGTGAAAACTATTTTTGCCTCCATTTTATGAAATTCAGATCTCTGAATTAACCAAAATTAAAAAGTTTCGATTAACCTTTAAAACCACCTGACAATGACAGTGCATTCAACTCTGTGGCATCATGTGATTCTGAACCTACTTCCTACTGTGGAAGTTGTGGTGGGATAAGTCAATAACAAATGTGTAAATCACACTGACATTGTTGGAAGATAGATAGATAGATAGATAGATAGATAGATAGATAGATAGATAGATAGATAGATAGATAGATAGATAGATAGATAGATAGATAGATAGATAGATAGATAGATAGATAGATAGATAGATAGATAGATAGATAGATAGATGGTCAGTGGTAGGTTGGTGGTCAGTGGGAAATCCCTCCAGATTTAATAGTTATTATAGTTAAAATAATAATAATAATAATAATAATAATAATAATAATAATAATAATAATAATAATAATAATAATAATAAATAAATAAATAAATAAATAAATAAATAAATAAATAAATAAATAAATAAATAAATAAATAAATAAATAATGGTCAAGTCAAGTTTATTTGTATAGCGCTTTTCACAACAGACATTGTCTCAAAGTAGCTTTACAGAAATCAACAGTCAAGGTGAATGGTGTGCATTTATCCCTGATGAGCAAGCCGTGGCAAGGAAAAACTCCCTTAGATGTTATGAGGAAGAAACCTTGAGAGGAACCAGACTCAAAAGGGGAACCCATCCTCATTTGGGTGACATCAATAGTTTGATCATAAATCTTTCAATAATACAGAACACTGGAGAGTGAGAACTAACATGAGCACTGGAGTATAAGATTATAAGTAATGATCTTTCTACAGTCTTATACAGTCTTTATGGTTATAAAACTAGGAGCTACTGAGTTTAACATTTGTAATCATCACAGATCCAACATCAGCTTCTCCATGCCAGAGCCTTTAAACACTCCAGAAGGTCCAATGTCAAAACCACACATGTAGTGGGATCCAATTGGCACTGGTGCATGATGCAGTGATCTGAGGGACAGAATGCTTATTTATTTGAATGAACAGAGCCACAGCACAAGAAGAAATTAAACTTTCTGTTCGTGTTAAGTATGTATTATACACACTAGTTTTGAAAATTCCAGTACAGTTATGCATTTTTTTTTATCCATTTGCCCATCCCTACAGTAAAGATCAAAACAACCTTTACATTTTGAAAAAATTCAATAGCAATTATAACCATGGAGTGATTGTTGATGCTAGATAGGCGTATTTATATAATTGCTGATCTCCCAGGACTTTCATACAAAATTCCATAGGTTTTATTCAGAACTACTTTGCTAATGAGAAAGTCTACATAAAGCACCTTAGAATGCATAGCAAATTGAACCTCAAGGCAGAAGGGCTACAACAGCAAAAGACTATGTTGGGTTATCTTCTCTCAGCCAAGAACAGAAAGCTGAGGCTTTAAGTGAATCACAAAAACTAGACACTTAAAGCTTGAAAAAACATGGCCTGGTTAATTGAACTTCTATTTCTGCTGAGGTACAAGACAGATGGTTGGGACAGAATTTGGCATCAACAGCAAGAATAATGAATAACCTTACCTACTTTGTGCCAACAGTCCATGTGGTGGAAATGGTTTAATGGTATGAGGTATGTTTCTAGGCACACATTGGGCCACTTAATACCCATCAATCACAGCTTGAAGGCCACAAACTCTCTGACTGTTATTGCTGACCATGATGTTGTCGCATCCCTTCATGGACACAAATTGCCCATCTTTGAATGTATTCTTCCTGCATGATAATTAACTATGACAAGCAAAATTTTAAACTGGTTCTATGAGCATGACAATGAGTTCAGTGCTTTTCAGTCGATTTCCCAATCACTGGGACCGAATCTAGTATGACACCAACGGGATATAAGACAATGGGAAATTGATTAAAATTAAAAGTGCACCTGTAAAAATCTATCTGAATTGTGTGATGCAATCCTGTCAACATGGATAAGAAACTCAAAGGTATTACCAATGTCACCAAGGTAGCCAAGGCCTTGTAGTGTTACTACAACATTCCACTGTATGCCACCAAAATATAATTTAAATTAAGCATTAGTAGAAAAGACTTTCTGCTTCAATTCAACAATTAAATTAAATTATTTCATCAATTATTCAGAATTTACAGTCATTTTTACCTAATCCATTTACACAGGATCAAATTTAAATGAACTAATAAAAATAATTATAAGGACTATTTTTAATACTTGTATGTAAAGGTCTTGAACACATGAACATTATCAAATCCTGAGTTGCTCTAGAGTTGCTTTCAATGTATACTTTGGGTCATTATCCATTACCCATTGTAGCATTTGACTGACTTTGAGCAGAAAGTATAGCTTTATATTCTTTATCCTACTACTACCAGAAGTCACATCATCAATAAACAGCAGTGACCATTTCCTGTTGGCAGCCATGCATGCCAATGCTGTAACACTTCCTACACCATGTTTGATGAATAACGTGGTATGCTTTGGATCATGAGCCCATCTATTCCTTCTCTATCCTCTTCTCTTCCTATCATTTTGGTACAAGTAAACATTGTTTTTTATCTTTCCAAAAACTGGGAAGGTTATTTGCTCTCTGTTCTTGAGTGTTATTCATGGCATGCATCTTAAGGTAAACCATCTTTATTTATATAAATGAAGGTGTGTTTTGATTATAGACAATGATATGCCTACCTCATTGAGAATGCTACCTTGCTAGATGTTGTGAAGTGGATTTTTTCATTAAGGAAATAATTCTGCAATGGTTGTCTTCCATGGTCTTCAGGGTTTTCTGGTATTGCATTCCAATGTAGTAAATTGTTGAGATGGTCACACCAAAATTTTCAGCTTTCTCTCTAAAAACGTCTGTTTGGTTTTGTTTTTTTATTGTTGTTTTCCAGCCATAAATAGCCTCCTTTATTCGCTGACACCTCTTTATACCACATAGTTAAAGAAAACCAGTAAATGCAAATTCATCAGTCACACATCCTTCACTTAAGTAGAAGTACAGATACTCATGTTTTAAAATTCTCTGGTAAAAGTTAAAGTACTGATTATACTTTTTAATTCAAGTTAAAGTAAAGAACTTTGGGCTCTGACATGTACTTAACCCATTATTATTACCTGTTTTAGTGTCACACTGGTAACTGGACATCAAGTCATATTAATATTAGGGCTGTCAATCGATTAAAATATTCGCAACTTAATCGCACATTTCTATCTGTTCTAAATGTACCATATATTAATACTTTATGTTTTTAATACTCTAAGCAACATGGACATGGAGAAATATGGATGCTTTATGCAATTGTATGTTTATTATAAGTGAAACCAAACTCAACATAGAGCATGAAGACAAAATATTTTTATCAATATTTTTTATTTAAAAGACATTTTGAGCTTTTTATACATATATTTATTATGTCTTTGAGGCAAATATTCACTGAGATTCAGGTTGTTTTATTTATGTTTGTGAGGGGTAATGTCAGAGACGGCAGAGAGCGCCCCCTGTTTGTTTACTTTATTTTACAAAAGCACAGCGTTTTGTTGTTATTATGAGTGTATACAAATAGAAGACATTTTGCAGATTCGAATTATGTATTGCTCTTCTCTGTACGATCATAAAATACAGTAATTTAAGTTCGTTTCGGCATAATGAGGAAAAACAAAACACAAAACGCCTCGGTGCGTTTGTCGACCCCCAGAGGGTTAATTGTGTGAATCATGGTAAATTTTGGTGTTTGATTTGACACTTTAAAAAAAAAAAATGTTTACTAATAACAAATATTTTTTGTTGGACTTTATTTATTTATTTTATATATTTATAATTTATATATTTTTTTATATAAAAATGGTCAAACAGAAATGCATTAATAGCATGGTAATAATATTTGGAGCCGTTTTAATTTTGACAGCCCTAATATATATATATATATATATATATATATATATATATATATATATATATATATATATATATATATATATATATATATATATATATATATATATTTATATATATATATATATTAATACAAAACAAATTCATAATGTTGTCCACCATATAGAACACCAGCAAACAAAAGATGATGGTCAGATGATCAGGAATGTCTCTGTTTTTCAATCATGTTTACATCACTGACTCCCTCTGTCTCATCCACGTTAACCCCAGACTTCTTGTTGCCTTCTGACTGCTCATTGTTATCTTCATAAACTAGTCTACGTCTGTGGTGTGTGAGAGCCAGGACATTATACACCAGTTGTAGATTGAAAAAGCTGTGCAATGACAGGAAATGACGCGTATAAAGAATCGGTTGATGGGCTGAAATCGGCGTGCAGCGAAATTAGCAAATATTGACATTTCGCCAAAATAATAGATTAAAACCAAAGTAACGAGCCTGGATTTGAAATGTAAGAAGTAGAAAATACAGATATGTGTGTAAAAGTGTAATGAGTAAAAGTAAAAAGTTGTCTGAAAAATAAATAGTGAAGTACTGATACCAGAAAAATCTACTTAAGCACATTAACGAAGTATTTGTACGTCGTTATTTCCCACCTCTGGTCGGCCTTTTACATCCTTAATTTTTCATGAAATTACTGGGAAACAGGCCAAACTGTGTCATTAAAGTGCTTATTAATCAAATGTCCAATTTGAGCCTGCAATATAGAGGATCTGTGTAAAAAATCTCTGTAATTCCTACACATGTAATGCATTTGTGTTGTTGTTGTTGTTGTTGTTGTTGTTAAACCGCATAACTCATAAATTAAAGTTGATCTTAAATGCTTCATTTCAAAACCATTGTTATCGTGTGTGTGTAAAATTACGAAAAATCAGACCAAAACCTGTCCAAATACTTAAAAGACTCGAGGGTGTAAGACGTTGTCCTTCATTTGCCACTGCGCATGTGCAGAACATGTAAACACGAAAATGCCGCCAATAGCGTATTGTTTGCCTTGTGGATAAAGTGTTTTGTTCCTTTTGCTGTGGTGAACTTAAAAAAATGTTTCACTCTCTGGTGAAGCGACATGAAGGTTCAATTTACTGATTTCACTTAAGTGAATATGTAGGAAAGGAGTTGTATTTCCACGCTTTTCTACGTTACTTCTGACGTCACAATGCACCGTTCTCCATCAAGAATATAAAACGCCAGAACACACACGAGAAAGTGAAAACGGAATTGTTGGATTTTAAGCAGACAATAATAAGATTGAAAGAGTGTACATTTTCGAATGCTTCACATTAAAAGTAAAATTAAAAGTCTTGTTGGAAGCCAATTCGCTTTTAAAATACCCATCTTCGTGAAACTCAGCAATCTGGCAACCCTTCTGAGTTTCACATCAAGGCGAGAAATCAGTAGCGCGTATAAAGAAGCAGAAGTTGAAATAAAAGAATTGGATCATCCTCGTCGTGTGTATCACCTGACCGTCATTTTACCAGTATGTCCACTTCATACAAGTCGCGTGTGTTGTCGCTGGTTCTGGTGTGTGTATACGTGCTGTATCTGGTGTTCGGAGCTTTAGTGTTCTCGGCACTGGAGAAGCCGCTGGAGGAGAAAGTTCAGGCCGAGCTGAATCTTCTCAAACAGCAGCTTATCAGTAATATGAGCTGTATTAACATATCCACACTGGAGCAGCTCTTACAAACACTCCTAAACGCGAACAAATACGGAGTGTCACTAGCACAAAACTCCTCCGAGTACTCCAACTGGGACCTGGCGTCTGCATTGTTCTTCTCCAACACTTTGGTGACCACCATCGGTGAGTCTGATCCAGTTTCAACTTCCTTAACTGCATCTTAACGTACAAAAAATTTCGAAACAAATGTTTTTGTTTGCATTTGATTGCTTTTTAATGACATTGTGTGTAGTGTAAAAACATGTTTGGTTTCTGAAGATTTATTTTAGATCTAGAATTAAGAAGTACTGAGAACAGGCTATGAAAAAAAATAATCTATCTCTCTATCTAGCTCTCTATCTCTCGATATCTATCTCCAAGCCAGAGACAGTAGTGGCTATGAGATGGCCTGCCCAAGAACCTTGATTAGATCCAGACTCAAACGAGAACTTCTGGGTGACATGAAACAGTGAAATTATAAACCATTACTCTTCTAGACCCATGAGTTGAAAGGATGATCGGTATGAGCTTCATATTTTATGACTATGTTTATGATTAAGTGCCAATTCTTGGTTACACGTCTACAGTTGAAGGTTTGATGTTTTCATTATATTATAAATAGTTTTTTTGGAAAATCCAGATCTTTAGTGAATGCATGTGGGACTTCCCCTAAAATAAATTAGATGCAGAAGGGATATTTTGTTTGTTACAGAAGAACCGGCACTTCCCAGACGTCACCAGGAACTGCACACTAAATATGCACACTTGTTTTGTTAAAGAACAAAAATTAATATACTAAAGGAAGTGATTTCAGAGAAGTGTAGTATAGGCATGCAGTTTGCACCCTGCTAAATGTAATGCTTATTACTGTCTTTTAGCTTTGGTAGCTCTCAAGCTGTAAAACCAAGCCGTGTTTGAATGTTTACAGTGTTTCTAGTGTTCATGAGCTTGAGGCTCCACCAGCAACTTCCGTTTGAACTGTGCTAGAAGTGTTTAGTTAGCAGCCATCTGTGTGAGAGTGTGTGCGCATGTGTGTTCTTGTGTGCCTTAAGTTTTAGGTGGAGTTCAGTGTAATTATCTTTTCATAGATTGTTTTCATTTTATTTACCCCACAGTTACATACACATGCTGAAACTTGCCCTAAATAAACAAGTAAAAAAAAAAAAGAAGACTTCTGTTTTAAGACTGAGCTCAAAAAAGTTGTCCTAGGTTTTTAAATACTTTCTAGGAAATAACTTAACTGAAAGTTCTTGTCAAGTGTGGACATTTTCATTTTTGCTGAATTTGTATCAGACAGGAAGCCAAACATTTCACAGGAACATGTTATCCAGCCCAAAAAAACTAATATCAGTACAGCATTCAGGGAAGTTCTTTAAAATGGCCACAAATTAGGAAAAAAAATTTTTTGACCAAAATCTAAATTTCTGCCAGTAGTCTACTTTTGGCAAAGCTATGCAGAAGTGATTTTATTTAGGTTGCTTTCTAACCTTGCCTTTAACTATTTGCTTGTAAATCATTTTTAATAAAGAATTTAAATTAAGTATGAATAAGTACATTCCATGGACTTAAGCCAAGGAATAAAAATATTCAGCTGTCAACATATCTGGAATTTGCTTGAGATAAGTCATGTGATTTTAAAAAGTTTTAAATGTTTTTTTTTCCCCCATATGTAAAACAGGTCATGGCACCTTTCTGTTTTCTGTAGTTTTCAGAACTATGTATAGTACAAAATGTTAAAATTTGGTTTTATTGGTCACTGCACAAATCTCTTAATGTTGAGCGTAAAGGAGTAGCAGCATTTGCACCTTTTCACTACCTGTTGATATTTACATCAAACTTGAGCATGAAAAGTTTATAAAAAAAAATTAATTAGACCATTAAAGAATATATAAAAACTAACACTAACATTCAATAAAGACAATATAATCTCTTACCAGATGCTTACAGTAATTTGCTTTTATATTAGGTTTCAAACCAAAGCCAAATTTCCAGAAACTTGGAAATGAGCATCAGAAAATAATAAGGACATATTCCTCGGTCTTGCACACATGCAGTAATCCAGGAAAAAAGCGGCGGCATGCTATTCCCAAAATGCTGCTCTGCTCTTAAAGGAGCCACAACATATTTCACCCATTACACCATGTAACAGACACTGTCTTTTGTTAAAGCCTGTGTAAAGTTCATTAGTTTCAGTGTAGAAACATGCGGCTTATTTATGTTTAAAATAAAAATCTTTGTCAAATTCAGTGGGTGCGTCTTATATATGCGCTTTATAGACGGAAATTACGGTAATTTTTTATAGCATCGTGTTGGTTTTACAATTATTGACGCATAGGGAAAGCGATAGTAACCATTAAAAATTGCTACGCAAGTTTTAAATAAATCCAAATAAATAATATATGCTTATGTTTTCTCTAGGTTATGGCCATACCACTCCACTGTCTGATACGGGGAAAGCATTCTCTATTGTGTATGCTCTATTAGGTGTCCCCTTCACCATGCTGGTGCTGACTGCATGTGTGCAGCGACTCATGTCGCCGTTATACCTTCGGCCAGTGGCGTCATGGCGTCGCCGGTTCGGCTGGCATCCTCACATGGCCAACACTGTACACTTTGTCCTCCTGCTCCTGCTGGTGTCTGTGGTGTTCTTTTTAGTGCCTGCTACTGTTTTCAGCATCATTGAAGGTTCATGGTCATTCCTGGAGGCCTTTTATTTCTGCTTCATCTCCCTTTGCACCATTGGGTTAGGCGACTTTGTCCCAGGCGAGCAGCCAAAACAGAAGTTCAGACAACTTTACAAGATATCTGTTATGGGTAAGTAAATCATTCTAATAATAATATGGTATAGTTATATCAAATATGGTAAACTGTGTACTGTGGTAATGTAGAATGTGGTTTTGTAGAATACCATGCTAAATTACATCTACAGTCAGTGGTTTAACAGTTGCTGTACATCTTGGGGATAAAGAGATATAATGTGTTTGAGTCAATGTTGAAATTAGCCGTACCCAATTGATTTGTGGTAGTTTTCTCAGCTACCAGTTCCTTCCCTGTTTACAGTGTGACTCCACATCTTGATTGCTGCACACACCATGAACCATGTAACAGTGTAGGTGGCTGTAAATCACTGACATTAGCTGGCTTGATAAGCTAAGCTCATGCTAAGATACATAATATTGTCCAGTATTGTTGCCGTATTGCAAATTCTCTACATCTAGGATTTAGATATCCTATGAAGTTCATACTACTTTATCTCAGGGGCGGAGTTTAGGGGTGGGTGGGGGTGTCCTTGGTCCCCATGAAATGTTATTAGCCACTGGATACATCGTTGTTTAACTAACATACTTCATTGTTCTGGCTGTGAATGAGCCCCCAGCGTTCTACACAGTTGCAAAAGTTAATTTGATTTTGCAGAGCTTCACCTCAAAGACTCGTAACTCTAAACTATTGAATGTCAGTCACCACAGTGTAATTATAGACAGTTAAGTCAGAGTAAGGCTCATTTTGAACCTTTTTTAAATGAATGCCGTGTATGTGCTACTTCTGCAGATGGCATTTTCCTGCTTTGCTAATAAGTATATGAGCTAGACGGCAGAAAGAACAGTGGATGAGCTAACGACCCTTTTTTTTGTTTGTTTATTTATTTTTATTAAGGCCAGGATTTGCAAGTGTTTTGCATTGCAAAGTTGGACATACAGTTAGTTGGTATGCAGTCTGACATTCGCAGAGTTCTGAATGGAGCAGGTTTTGTAGTTCTTAGTTATAATCTGGTAAAAGTTATACAAAGTTGCACACATGGATATACTTTGCAACATACTTCACTTCATGGCATCTGTAACCATACTAAAGTGAGGGACATTCCTTTTCACATTCCTTTATAGCAAAACGAAAATGTAATTTGCATCTACACTAATTGATTTCAGAAAAAGCGTTCTGTGTTTTTGATTCCTAGCAGTTGACCTTGATATAAATTAACATTTATATTTATGCAATATATTTGATGTATTATAGAGTTTAGTTGTTGATCATGATTGGCAGTTTTTCCTCTGTTGAATATTTAATAAGGCTATGTCTACCCTAACCCTAACCCTAGCCTGTTCTGCATGTAACCTGCATAAATTATGCACTTGCATAAACCTGTATGATGGACAAAAATGCCACTCTCTATTAGCCAGTCTTATTACATGGTTTGTGATTAAATGTTTGAAGTAGCTGGAGCTTGTTGCAATATGTCTGAAGGGTTCAGTAGCTTGCATGTGATTCCTCGTCTTCTGAGGTATGAGCTGGCTACAGCAGCTGTGCACAAATAAAAAACTTTCAGAAGTAATGTTTTATGCAAAATAGGCTACATTATGTAGAATACATCAGTAATACTAGTAGCATAGTTGTTAAGACTTTGGACTTCTAATCAGAAGGATGTGAGTTGACTGCTCTGCCTGTGAGCATTAGCACTTAACCTTCATTGTAAGTCATTTTGGATAAGGATGTCTGCCAGGTTAACTTAAGGTAAATACTTTCTAAAATTAAACTTGAATGCAGTTTCACAATTTGCCAAGTTCAAATACAGCACGAAAAAGAGCATAATGTATGTGTGTTCTGTACATTGTCTGGGCACACATACATTAGTTAAGGGTATTTAATTATCAGCTATGGGACTGGCAATATTTCATAGAAGATTTTGAAGTGAACTTAAAATTGATGTTATAAATGTTTATAAAGTGTCCAATGACTGTTAAACAGTAAAATTTATAAGGTATGATGTGGGCAGTTTTGAAAATTTGTTGAAAATTCAGTCGGAAATACTCGACTAATATTGCATTCCATTATCAAAAAACAAATACACTCCATCAAACGTTATCATGTTGCACGTTTGGAATAAGATGCTTTGCTATGACTAACTCGGACAAAATCCAACCTTCACGATAATGATGGTGTTAATAAATTGCTACAAATTTTTTTTAACATAGTATACTGCCAGTTTCATGGCAGTTTCATTTAGTTAAATACCTAATAATAAAAAAAGTAGAGTTTGCTACATTATCAGAACCTGGTGTTCTCTGTAAATGAACTTCCAAACATTCTTTTGCAGTTTTACCTGGCAATCAACCCAGTCATCTGGTTAATTTTACCAAATATCATTTACACATTAAGTAACAAGTATTCGTTAATAAGCTGTTGATCCGTTGAGATCAGTGCTTAGTGTAAAGGATCTAATTGTTTATTCTCAAAATAAAAGTGCGTTTGTTATAGAAGTGTGGAAATCTGGCAAACAGCCGAGCAAGAAGATATGTCCAAGCTTAAAGATCTTAATCCATTTAGGCTTATACTGGATTATATATATATGATGATAGACTTAAATCTATCCTCTTATTGCATATGGTTTGGCACGGCAAAAAGATTACTTTCCACCGAACTTTTTTTTTCAATTTAAAAAACGTAAACCTTATTGGAACGAGGACTAAAAGGGGTTCAGGTGTTACGTTGCATTCAGTTGCCTCACACTTCAATGGTGATAATTAGTGTATTTGTGAGAAAGAGGTGCATGTTGTTTTGTCTCCGTTTGAGGACTGAATCAACATTCGTATCATCTATGCGAGAATTGACGCTCTGTCTCTAAGTAGAAAGTGCTTAGTTGCATTTCTCAAAGACTTCATGAAAACAAATATTAGCATAAGATCTAATTACTTCAGCAAATACATTTGTTTCCTGTATGTTTTTGACTTATGTTAAGGTTATAAATTTGCATATGCTCTTGAGCTTCCTGGAGCTGCATTGTTTCATGGCGGTTGATTTAAATTTATAACAGGTTTTGCCTTATTACAATTTTCACTAATCAAGATTATCTCATCAAATAGATGTCTATGATACTATGATAAAACGCATTGACAGAACGTTGAGGTCGCTTTTGTCACATTTCCACATTATATCGAATGTTATAGGGCTTATTTAAACAAATTAATTGATGTGTATGTTAACAGAATATGTTCTTAACAGTAATAATTAAAAACATGAACCAAAAATACACTATAGCGAAAGTGTTTGGACACCTGACCATCACATCCAATTCCATACTTGATGGTTATAATATAAATATAAACACTCCACTTTTTTTTTTAAACGCTTAGAACTACATTTTGGAGTGTGGCTATAGGGATTTGTTTAAGTGAGTTTGTTTATTAAACCCCTTAATTAGAGAAAAGCACATGTTCATGTTTTGCAGATAACATATTAAGAGACTTTTTTTTTGTCACAAGTTGTTTTGGGCAATGGAACATTGAGGCCTATTGATGAAGTGTGTGTGTGTGTGTGTGTGTGTGTGTGTGTGTGTGTGTGTGTGTGTGTGTGTGTGTGTGTGTGTGTGTGTGTGTGTGTCTCTCTCTCTCTCTTCCTCTCTCTCTATATATTTATCTTTTCCTATCTTTCTAACACACACACATATATACAGATGAATATTCATGTTGGCTAAATTAAAGATCTTTGTTATGGACCAGAGGAACAGAGTTAAAGTTCAGTAGGTACAATCAAATGTGATTGGAACACAGCTGGTCAGATGTTCAGTAATGGATTAACAGTTTTATTGTATTACAGTGCAATTTTTGAGAACTTTCTTATACTTCATTGATGTCACAAGCATAGGTTTTTTTATTGATGTGTGAGTTTCTGTGATTTTTAGGCAAGGTTGAGGCCACAAAGCCATGTGACCTTTAAACATATTTGATCTACAATGTCCATTTAACAGTGCAACCTGTTGAGTGTGTGCAACGTCTGTTTTGTGTGTAAGAGATGATTTGTGTGTGAGAGATTTTTTTTTTGGTGTTTTTTGTTTTTGTGTAGCTTCATACTAATAAACCACAACATTTGATTACAAATATCAAATTGCCACATGGTTTAAGTCAGATGTGTAGCAACATAACCGATATTCCATGGTAATCTAAAGTCTAATACTTCCCTGTTGCTCTTGTGTTGTAACAACAAAGTGTCCCTTGGGGATTGATATAATTATGTCCATTTCTACCTCACTTGCTTGCTCTTTTAGTAGCAGCACACTAATGTGTACCTGCTCTCTTAGTATTTTAGGGGGAGAGGTAGCTCAGTGTTAAGTTGCTGGTTTACTAATCGGAAGGTCAGGGGTTTAAGCCCAGGCATCACCAAGCTGCCACTCTTGGGCCCCTGAGTAAGGCCCTTAACCCTCTGCACTTTGTGGCTTAGCCTGCGCTCTGACGGCAGCTTTCAACCAAGCTGGGATATGGGAAGAAAATAATTTCACTGTGTTGTAATGTATATGTGACGTAGGCTATTCTGTTCTAATAATTTACAAATATTTGATTGCAATTAGTATAAATATTTTAAATTCCTACATTCTATCCAAACACCTTCACTTCAGATAATTTCACTTTACATTAGGCATTTTATCTTCATATTTTAATGAATACTTATTCCATCCATAGTTTTAGTTACAGGCTTTCTATCTATTTCTCAGACAGCATAAAATGATGTAAATATTTCCAACCGTGTTTAATACAACAGTTAGATATCCCATGAACTTTGAAGCCTTCACAGAAAGCTAATAATAATAATCACGGTTGCCAGGTTTAAGCAAATTGTTCAGCCCAAGTATCTTAAAAATCAACCAAAACATTTGTCTGCTGGAGAAGAGAGACATATTTTGTATTCAAAGCTTTTGCATCTGAAAACTCACGGTTATGTGTGTGAGAGTGTATGTATTTGTATATGTATTAGGGATGTAACTTATTGGACAGTACAGTGTGGAACATAGTTAAAATAGTAGTCCCTCTGAAACATATTAAGTGGTGCAAGTTTGTTTAGTCTCTGTCTCACACACTCTGCGCATTTATTATTATAATTAAACTTAAAAACATACACAACAATCCCAGTCACTGTGGCTACTCGCTCCGTACCGCAAAATAAGATTTGTTTTGCGTATGCATGAAAACACAAAAAAAATCGATATTTAAATATTTACTCAATTTAATCAATATAATAAATTGTATTGCATTAATTTGATTAATTTTATAACATTTTATATAATTTTATTTTTTAATTATTATAAAATATAATTAAATATTATTCTATATATGATTTAACCAAACAGGCATTTTATTTAAAAATTGTTTTAAAAGTGTAAACTGTGCAAATGTCGATCACAAATGTTAATAATAATAAAGTGCGTTTAATAAAAACCAAGCAGTTTTATGTTTTTGCATTTCTTTCCCCTAATCGCACCAAAATCGATTCGACCCGTGACTTCAATACCAAGGTACATACCAAACCGATAGATACCCAATCAGCAAAGTTTGCTTGCCTTCTCTTACAGTTATTCGATTTACTTTCGTTTTAAAAGCTCTTGATCAAGATCAAGTTTTGCCATTAGCTGTAAGCCTGTTTATTGACTCCCTGTGTCTTCCTTGACCATGGGTCAGCATAATTCATGACCTATTTGGCTATTGTTGGGTGCATTAATAACTCGTTGCAGCTAAATGGAGTACTGAGCATATTGTACAGGCGGTTCCTTGGACTTCATGATTTCAGATTGAGGAGATAAAAAATTCTGTTATATTTTAAATTATAATTGGACTGGAGAAATATGTTCTGGGGTCACTCTGTGTGTGTGTGTGTGTGTGTGTGTGTGTGTGTGTGTGTGTACACATTATAGCCACAATTGTATAAAGTTGGAGTCTACAATTTCTTTTCTGCACATACTTCCAGCCAAAAAATCAAAAAATTCCAAATGGCCTGTGTTTTCCGAGACCATGAAAAAGCAAGCAAAACAGTAAGAGAGCAAGCTAGTGAGAAAGAAATGGACATAATTATACCAGTCCCCAAAAGAACACTTCGGTGTCACAACACAATGGCAAATGGCAAGTTTTCGACTTGTTCACAATGAATTCACAATATACTACAAATCTATACATATTTTAACAAGTGCTATTTCTTAACAAGTGCTGAGTTTAAAATGTCTAGCAGAATAAATTCTTTTTGTTTCATCCATTTTTTTCTTTTCTTTTAGTTTACCTGTTTGTAGGTTTGATGGCAATGTACTTAGTCCTTCGCTCTTTCCATAAACTGGCCGATGTTCAAGGATGGACAGCGTTTTTCCATTTGCCAAGCTGCGACGACGATGGCGATGAAGAGAGAGAAAGCCCTGCTGTAGAACCTAACGAGTGCGAGAGAGACACAAAGCCACTGGACCCAAGCGCTCGTGTCTCTTACAACTCTATTAGCAAATAAACTCATCCAGGCTGACGCTGTGTTCACTGGGCAGTGGAGAATGAGGGAAGTGTAAAGATTGGGCTTTGAATTCAGAGCAGGATTGATCAAGTTGTATGGGAACAAAGAACGACTTTCATTTGCAACGGTTTCTCTTTGCTAGATTTTCATGTTTACTGGAACAAATTATTTATTTTTAAAGTACCTACAGCAAACAAATTGTTCATCTTTTCTATTTGGACCACAATGAACAGGTGCATATTGGATAGTTTCTTTTTTTTAAGCCAGAACTAATAATGAACTATTGGGCAGTAAGGGAATATTTCGGCTTCTATACTTTATTGTTGTATCCAAAGTGTATTATATATATATATTTTTTCTTGTCACATGTCTGGCTCCTGCAGTTTTTCTAAATATAACTTATGAATTAGGAAATTCATTTTAGGGTTTTTTTTTTTTTTTTCTATTTTTGTTTTTGCTTTATTTAGTATTCACCAGACTTTCTTTCCCATTAAGCATACTATTTAAAGTTATTTGTTGCAAATAGATTAAATTTTGGACATTTGACACAGTGCAATATCAGTCAGTCTGTATGGAGTCATGTTTACAAATGTTGTTTTTTTTCTTCTTGCCACTTTTCTGGAGACATCTTTTGATCTGAGGCGTACTGCTTCTGCTGGGTCTCAATAACGCTGAAACGGTTACAAATAATAAAATTATTTGTTTTGAATCACAACTTCTTTTGGACCATTCGTGCCTTATCCTGTGTGTTCTTAGATACGTATAGATTTCATCAGAGACAATCTGTGGAACTTGACATTTATGTTATTTATATATGGCTGTTGAATAAAGTATTTTGTTTATTGTTCTCCTGCCCAGGCTGCATTGATGGTGATGGTGAAATTGCAGCTGCTATGACAATATTGTCACCAACATGCAGTTTAGAGGAAGGTGCTTTTTTGGGTACTTATAATCTGACCCATTTAAAACTTAACAATTTGGTAAATGTTCTACTCTGCGAAGGCTGTTGTGTGCAGGCCTTACAATCTATATTCTTTTAATATTGTAATGAAATGTAAACCATATTTTAAACATTTTGGGTCATCGAAGTTTTAAAGTAAAGACGTCTTTGTTACTTTGTGAACGGCGTTCTTTAGTTATCGGTGCCCAATAATGCAGCCTCCTGCCTGAATGAACATGTTGTAATGTCTGACAAACACCTGATCATATATGATGTGATGTGCAGTAGTAGTAACTGTTAATCCTATGAAAGTTATTGATATTTACCTGTATGACATATATAATACTAATATGATTATAAATGTGGATTTATTATTTTTTTTTTTTAAGCTACTATGTTGGGAACAAAAAGGGCTAAGGTTACAAGAGGGGAACAGAGGATCAAAATAAATGCATAGAATGGTTTACTATGTTGTGTAAAACTAATCTTTCAGTCATGTCTGAACTATAATCAGGAAGAGACTTTTGAGACATGTACATATTAGCAGAGCTCTGTGAGCCTTATTCATACATCCCAAATGTCTTATATAAACCATCCTGAGATGACATTACAGTAGATTGTAAATAATAAATGTTTATTCAATTTGAATTATAACAGCATATTAACAATTGTAGCATATTAGAAATTTTTAAAAGTAAGTAAATGAATGATGGCTGGAATTTATGCGGTATTGTCTTTCTTTATTGGCTTTTACTATATTTTTGGTCCTGTAGTAAACACAACAATGTTCAAACAACAATAACAATAATACATATCTGCATCTCGATCAGCTAATTAGGAGTAATTGGCTGTACGTCAAGGTGCTGTCTCAGTTACAAAATCCTTTAGATGAGCTGGAGCATGCTGATTTTTCCCTCACTAGAACTGCTAAAAAAAAAAAAAAAAAAACGCTGGCTAACCTACAATCCTACTACTGTACCATGACAACAAAATTATGACAAACCTTTATTATGTAATGTTTGGGGTTTTTACACTTACTGAAGTAGAAGTTAGACATGTCATCAACCACCATGTTTAATAGGTCAAAGTCCTTAACATTGCTTGAACTCATATACACACAATATACTGATTCACAACCTAAGGGGCTAGGCAGCGGATTGAGATGCCCCACTCCCAGAAAGAAAAAAGTCATCTTATAGAGACTCAAGAAACATTTGGAAGAATAGGGTGAATGGGCCTTTTTACTTTACATAAATTTGTATATATTTTGAGATTTCTTTTCTGCAAAGTGGAAAAAACAGACGATCGGCTTCGTCTCTCATTTGAGGTCACTGATTAGCTGTATTATGCACTGAAATCTATTGTACAATACATTGGATTGTTTCTCATTTTACAGTTTCACTGAACTAGAACTTTAAAATTAAAACTGCATTAGCTAAGCAGATTATATTTGTAATGCTTTTTGTGATTTGTTTTTATAAATGAAATCATAAATGGGGGAAACCATGGCAACTTTAATTTTAATATGTTTGGAATTAGAGAATTAAATAGCACTGCTGCATCCATGTAAGTAGACATGGATTTCAATTGTGCCACTATAAATAGAAATAAACCAGGGGGGGGAGATGAAAACACAGCACCTGTAACCATTTGGATTAATACCTTTATTTGTATAAACACTGAACAATCATTCAAAGTTTTTATGTAATAACGATAGATAATTAAAGAATATTTAATAAAAAAGTTTTTATAAATAGGTCAACAAAAAAAGAAACAG
This sequence comes from Silurus aristotelis, assembly GCF_946808225.1. NCBI lineage: Eukaryota > Metazoa > Chordata > Actinopteri > Siluriformes > Siluridae > Silurus > Silurus aristotelis. The sequence continues at coordinate 20,459,144 of NC_139583.1, forward strand.
GAACAAATGAACATGTCGGCAATTTGCACTGTTAAAATACTGTTCTGTTCCATTCCCCATTAGACATATCAGCCTCACAGCATCAGTGCTATAAAAGCAAACTTCAACAATCGAACTGGATTGGACAGGAAACATTTCATTTATGGCTGAACTATCACTTTCAAAAAGACTTTCCAATGAAGTAAAACAGTAACATGAGGTATTTACAGTTGTGCCATTTGTCAGACAGCCTTATATGAAGTAACTTACAATGATCTTATTTCTACATGGAGCAGTGGAAGTTTAAGGGCCTGGTTCATGGGCCCAAATAGTGGAAGCATGGCAGTGGTGGGACTTGAACCCACAACCTTTTGAACAGAAGTCCAGCAAGCTACCATTTTCCTTACAAACTTTTTTGAGTTTTAACAGTCTAAACAGTTTTATATGGTTTTCATTACAGGCACGTTTCATTCATCATGGACTTTTTGTCCTATAAAACATTATGCAAGCAGCACCTTTAACATGATTTTGTTAATTCATCTTTACTCTGATCCAGACCCATGTTTTGGAGAGGTAGCATGAAGTTCGAGAAATCGAGACACAATAGAGAATGCTAAACTTCACAGAGTAAACAGAGACCCTGGAGCGGTTTTCTCTCTGCCACCCTGCAGCATTACAAGGCACCTTAACTTTTTACATTAAAAGCTTTTTGCCTTTTCACAAGGAATTACAACTGTGTATGGATAGAGTGCACTTGATCAGGTGTAGAAGGCACTATTGTTCCTTACAGTACAGTCCTCTCATACATATAGGAAGCACCCTAACCAGATAACGGTGTTGAACATGGAGCTCGAAAACACAATACATGTCTTATGTAGTGCACACAACTGGAGTGGAATAGGATTTTTTTTCCACTGTAAACTACAACCCCACTCAGCTTTCAGTAAACATGTTCTCCGAAGCAATCCTCCGAATACTGCACATGTGGTGGTATTAAACCCTGGATTATATGCCAGTTCAGTTCAAGGCACAGTGCACACGCTCATTCATATCTCAGGCAGTTTAGCATAGCCATCTAACCTATGGGCCTGTTTTTTTTTGGTAGTCTATGTGGAGACTGGGGAAGCATGCAAAGCGGTGATGCTACCTCCCATGCCAACACAGAGTTTAATATAAAAAAATAAAAAAATAAATAGGGATTAGTATTACCTCTTGTATATTCTGCATTTCTATAATCTTAAGCAGAAAGAGAGAGATAGATGAGAGCTAATTTTCTGCAAGAGAAAGAAAGAGTTGGAAAAAGTTCAAATGTTGAAAAACTAAACTCTTCCTCAGCTGAGGCAAAGACAAGAACAAGAACAAATGCCGTATAACAATTTATAACATTAAATATACCTTAAATAGTCCCCATATATGGGGAGTAACTGATCATAACACAGTGCATAGTGTACTTCTCTTGCTTCATTCCCTATGTAGAGCACACAAAGTCTTGACACAGAGTGAACTACATAAACAGGGAGTGCATTACAGGGTACAGTAGCGGTTATTCATACTCTATGTAGAGTAGACACACATATACATTATATATATATGGCACACTAAATATACTGGCTGAGCCTCATTTCATTGAGACCATTATGTAAATATTTGTGTATTTGTCTAACATAGGGAGCAGTGTATGCTTATTGTACATTTTACCTATCTATGATATCGGAGTTCCTCTCTCTTTTTTTTTTTTTTTTATAAAAAAAAATATATGTGTTCTTACAAATAGTGTAGTCACAGAGTCATTATATCAAACCTGTATGGTAAGACATTAAATTCCAAATCCTTGCTTAACCTACAGTGCACTACATAGAGTGTAAAAATCCTATTTCATTCCCTAAACAGGGTACACAGGGTAAATATTTCACAAGGTCATCTGCAGGAAGGTCAAATGTGTGATCAGTAATATCCATTTCGCATACAGACGTGTCAAAGTCCAATAAAAAATCATCTAAGACACTGTCTTGAAGGTGAGTAGATAAACTTTTGTTCGGACTCCTTTTGGCGGTCCTGTCCCCTGGATGGTTTTCCACAGAGGCTAATGGTGAATGCTGAGGGGCAGATGAGCCAGAGCTGCCTTCAAGAGCTGTGTCGAGATTCTTCAGAATGGCGGTAATGGCGGTGGATAAAGACAGATCCTCCATGCAATCATCCTCCACGTCTTCGAACCCGGAAGGCATGCCGAGTTCTTGCCGGAAACACGTTGCTCGATGATGTGTTTGAATTGTTTTCATGGGGTTCTCATGAGCGGCCTCCATATGTGTTCTGGCCTGACGGAGTGTGTTCGTGATCAGAACAGAGCGCAGTAAGCTCGGCTCCACGAGGGCCTGATCGCGCTGGTACTTGTCTATGGAAATGTTCAACACGGACTGCAGCTGATTCTCCCACCCCAGGTCTCTGACATCATCGCGGAGTTTCCGCTTCAGTCCCCGTGCCACCATTATACACCCTGTAAAAACAAAAAAAACACAGAAGAACTGATTTAAACCTTCCATGCAATGGGATGTGTTGCCCATGCTTTCAAAACTGGTGCTAAAAATGACAATGATTATTTAATCTAATCTCTGTGTTATTTACAGTAGCCTTCAATACAGTCAATTAATGTGCTTCAGAATCATTCACTTCCCAACAAATACGTTTTTGTCTTAATAACACAATCAAATAAATGTGATTAATGACTGAACAATGACAGAATGCAGGATGTGAGATTAAATGAATGAATGCAATTGAATCCCCATGATGGATGATCAGGGATAAAAGCATCTGCTTTACAGGGGTACAATGATCAATTTAAGATAATTGGTAATGGATCCAATAGAGTCTAAAACATCATGACTAATGTTTACACATTACTTTCCAACCTCTTCAAGACTTTCCATCACTCAGCATATGTATCTTCTTCACCTCTGTAAAGCACATACACATACACTATATGGACAAACATTTGTGGTCAAGTGACCATACTTCAGATGTGTTTTGTGATCATCAAGATGTTCCAATTGATTTTGACATGTGTTTATGAAAATGTGTGCTCATTCAGCCACATGGGGCTTAAAGCACTAGGTATTGATGTCCAATGAGGAGTCCTGGGGTGCAGTCAGTGTTCTAATTCATCTCAAAGGGTTGAGGTCAGCACTTATAGCAGGCCACTCTAGATCTTCCCCTGCAACCCATGTAAAGCATAAATTCATGGAGCTCGTTTCGTGCACCTTGTCATGGAACATGTTTGGGTGTCCTAGTTCTCCTAGTGAAAAATGTAATGCTATCACATTCAAAGACCTATACAATTGTGTGCCTCCAACTTTGTGGTTGAAACATTTGGAGAACAACATATGGCTGAAAAATGTTCCTTCACCACATCCATAAACCTACTCCTTGGTCTTCCCCTTTTCCATCTGCCTGGCAGCTCCATCCTCAGCATTCTCCTACAGATACAACTCATGTCCCTCCTCTGCACATGTCCAAACCATCTCAATCTTGCCTTCCTCACCTTGTCTTCTCTTCACCTGCTCCCTACTCTCACCACAAATCACAATATCATCTGCAAACGTCAAAGTCCATGGAGACTTCTGTCTAACCGCAAGACCGAGACCCTCTAAGTAACCAGGCAAACTAATTTATGCAAGACCACATGAAGGTATGTGGTTTGAAGACATGTTGCACTTTTGAATCGTCAATCAGTATAACACACACCGATCAGCTGTAACATTAAAACCACTGACCGATGAAATGAATAAATTTAGATTATCTTTCACAATGGCATTTGTAAAGAGCTGTAACATATAAGGCAACAAGTAAACAAGCAGTTCTCGCAGTTAATGCCTTGGAAGAAGGAAAAACAAAAACAGTTTTAGGACCCAAGTGATTTTGAAATGCACAAAATAGCGATGGCTAAACGACTGTATAAGCAATAATATAATAATATGCTATATAATTCTATTTTTATTTTATTTGTTTCTATTATATAATATTCCCCTATTTTTATTCTTCACCATTTACCCCTTTTTAGTCTGTTTTAGGTAACAAAGCATTCATTGAAAATAAATAAATAAATAAATAAATATCGTACTGTGTATGGCAATGTATATAACACAAAATTGGATCTGGTCTTTATAATGTTCCAAGTAGTGCTGCACGATTAATTGCATCGCAATCGCGATGTCAGCTTGTGCGATTATTTGACTGCAAATGAAGCTATTTAATACAATAAATAAGTGCATGTGTGGACACTTGATAAGAACCAGATTTCCAGTCTCGGTTTAGGCAGTGCACGTGTGGCGTGTGTGGACACGTGACTTTCGGTGTGCAGCGCGGAGAACAGGTGAAGCTGGATGCCGAGCAGACCGACACTGAACTGGTAGCCGAATTAATCTGTTATATGGCGAGATTGTCAACACTGAGCATAGTGAGGTACTGTGCAAGATTTGTTAAAATAAAGTTGCTACATCACGTGACAATATGACAAATCTGTAACAGATTTTACTGGTTCTCGGTTGCAAGAAAGAGACCACAGGCGATGGTTCAACAGACAGCGCTTTCTTTTTATTAAACCACTTTCCTTTTTCTCATGGGGTACTCACGCCAGGACACACACCCAATCGCGGTTAAGCACATCTTTCCTCGCTGAGCCGTCAGCTCTGCCCAGTATCTCTCTCTTTCTCTCTCTTCAGTGCCCCCCGGTCTCGGTCTCTCTCTCTCTCTTTTACATTCTGTGTAAAAGGGTAGTTTCTAGCATTTTGGTACTCTGGGCAAGATTCTTATTGTCACCCCCATGGCTCTGCCCTCCCACCACAATGCTCCATCCTTTCCCACAAAAAAGTTCCAGAGGTGGATAACAGATGGTGTCCATGACCCTTTCTATTAAACAGGGTCCTGGCCACCTAAGGCTCTTTGATGTTTACATTTTATAGGCCAGTACAAGCTTCAGTGTCAGATCTGGACCATTTTTGGTAGGTACCATAACAATGCATGTTATTACCTACAAAAAAAAAAAGTTGCAGAGATAAATAACAGATGGTAGCCCTGACCCTGGTGGCCATGGTCATTGATGGCCATGACCCTGTCTCTGTTTTAGACACCCTGACCCTGGTGGCCATGACCCTGTCTCTGAAACAGCAACAGCGGTCATTGCCATCTATGACCACCTCAATGACATGTTTTTTAGCCAAATATAAGCTTTAGCATCAGATCTGGACCATTTTGGTAGGTATTAACCACTGCATACTAGTTAACAGGGGTGGACAATAAACTAAATGTAATTCTTTACTGTACTTAAGTAACTTTTTTATACATCTTTAGATTACTGGAGTATTTTATTTGGGGAGACTTTAACTTCACTACATTTAAAGTCAAATATCTTACTTTTTACTCAACTACTTTTGCATAATCAGTCGTTCCTTGTTTTACCCGATCAGGGTACAGCACACGCTCTCTACCCTGAATCAGCTTGTTTGGATTGCCGCTTGGTAGTATCTATTTTGCACAAACATACAGTTCAGTGGCAAATTCAACAGCAAGCAGAACATTTTGAGAGTAATAAATGATGGGGAAAAAACTCTCGACTCTAACCTGCCACAACACCCGTGGCCTTATTTTGCAAGATTTTATTAAGGAGTTGAAAAGAAGGTTTTAGGCTCATGATCATTTTAATACACATCAGTGTTTGACTCAATTATATCCTTCTATTAATGGATTTTTGTGCTAAGAGTCTTTTTTTACATAAACCTAGTTGATTAAGCAAAGAGTCTTGTGACAAATTATAATTGCACATTATAGCCATTATAAATCATAGTACTTTGGTTACTTAAGAACATTTGGAGGCAAATATACTTTTGTACTTTTACTCAAGTAAAAGTTTAAAGGGAGCACTTTTACGTTTTCTGGATTAAAATTTAATCTACTGTATCTCCATTTTAACTCAAGTACATGGTTTGTGTACTTCATCCACCACTGCTGGTTATTACCAAAAAATGGTCCAGAGATGGAAAACAGATGGTGGCCATGACCTTGTCTATGAAACAGTGACATTGCTACTTACGGCTCAGTGATGACCAGTAGAAGCTCCAGTGTCGAATCTGGACCAGTTTAGATTATATTGCTTCCAGATTTGTGGTTCTGAATGGTTTCAATCCAAGATACACACAGGACACTCACATTTTCATTTCATTAAACTTTTTATTAAATCATACACATGCATATGCACTCTTCTTTTGATCAGTTTCTACTCCACAGCATTTGTACTTGTATCAATTGTGATTTCATGGTTTACTGGTTCAGAAATGCCTCGTTTAGACAGATAATGTTCGTGTATGCATGCAGAAGTATAGAGGCCTGAGTTCCCACAGCCTCCCTACTGTGAGTAGTGCACACAGAGTACCCTATGTAGGGAGGAAAGGATCAGAATGTCCGTTTATAAATCCTGTACAAACAGACCAGTTTCATGAAATAGACCCTAGTGTGAATTCTAGACGCATATGAAACATTTCACCCCAATATGGACGCTCTGAAACACGGCCATGAACGCTAGCGCTAACTTAGAACTAGCCAACTGTTCCCGCTACATTGCGTTAACTTCCGGAATTAAGTTTAAATTTAAAATTAATGCTTATTAAATTATCTTACCTCGGTGTCCCGCTGGTTTCTACTGAATTTGATCACCAAATTTGTTCATTCAGACAAATCCCGAGTCCACTTTCGCCTAAGCACCCGAGACTGCGACACGAACGAGTTATTATTTTGCCTACTCACATTCCGACAAGTCCCGCCTCCCTTCGCTACGATTGACTACTCACATGCCTCTCATGCGATTATTGGTTGTTCCTTTCTAATCACAGGCACTTCCTGGATAATTCACCCAATCCAAAAGCAGAAGGCGGGGTTTGTCGGAATACAGGTGGAACATGTAAGCAAAAAAATCAAAACGGGCAAAAAAATCTGCAGTGTTCGCTGGAATTATTTGTCTTTCCCGCTTTAAAGCCAAGACCGCTCGAAGGGGATTCTGGGTAATGCAGTTTTTCCATGCAATTTGTTTTGCTGTAGTTTTTAAAGAAGTCAAAATCAAAGACATTTGGGCACAGCCGTTTAAATGTATTATAACATTTATTTTTAATACATTTATTTCATAAAATAGTGAAAAGAGATTGTTTTCAAAATTTATTTATAATTAAAACAATGTAAAAAAGATATATGCATTTCATTGAACAACTTGATCTTAGAGATTATCATACTACTAATATAATATAGTGATATTATTGTGTTTATCTGTGTAAGCATAATTGATTTCTTTTCAATTATGAAGCTCTTTCGTGTTAAAAAATAGCCAAGCTGCGGAACCTGACGTATAAACAGTCAGGAACTTATTAATGAGGTTGTGTTGATAGTTTAACTGTACTCTCCACACACCCCCACTGTCTTCCCGTCCCACTCAGTGGTGGAAAGACACTTGATGAAGAAGTGGCCGAGATCGTGCTTGGAGATGACACGTCCTCGCAGCATGTTCTCAGTGACGGTGTACTTTTCAGTCAGAGGATGGTTATCTGCAGAGAAGAAGTTTATTCATCAGCGGTACATTGTGTGTGTGTGTATAAACCATGCTGCTGTACAGAGGAGTGTCTATCCTTAGGATACACATTTTCTTTTTCTTTCTTTTCTTTTATCAAAAAGATCTTCTTTTTCAGCTGTTCCTGTTAGGGGTCGCCAAAGCAGATCGTATCTCTATATCACTCAGTCCAGTACAACTGCTTCTTTCAAACAATGTTACCTCAGTAAACCAAATTTTTTCACATTTATACTTGAGTAAAAGTAAAAAATAAAAAAAGAATCCCCTGCTTAAATATTACTCTGCTAAAAGTACTCTTTTCACATTTCTACTTGATATATATGCTTTGATATTCCTTCAGTAACGATTTTTACATTTCTACTTAAGTAAAAAATCCTGCTTCAATATTACCGCAGTAAACATTTTATATATTTTTTATTTTTTTTTACAATTCTACTTGAGTAAGAGTACAAACCACCTGCTTCAATATCATTTCAGTTAAAAAATAAATTGTTAACATTTTTACCAGCGAGAAAATTCATGGATTTAAATGTACTCAAGCATCCAAAAGTAAAAATACTGATCTAAAAAGCACTAGATTTTATTCATATATGTAATTTAGGTTTTCATTCTTCTGGGCATTATACTATAAGAAGAGAGTTCTGTATTGGTACAGACATACAGTGAGACCCATACTCCATGCAAACTGCAAGAAACCGTTATGCTTGTGTCGTGACAGAGTCTCTTTTAAAGCAGTTTATGAGGTCAATGCAAGTAATGAGGAAATGTTTAATTTTCTTAAATGTGGTAGAGTGTAGAGAATATTACACATGAAAATATACTGAGGTAAAAGTTTCCTAATAATACTCGAATACTCGTTACAGATACTTGGAAAATATAATTAAAATACTTCATTATTGGCCATTTACATGGGTTGAAGGTATCTATTTTAAGGTTATGTCTCTCCTTAGAATCAAGAGTCACTATAAATCAACACAGAATTATTCTGTCAGTATTTTATCTTTATGCTATTATGAAACGTTTATCGGGTCTCTTAACAAGAATGTTTTTTTCCAGGCTGAGCTGTGATGATAATGATAAAAAAATGATGTAAATCATGGACAAAGGCTTAAATAGTGGCCTTATCTGAACCCAACAACTGGAGGACCACTAGGAGGAGGAAAAGTAAATCTCTTTTGTTCATCTTTCATATTTTATAATTGATGGCATTGACTGCATTTGGCAGACACCCTTATCCAGAGCGACTTACAAATGCTTGGAAGTCTCTATCAATAAGTACATTCTGATGCTGATAGATCATATCATCCGTCTAAAACTCTGGTGAGAGACTATAGCTTGAAGAAGTTTTTTTTTCTATCCAATACAAAACACAGAAGATTTGTAGAATCTAAATTTTATGTATTTTTTTTCCATTCATTTGTCTGAATAATGAGTTAATGATAAAACCCTATACGTGTTAAGTTACACCATATCCATTACCTGCAATGTGTGGAGGCATCACAGCAATATAATCCAGTCCAGACTCCTTCAGTAATATGTTCATGCGCTCATGGTCCTCAGTGACCGGAACCAGGCGGGGAGGAACCTTTGCTCTGTCCCACAGCAAAAACGCTGCGGACAAAGACATTATAATGATTTGCAATACACTGTTAATAACGCAAATTGCTGGGCAAATAAATAAAAGAATAAATAAATGGCAACATATTACAATTTAAATGCTTAAATGCTTAAAAAAGCTTTCACCTTTAATTCCTTCATGTACAAACCTTGTGGCTTCTATTCAAACAGCAAATGAGTAATTTGAACATTTTTGTAAACCCAGACATGTGTTGAATTTGACATTAAACAATTTCGAACATTATAACGATTAATATCTTTATGTCCAAGACTATAAACATGAATTTTTCCTGTTTCTAGAGTTTCTTTAAAAAACACATTCAGGAAAAGTAAATAGCAAATGGTAGCTAAAAAAGCTCTCAGGAGTACATTTGTTCCATTTGCTGCTCATTTTCTGATTGATGTTAGGACCAGTAAAAGCTTAATAATGAAATACTATTAAAGACACACTAACGAGTCGTACCGGACATGCAGGCAACCACTTTTCTGATACCACGAGATTTCATGGCCTCCAGGATGTTCCGTGTGCCTTCAGACATCATGGTGGTAGGACCTACAGATCAGACATTTTTTTAATATAAATATACTTGCCTCTTGTTTAAAATAACCAATTTTACTAGAATTATAGTAAAGTATGATCAGAACAGAATTATAGGCAGACTGCTGGCCAAGTGAGATGTGTTTTAGTCCATACACAATTTAGGAACATCCGAATATGGAAATGGTAATCTAGGAAAAGAGGCATATACATTTCCAGCCACTTTTATAGGAACACCAGGGCACCTGCTAATGCATGTAATATTTCAATCAGTTAATCATGTGGCAACAGTACATACAAGTCAAGATCTTGAGTTAATGTTTTACATTTATGGCATACAATTATATACAAATATAGACATATATATTTCATTTACACAATTAAGAAGTTAAGGATTAACTCCTTAATTGAGGAAGTTAAGGAGTTTAACTCTTCAGCAGTGGATTCTTGGTGGTGGGCTTAGTGGTGTTGGGATTTGACCTCATGACTAATCAAAAGTCCAACATCTTAACCACTTCCTTTTTTCAAAAACTGCTGATCTCCTTTTTAAAATTTTCACACATAACAGTCTCTAGATTTAACACATGGTGTGAAAAACACTTAATAAGCAGCAGTTCAGCAGACAGAGACACGTTTTTAATTGGTAAATGCACACTCTGTCAAAGCTTTGAGGTGGATAGGCAACAAACAGCAAAAGATATAATGGTCATAATTGTCACAGGCACAAATGCAATTCCGCGATAAACCGGGGGTGCGGGATTCGAACAGCTGTAAAGCGGGGGATTACTGTATTTGGTTGTGCGTCTCTGGTTGTGAAACTGTATGTCTTCCTATATTGTCTACTTGTTGTAATACTATTTGTCAAATAAAAATAATAGTCTTAAAAGTTCTTTGTCTTAAAAGTTCTTTGTCCTGAGCACTTGGGTATTAGTCGTCCCTTGTATGTGTATATTTTTTTTTTTCAAATACGAAGTAATTCCAGAGGCTAAAAAGAGATGACAGGATTTCTAAAATATTTTGAAATCATATACATAGATGCTAGTGACAAAACTAACACTTCTTTAAGAATACATAGACATATTCAGAGCTTGGCAACTAATAACTATGTTTGTGGAAACAAATGGGTATAACATATAACATATAAACTTAAAGCCTCAGAAACATTGCCTCCTCAAATTAGGTCAAAATAACACATTGAGAGTTTATAATAATAAACAAATTGGTTGCATTACATCATATTGAGTCAATGATTTTGTCAATGCTTTATCACAATGTTAACAACTACCTACTTGAGTATAAATAAAAATTAATAAAAAACTTACTAAGGTCATTCCTTGTGCCCAGGATGATGATGACAGCATCCTGACCCTCCATAGTCTTTTTAACATCCTCTTTGTTAAGGACGTCTCCCACCACGATCCTGGAGATTTTATGATCAGCAGGTAGCTTGGATGGATCCCTTACCAGCACGGTCACGTTATAACCTGAGGCAAAAATATATTTAGAATGATTAAATAGCTGCTAAATAAATAAATAACCCCGGCGCCTGCTAAACTGCGAAATTGGATGACCTTCAATACAGTTATATTTTCATTTTTGAAAAAAAAAACATTTGTTGATAAAAAAAACAAAACAAAAAAACAGTTGCATGGGAGATATGGTATAATCAATGTGGACCACCCTTTCTGGAATGAGCAGATTAAATTGCAATCTGATTGATAGTTTTTATCGCTGCAACCTGCTGTGCACCATGACTCGACACAAATGCGTTAAAAAAATTTCTGAAATTGTGCATGAAAGCTGTGTCATGCAGTAAATGATGACATAAAGAGGAAAAATGGGGAATCGATTCAAATTGCTCAGCATGTAAGGACAAAATCTCCAGTGCTGAATAAAGTCTTACAGTGCTGGAAAACCTGTAGTGCTCATTGAAGATTTTGCTGCATACAGTGTAAAAACTGATTACAAAACTGAATTAAATTGTGCTACTCTATTAATCATATTGACTTTGAGTAAATACGTAATGAAATTTTGGCCTTTTTTTTTTTTAGGGAGGTTTCAGGTTTGTAAAAAAAAAAAAAAAAAAAAAACACTTGTCAGGCTCAGGGGGTGGTCCTACTAAAGTTTGTGTGTAATCAGATATGAGTGCGTATAATAGATAATGTTGGTGATATAATGTCAAATGTTTTGTTAGAGATGTTTTTGTGGAAGTAATATCGATAGCAACGTATTCAATAAAAACATTAAAAATCCCAAAAGCAAAAGAAACTGAATAAGTTTAGAGTCAGACAATTTAATAGAAGTACCCAAAAACACAAACACAATCTTAATATACCATCTTCTGCAATGTGGAATGCCTCGTTTTTATTTCTCAGCTATTAAATCATATGCCACCAATATCTCTGAATACTTGTTGAATAATATAACGGTGGCAAAACCCGTCAGGATTTATTCATAGTCCAGGCTTCGACCTGTTCATGGTCCTCTAGAATAGGAACCACCTTGAACCCTGACCATGTATTGTATTTTATACAATTAGTTCTTGACAATCACCTCCTGTGAATGTACTGATTTGGAATCCATGACCAAAACACACAATGCAAAAGGTTAAAAGGTTAAAAACAACCATAGAATCAAGTAATATTTGATCACTTTTTGTAACCTTTTTTTATTACCAAGCATGTGATAAAAAAGTTCAGCCTTCAAAAGAGCCTTGTTACAGTTTCATATATATATATATATATATATATATATATATATATATATATATATATATATATATATATATATATATATATATATAACATGCTTTTACTCTGTGTTCAATGTGCAAAACTTCATTATAATCCATAGATTTGTGATGATATCATTACATGCACACACGTGCCTCCCTAATGATTTCCCAGTGATGCAGAAGGTGTTACTAAGCAGCTCCTGCTCTTATAATACAGTATATTATTGCTCTGTACAGAAATGGCTCTCACCTGCTGCCACTGCAATCGGTAACGTCGCCAAGCCCGTCATCCCGGTCGAGCCGAAGATCGCCACGTTTTTGATCGAATCAGACATTTTCCTGCGACTGCAAGATTCCACGTAGAGGACAGAAATGTAGTAGTTATCTTATCAGGAGCTCGTCTCTTATACAGTTCTGTCAAACACAGGTTATTCTGGTCACGTGATCTGGGCGGAGCGTCAGCTGACGTATTTCAGTACGCGCGGAAATACGTCTCTTTAGGGATCACGTGAGCAAGATTACAACAGCGCCAAAGTACACTCATCTGTCCTTCTTGAACTCATTGTCAACCAGTTAAAAGTATTATAAGAATTAATGTAAAGTGTTATTATTATTATTTTTAATATTATTATTAGTGTTATTATACAACTTATAGTATTTTAGCCGAAATGTTGCCAATTTGACAAAAATAATAATTAAACCGTCATCAACTCATATTTAATTGCATAAAATGAAATATTTTAAATACTATACCATATTGTAAAATTCTTATTTCCTTATTACTCTAACACAGGGGTCACCAACCTTTGAAACTGAGAGCTACTTCTTGGGTAGCGATTAATGTGAAGGGCTACCAGTTTGATACACACAGTTTTCAGTTTGATCTGAAATAACAAATTTGCTCAATTTACCTTTTATTATGTTATTATTAATAATTAATGATATTCATCTATGTAAAGACACTGATCATGCTAATGATTTCTCATAATAATTATCAACAATGATTTAACAAAGTAGGAAACAGGTATTTTTAGAAAAGGCCCACAGGCTACTCATGTGGTCCCCGCGGGCACCATGTTGGTGACCCCTGCTCTCGAGCCTAGGTGCCCAACTTTTTCTTAAGAAGGGCCAAAACTCATAAACATGAATAAGAACCACGGGCCGCAAATCCATAGTAGCATAAAAGTAAATGTTCTTGCCGCTGTACATTAAGAGAGCTGAATAATGTTTTGTTTCATAACAGAAGACAGTTTCCTCTTTTCTGTTTACTGCTTCGATGTCACCACAATTTGCTGTTTGTTAAGTATACCAAAACAGGTTGACAGACGAGGTCAGACAGGAGTCTCCCTGGACTATGATGTTTGCCGATGATATTGTTATTTGTGGTGAGAGTAGGGAGCAGGTTGAGAAGAGCCTGGAGAGGTGGAGGTATGCGCTGGAGAGAAGGGGAATGAAAGTCAGTAGGAGTAAGACAGAGTACATGTGTGTGAATGGGAGGGAGGGCAGTGGAGTGGTGCGGTTGCAGGAAGAAGAGGTGGAGAAGGTGGAGGAGTTCAGGTACCTGGGGTCAACAGTGCAAAGTAATGGAGAGTGGGTTAGAGAAGTGAAGAAAAGAGTGCAGGCAGGGTGGAGTGGGTGGAGAAGAGTGATAGCAGGAGTGATTTGTGATAGAAGGGTATCTGCAGGAGTAAAAGGGAAAGTATATAGGACTGTGGTGAGACCTGAGATGTTGTATGGTTTAGAGACAGTGGCATTGAGTAAAAGACAGGAGGTGGAGCTGGAGGTAGCAGAGCTGAAGATGTTGAGGTTTTCATTACAATAAAAAAGTAAAATTAATATATATTTTCTACATTTAATTGTAATTTAGTTTATTTGGGGTTTTCCTTTTTGCATGCAGCATAAAAATAAAACAAAAATTTTATTATACATGTTAAAATAGAAATAAAGATCCAGTTCAATGCCTCACAGTACAAGCACAATTTTTTTTAAATAAAACTCACGGGCGACCTCTACAGGCGCAATGGTGAATCTGCGTACATTTCCGATAGAATCTAACGCTGTGATTTGTATAATATTTTTATTTTAATCCTGTATTAAAAGAAAACACATGTATTCTGCACTTTATTCTGTCTATAGTATATCATAGTTCTATTGCTGTGAAGTGTCAATTACTCTTAAACCATGGCAGCATTTCAAGCCAAATCTTCGTTCTTTTAAACGCGCCTTCGGAAAAGTCGCCCCGCCCCCACTGTCACTCACACGCAGGCAAAAGCTGCAAAAACGCGGAGAAAATCAGGTGTTAGTGGGATGTGTAGTTTTTAGGATGTGGTTAAAGTAAAACAGATTGTTGAAGTAAACCAAAAGTAAAGGAAAATTAAATACCTAAATAGATCTAACACGGACGAATAAATAAAGTTAAAACGAAACTCACTTCCGGTTTAAGTAAAAACGTATACATATATGTGTGTGTGTGTGTGTGTGTGTGTGTGTGTGTGTGTGTGTGTGTGTGTTCTCCCATTCTCCCACATTCGTATGCAAACCCCCCTATTATGTACATCTGCCTCTTTTCACCCAACTACCTGCATGTCTTCCCTCACCACATCCATAAACCGCATCCTTGTTCTTACTCTTTTTCTCCTTCCTGGAGGCTCCATCCTCAGCATTCTTCTACCAGTATACCCCATGTCCCTCCTCTGCACATGTTTAAACCATCTCAATCTCGCCTCCCTCACCTTGTCTCCAAAACTTCCTACATGCTCTGTCCCTCTAATAAACTCATTTCTAATCCTGTTCATCCTCGTCACTCCCAACGAAAACCTCAACATCTTCAGCTCTGCTACCTCCAGCTCCACCTCCTGTCTTTTACTCAATGCCACTGTCTCTAAACCATACAACATCACAGGTCTCACCACAGTCCTATAAACTTTCCATTTCACTTTTGCAGATACTCTTCTATCACAAATCACTCCTGCTATCACTCTTCTCCACCCACTCCCATTACTTTGCACTGTTGACCCCAGGTACCTGAACTCCTCCACCTTCGCCACCTCTTCTTCCTGCAACCGCACCACTCCACTGCCCTCCCTCTCATTTACACACATATACTCTGTCTTACTCTACTTACTTTTATTCCTCTTCTCTCCAGCGCGTACCTCCACCTCTCCAGGCTCTTCTCAACCTGCTCCCTACTCTCACCACAAATAATAATATCATCCGCAAACGTCATAGTCCATGGAGACGCCTGTCTGACCTCATCCGTCAACCTGTCCATCACCACTGCAAACACGAAAAGGGCTCAGAGACGATCCTTGATGCAGTCCAACCTCCACCTTCAACCAGTCTGTCGTTCCTACTGCACACTTCACTGCTGTCACACTGTCCTAATACATGTCCTGCACCACCCTCACATACTTCTCTGATACACCTGACTTCCTCATACAGTACCACAACTCCTCTCTCCAACCTGTCGTACACTTTCTCTAAATCCACAAACACACAATGCAACTCCTTCTGTCCTTCTCTATACTTCTCCATCAACATTCTCAAAGCAAATAATGCGTCTGTGGTGCTCTTCCTCGGCATGAAACCATACTGTTGCTCACAGATGGTCACCTCTTCTCTCAGCCTGGCTTTCACTACTCTTTCTCACAACTTCATGATGTGACTGATCAACTTTATTCCCCTGTAGTTACTGCAGGTCAGCACATCTCCTTAGTTCTTAAAAATCGGTACCAGCACACTCCTTCTCCATTCCTCAGGCATCCTCTCACCTTCCAAAATCTTGTTAAACAATCTGGTTAAAAACTCCACTGCCATCTCTCCTAAACATCTCCATGCTTATACCGGTATGTCATCTGGTCCAACCAACTTTCTACTCTTCATCCTCTTTATCACTGCTCTCACTTCCTCCTTACTAATCCTATCCACTTCCTGCTTCACCATCTCCACACCATCCAACCTTCTCTTGCTCTCATTTTCCTCGTTCATCAGCTGCTCAAAATACTCCCTTTATCTTCTCAACACACTCTACTCACTAGTTAACACATTTCCCTCTCCATCCTTTATTGCTCTAACTTGCACCACATCTCTCCCAGCTCGGTCCCTCTGCCTGGCCAATCTGTATAAATCCTTTTCTCCTCCTTAGTGTCCAACTTCTCAAACAGCTTCTCATATGACTTTTCCTTGGCTTTCGCCACATCCCTCTTTACCTGCTGCTGATCTCCTTGTACTCCTGCCTACTTTTCTCATCTCTCTGTTGATCCCAATTCTGTTATGCCAACCTCTTTCCCTTATGCTCTCCTGCACTTTCTCAATCCACCACCACGTATCTTTGTCTTCCTTTCTATTTCCAGATGTCACACCAAATACCTTTCTAGCTGTCTCCCTTATCACTTCTGCAGTAGTTGCCCAATCATCCAGCACCTCTTCACCACCACCGAGCCGCTGTCTGACCACTTCCCTGAAACTCACACTATAGTCTTCCTCCTTCAGTTTCAACCATCTTATTCTTCTTTTAGTCTTCACTCTTATCCTTTTCTTCTTTACCTCCAAAACCATCCAACAGGCCACGATCCGATGCTGTTTTACCTACCCATCACCTCCTCATCACCTCTGTTCTCTTCACCTACATGCACATTAAAGTCTGTACCAATCACCAATCTTTCATTCCTCGGTACACCTTCTACCACTTCATCTAACTCACTCCAGAATTTTTCCTTCTTTTCCATCTCACATCCCACTTGTGGAGCATAAGCACTGATGACCTTTATTATCACGCCTTTAACTTCCAGCTTCACGTTCATCACCTCCACCACACTCTTACTGTACTTTTCCTTCAGGATCACCCCTACACCATTTCTCTTTCCATCCACACCATGATAGAACAGTTTAAACCACCTCCAATGTTCCTGGCCTTACTCACTTTTCACTTGGTCTCCTGAACAAACAACATATCTACCTTTCTCCTCTCCATCATATCAGCTACCTCTCTCCCTTTACCAGTCATAGTACCAACATTTAAAGTACCAACCTGAACCTCCACTCTTATACACTTCTCCTTTCCTTGTTGTCTCTGTAGACGTCTTCCTCCTCTCTTCTTCTCCTTCGACCAACAGTAGCCCAATTTCCACCGGTACCCTGTTGGCTAACGATACCTGTGGAGGTCATTGGTAACCCGGTCCTTGACCGATCTGGTATGAATTTCTGATTTCTGATGCCCTTCCTAACACAACCCTCCCTATTTATCCAGGCTTGGGACCGGCACTAAGAGTGCGCTGGCTTGGGCAACCGGTGTGTTTTTTTTTATAAATATATAAAACACAGTTGTTATTCATTATAATCTTAACATCAAATCAATTACTGCTTTTATATCTATGTTTCCCCTAGCTCAAATAGAGGTACTTTCTGTTATAGCATTTTTCAGTTATGTTTCAGTATAAGAAAAAAAGATTGTATAACAGGGACATATTTTGCCATAAACAAACGATATAACAAGGTTTTAATAGAAGCGTTAAATGTGACACATTGAGATATGAGATAAAAAAATACAACACACTTTTGATTTACAATTAAATGAACACCAGAAAAAGGTGTAAAAGATGGGTTTCATATAGAGGGGTATTAATAATGCATCTTTGTTTATCAGGTTATTTCTATTACCTGATTTTTTTGCACAAGATAAAATATTAAACTCGAGCTAAACTTGAACTCTGGATTAAAATCGCACGTGCATTTTCTAAAATACTGAGCAGACAGATAGTTTTTCATTACACTGCATCTCTCTCACTGTGCACTGATGAGAACCCTTTGACAGGAGATAGGAGACAAAACCTCTCCCATATGTATTTTTTTCCTTTTTTTCTTTTTGTTTTAGAAAACCAAGCTGTCCGTGCTCGCGCAACACCGGGAGTCAGTGACGCACGTGTGTGCGTGTGTGCGCGTGCACGCGCGCCGCCCCAGCGCGTTCGGGAGGCGGGATCGCGAAGCGGGGAGTCGGTAGCTACTATTCGATACAACACTCCAGTGCGGGATAACTGGATATCCGATTACACCGGCTTCTATCCCAATCCCGTGTGACCCTTTACGCGCGCGCAAACGCACACATATGCACAAACACATACATAATCACGCGCGCGCAACCCCGTACTCATTCACACGTACTCGGACGCGTTTTATTTTACCGCACCTCTTCACCCCGCTGTCCTCGCGCGCGCTCGCTGCATCTTTTTTTTTTTTTTTTGCCGGTGGAGAGCTCTGTGTCTTTCTTGCACTGCAACGATGCGGAGCGCAGCGGCTTCCTTCCAGCCTCACTGACCGCACCAGGCTTTTTATAAGCGCGAGACAGGCATCCCCCAGGGCCGGGGCTGCAGGTAAGGACCCCTACGAGCTGCAAGATGTGTCTGCATGGGTGCATGTGTGTATGTGTGTGTGTGTGCATATACCTGCTCATCCCTCCATCCATCCATCCATCCATCCATCTATCTATAGGTCGTTGTTACATTGAGGCTGCTGCAGTCATGTCTGGGCCCGTTTCTGCTGTCCATGTCTCATCACTGGATGCTATGTTGAAATCTGTAGGAATACACCGCATATTCCAACATGCTAAATTGACCTCCTGGAGTAAATCCGATTTATATATAAAAATCCAGATTATATTCCAAATCTGATATCTTAATATTCTAAATATAGTATGTTATCAGTTTTTCTATTGAAAATAGACTTGATGGGTTTTTTTTTAATAGCTATAACAACTTCCTTAAGATGCTTGAAGGATGTATGTAGTATGAAAAGATGTTTCTCAAGATGCACATTTTTTTGTTTGCATGGATCTCGCCTTCAAATATACAGCCACACTGCCCAGATTGCACATAATATTGCTATAGAGTATGTTGAACAATCAATCTGAAATGCTATGGAACATCATCACATAGAAGGCTCAGTTTTGGCCTATGCAGGATACCCATATTAGAGTCTGGAAGTAGTGAGTGATGAGTGGTCATTCATATTCATTCATTTGATTCATGCACACCCAAAAATATACCTACCTCAGCAGAGCTGCATGCTAAATGCTAACACTCCTTATACTGTGTTATAGGATTAGTGTTCGAACATGAACAGAATTGGGTGTGTCTATTGCAGTACAACTTATCAATGTGAAGTGTAGCGTTACTAAATTTCGGCAAGCCCCGTAGACGATCAATAATATTAATAATAATAGTTGTAATAATAATAATACCAATAATGGATCATGAGCAATTTCAAGAGAGAACGACTTGAAGGGAAAATCACTTGTGTCCTTTTAATGCAGCATAGAAAAACTGGGTCGACATGTATGCTGGGCAAGACCCACTCATGCACACACACACTGTACACAAAAAACTGCAGTGTTTCAATATCGATTAAAGCACATTTCAATTGCAGAAGGGCACACCTGCAAATCAAGCATGGTAAAACAATGATGTACTTTGTATGAAAGCATCAGTTTAGATCAGCATCAGTTTGGAAGTGTTTCTTTAATATTCATGTAGGTGACTGCATGCAGATATGATGCAAGGAATACTGCATTTAATATTAATCGTTTTGGGTGATCAATTGCATTTTATATAGCAAACCTGAGTTTTTTTAAGTCCTCGTCATGACAGAGTAAAGGGATAGCATAAAGTGTAAACTGCTAGACATAAAGTCGTAGTTTCAAAATCCAATCAAGGAAACAAGATTAATTCGGTGTCCAGAATTTGTTTAGTAGGTTTAGTTTTGTACTTAACCACAAGGCTGATCTGGGTAACCTTTAAGAGTAATCCTTATACACGCAAGTTTAACAATATGCAAAGTTCATGTGAATTTTAAAATTTAATTTGGTTCAATAATCCTATTTTATATACATAACCATAAATCCATAAAATAAGCAGACATAAAATAAGAACATATTTGACTTAATATACACTATTTCTATTTAGAACCTTATAATTCTGGCATCATACAAGACGGCCACTATTACGTTTTTTTTTTGCTGAAATTCATTTGCCCATTTTTTTATAGCAGTGTGTCATAGTGTGTGAGAAATCACAAATCACAGTGTAATGTGACTGAACAGCTCGATGCAGAAATTTGAGGCGAGTGAGTGACTATATATATGTATTCATATATTTTACAGTTCTAAATTGATGGTCATAAGATTCCACTTTCTGGCATGTAGTGTGCAAAATGACACACAGCAAACTACAAGCACTTGTCTGGAACATGTCTTGGTTAACTAACGACATTAACATCATTTGACAACATCATGAACGTTTTATTTTGGTCAAAAGATCAAACTGAAGAGCACAACAGAATTCCACATTTATTACAAGCAGACTGTATAATTAAATACAGAAGGGGTGAATAAATCACACAATTACATGAAAAAGAAAATAATACATTAAACTCTAGAAGCAATCGATATGCTTACTAGGTTTTCCCGAAAGCAGAAAATAGAAATCAGAAAACAGGAAAGGAGACAGTAATTAGATTTTTTGTAGCCTTTTTACAGGCTGTATCAGTTAAGACAGAGGACAGCAAACTGAACTGAAATTAATCTATGTAACTAATTGAGATGGTGGAAGCTCAGAAAAATGACTAAATCATGGTTAGGTAAAGAGTGTGTGTCAATTATTTTTTCACTGTTGTGATGTTTTTCATGCTTTCATGCAGACTTATTAAATATTTATTAATTTTGTCAGTTCATGCAGTTTTCTTGAACCTGGTGACCCTGGTAGCTGGAAGCTTTTTTTTTTTTACGTCTTTTCCACACTGGTTACAGTGTTGAATGACCCCAAACATGCCGTGGCTAATCGACTTGTGTAGGGTATGTTTTTTTTTTTGTCTCAATGATTCTTCACAGGTTGTGTCTTAGCTGTTGGAACTGAGGAAGCGACAGCCTACGTGATTTTCTTTCATATTTCATATTATTATTGATTAAATGCAAAAAAATTTAAATAAAAATATACTATAAAACGTAAAAAAAAAAGAATGAAATGTATATTTTATAAAGGATTATTGGCACATGCAAACAAACAGCAAATAATGAATAGAATCGGAAGTAGTGCTTTCTGCACGCAGTATATGGAGAAAGATCTTAGCCCCTGTGATGGAAGAAAAGACTAAGACAATGTTACATGAATACTGAATAATTTAGTATCATACTCAGATGGAAAAATGTTTTGAAAAAAAGTTAAAAGATGCATTACACATGGCAGTTGTGGTTTCAACACATTCACTGTGGCTCTTTGAAGTGTGTATTTGTGAAAAAACTGTAAGTGGTATAGTGGGGGACATAGATGTCATCATCCATTTTAATACTCAGATAGATTTTGTGTGTGTGTGTGTGTGTGTGTGTATAAATACCCTATAAACTATATTTATTTAAATTCCCCTTGAACTTCAAGCCTTGTTCTTGAAAGTTTGTACTGTGATTTGTCAGTAGTATTTCAAGGTATCCTTTTTATTTATTTATTTATTTGTTTATTTTTAAGAATTTTCCCATCTAAAAAGGCAAGTGACATATTTCATAAATCCATCTATGTATTGCAAAGCTGTGGTGTAAAGTTCAGGTCCTGGTGGATTACATCACATTTTTGCCTCTTCCTGAAATCCTGATTTAAGGCATTCAAGGATAAATTTTGTGTGTCAGAATCAGGAAACATGAGTGTAGGGATTTGTCTCTCCAGCAGTTGAACTTGAAGTATTTTGGGTACAAACACACACCTCAGTGTTTTGCTGTGTTATCATATTTTAACAAGGAAACACGTGTATGAGTATAAAAGACACTCAAACACTAATTTCAACACTTGCTGTGTTCTGTCCTCAGACTGAAGCCTTTTATTTTGGGGAGGGTGACATCAGCACTGGTTTGTTTTCACACAGATGTTCATGTACCTGAAAGCACGATTGCAAAGTAAATCAACCTAGATGTGATATAAGTTACATATAAGATCATTTTTTTAAATTACTTTTTTTTACAACATGGCTTAAAACGGTTTTTAAGCTTCCGTCATCTAAGTACGGTGGCTCTCTGTTGTACACACAGATAGTAATTTTACATGCCACTATACATTATTTGCACTTTCTAATATGTCTATCAGTATCACCACCATCAAACCATAATCTACAATATTATCATGGTCAGTGCAGCCCACAATTTTTCTCTGCACCAGCTGCATACTGATCTATCAAATATATTTTGGTCTGTGGCTAATAAATATTGTTTAAATGATGGATATATGCAGGTATTTATTTATTTATTTATTTATTTTTTCCGATATATAAATAGATCAGATTAAGTAAACAAAGAAACTGTTTTAAAAAACATAAATGCTTTTGTCATACAGCAATCAATCCCTTTCTTCTTCTTGTCTATGTCGAAATATAGTGTGCTGCTATATGATTAGCACATTGTCAGTGCTATCAGGTTTATACATATCCCATCCTTCAATTTTGCAGATAGCCTTCTCAAATTTATTTTTGGCGAGTGAGATTTTCTTCATTATTTTGGGAACGCTACTCATCTCTGTAGTGCCCATCTAGCCTGGAGTGGGTTTACCTGTAAGCAATACTATCCTGCATTTATTGAGTCACTTGATGGTTCTTGTATTTAGGCATTTTTCTCTGCATTGGGAGAACTTCCTTGAACCACCACACACTGTTAATTGTTATGGCTACTATTTATTAGCTGGATTCCTGCTAATTATCTGTTCTTTAATTTGAAGTGGCATTTCTCTCTCAGAAACATCTGATTTCCTAGATTTTGTTAAATTATTCCTATTACGCATTTGGTACGGAGTAGATAATCATGTATAACCAGGCTACCTACTATGTGCTCACTGGTTTGGCATCGGCAACACCCGGAAGCTGTGTCTGACTTGGACATCCTCTTCACCGTGTGCTCAGATGACAGATTTGGATCTGAGTGGAATTTTGACAGCTTGCTGATCATGAATACCCAAATCCAATTATGACTAAAAAAAAAAGCAAGAAGTAGAGAAAGTAGTCTGAGTTGTTTGCTAGGTCAGTGCTGTCAAACTCAGATTCTGCCAGGGCCACATCAGCACTTCTGTGAGCCATTTCAAGGCCATAAACAAAGGCTTATACATTCTTTAGCAAATTGCAGACAATTATATTGATTAATACAAATATCCTGGGTTCTGAAGAGGATAATTCTGGGAAGAGAAATATCCAAACAAATACGCACTTCTACACTATTAGGTGATAATATTTATTATACTAAAAGAAGGTTTACTGCTTGAAGACGAATTGCTGATTTAACGCTATTGGAATGCCACAAGTCAACAGAAGTCTGTAGTCTGTTTTAAGATTTACATTTACATTTGCGGCATTTGGCAGACGCCCTTATCCAGAGCGACTTACAACTGAGCAGGGGAGGGCTTTAGGGCTTTGCTCAAGGGCCCAGCAGTGGCAGCTTGGTGGTGGGATTTGAACCTGTGATCTTCTGATCCAAAGCCCAAGGCCTTAACCACTAAGCTACCACCTCCCTCAGATTGTTATTTAAATAAAACACAGAAGTTTGGCATCAATTTTCACCAGTGTTTCAGCTTTGTGAGATGTGAGCCATACAGTAGTGTGTCAACTGTAAGCAATACTGTACTACAGGCCATTTCAATATTACAGTTTTATTACAATAAGTTCACATGGGTTGAATGGAAACTTCCTGTTTTTGGCACACAGGCCTTGAGCTTAACAAATACCCTTGACAATTGAATGACTTGGCGGAAGGCAAGGCTCCATGGAAATCAATGATCCGGGAGCTGAGACTGTGTAATAGGAAGGTCTTCATTTTTCAACAGAACTTATAGTTGATTGGCCACTTTTCCTTGTCCTTTATGTTAAATAGACATGAATATGCTATATGTACAACTGCATGTGGTAGGTTCTTACCTAACAGCAGCGTTTGAGGCAGACTCTGTTTTTGCTCTTGCCAGCTTTGGTATATTTACATTTACGGTATTTGGCAGATGCTCTTATCCAGACTTACATTTACCTCATTCATACAACTGAGCAGCTATGGGCCTGACCCTGATGTGGCTGGGATGAACTCTAAATCTTCTGATCCTGAGTAAAAATGCTGAAGCTACCACCTCCCTTGGTACACCTAGTGTTGGTACAAATTAAGTTGTTGCTTTGAAGATGTGTGTGTCTGTAGCATTCTTGGGTGGTGCACTTTACCCTATAGCATCAAATGCACTGAGCTGTTTAATTTGCCAAATTGCAAGAATTTTAGACAGCATCTATGCATGTCTTTGTTAGGACCCAGTTGATTTTGACCATATGCTTATATGTGAATTAGCCAAATGCTGAGTGCAGATATATGGACGAGTTCCCGGTGAAACCATACCTTATTGCATTGTGTTTTCAGTACACTTTCACAGTGTTTGCTATTCTTTAGTATGCATTGCATTAGTCGCTTCAATCTACAGACACTGATTGCAGACAACACACTAGTGGAGGCATCTGGGCCCAGATATGGGGTAGCCTGGTGCCTGCTTGGTTTCTATACATCATCAGGTATGATCAGTACAATTCACCCTGCCTGATAATGTAGAAATCAACCCATGGACAAATACCATGTGCAGGGGTCATACTATGGGTTTGCTACTAAAGAAGAAGATGGCAGGCTGTTGAATCACAAAAACAAAGACGAAAGTTTTAGGATGCTACATTTGCATCTTATTGTCCAAAGACTACAGGGTGGCCACCTGCTTTAAAGTACCTATGAGCAGGAGGGGACCACTAAATAACCTTCAAGAATACATATCTGATGTGTTCAGGTAAGCATTCAGGTGTTATATGGTTCTCATTGGATGACTACATCAAATAAGAGGGTCTTCCCTGGTTGCTACAAACATCCTCTTAAGAAAGGAACCTACGCACCATCAACATATCAGACATCCGTGCTGCTTTCAGTAGTTATGGACAGGGAGGCTTGGCACCCTCAGCCAGGTAGCCTGTGTCTAAGGGTTTGATCATTAGGATTGAATGCATGAATATGGAATTTATTTGCGAATGATGCTCACATTTGTGGATAATCTTGTGCATTGACTCATTTATAAGATTTTGACTTTTCCCAAATGACTACTAAATGATTGCAAATCGCTATGTCCTCTGAACATGCATGCACCAGCCCTTGCACAACAGCAACATGGATGGCATCTCTCTACATTTCTAGTCTTTTACTGCCCTGGAGGATAAAATGGTGATACCAGACATGTCCTTGTTTTTGAACCCTTTAATGTTGTGTTTATGAGTAAAGTGTATATCTTTAAAATGTTCTTTCCATATAACAGTCACTGCATTTAAGTGAATTGGGGAGTGGTATACTCTGGACATAAGCTTACACTGCATTATTAATTCGCATGCCATAACCTTATGCCTAAATCAATGTTTCTACCCAAGCTAATGTTACTTTGTGAGTCAACATTGTGTCAATTAATTGAACTTGAGACCTTGAAGAGGTAAGTCAGCAGAATGTTGTCCCTGTTCTAGCCCCATTTTCACCTAGTATTAATACGTAGCATTAGCACCTAGCTTTGTGTGATCAGATTGCAAGTGAGATAAAGAAAGCAAAGATGTGAACAGAGTCAGATGTTCTTTGGTGAAGTATTGTGATCCAAACATTCAAATGACTTTTGTAGTGAGAACATGTATGGTTTCCTTCGGCAGTGTAGTGGCCACCTAATTGACTGCATCTCTGCCATAACCAGAAATATCATTAAGGGGCTGCACCATATTTGCATTAAACAACACTTTTTGGAAAAATCTTGGCTTGCATTCTCATGCACACAAGGGGAAATTCAGGTGTTAACAATTTCTATACTGGATATTAAATTGGGCGCAGAATCATATATTTAACTAGCAGATTTTAAGATAAAGATCCTTTTTTGGATGCATTGTTATGTAAATTTAAACATTTTACTAATTCCTGCTAATAATTCAAAATTATTCGAAACTTTTTCTAATTATTCTAATTTTTCTTCTTCTTCTTCTTCTTCTTCTTCTTCTTATTTGTAGTAGTAGTAGTAGTAGTAGTAGTAGTAGTAGTAGTAGTAGTAGTAGTAGTAGTATTGATGCCATAGTGAACTTAAAATAGTTACAAATATAACCTACCATGTGGTGTTGTAGGTCAGATATTGAAGAGGCACAAAGCAAAATGTGTGTGTGTGTGTGTGTGTGTGTGTGTGTGTGTGTGTCATGATTACTGGGGGATGGGAGTTTGGGTATTTCAGAATTGGGGGAAGGGAATGCGATCTAACCTCTTGTAAAAATGAATGCGTACATTTTGATTATTTTGATTTCTATCATAAATTTTTTATACTAGATTAAATACGATTTGTTAAAAATACTTAAAATAAAAATACCAATAAAAATAATAATAATATATAAATAAATGGTGACATGATACAGAACACATTAGATAAAACATAAATCCAATAATAGTAAAAAAAAAAAAATCTAACAATTACAAGGTAAATATTAATGAATACTAAATTAACCATTCTTTTTTTATTTTTTACAAACTCTTTGCAGGGGAGAAATAAGTAAATGTTACCTGGTTGTAATTTGATTTGATATCCTCTAATGCAATTAAAGTGGAATATTTTTCTCCTCTAGTTTGTTTCCCTGTGATATTAAATATTTTTTTATTATAATTAAATTAAATTAAATATTTAATTATATCTTTTAGGGCTCTTCAGAATGTTCCAAGAATGTACACATGTTCATGTTTGTTACATTTCTAATGTTCTACAGTATATCCTTATGTTTAGTTTAATTTATATTGCCTTGATTTTCTTCCTTATTACATAATATAAATTTTGCTTGCATTTTTAGCTATTCAACATTTTGCCTTTTAAATTGCATTAGAAAACATGCAGAAATTGCTACCCAATGGTGTTTTGAGATGTGACCTTTGGTAACCTAGTAATCTGTTCTCCTCTTGACATACTGAGAAGACATAAATATGCTTTCTCTAATGCTGGTTAGCAAATTAGTAATAGCATGAGTATATTTTAACTGCCATCAAATTATAGGTTTTAAATCATACTGCTCATTTGACATTTTGGGCCGAATGATAGTAAAAGCAAAATATACAGAATAAACCATTTTAGAAAACACATGGCATGGCCAAAATATGTGGACACTTGACTTTTACCATTTTATAACTCAAACCTGGCACAAATTTGAAAGGACTAAATTGTATAGAATGTCCTTGTTTACAGTTTTATGAAGATTTCAGTTTACTGGGAAAGTAAATAATATTGTCTTATATAAGAATTAGTTCTGGTCTGTGTGGTGTCAAAGTTATTTTATGCATTCTTACAGGGTTTCTTGGAAAACAGGCATAATGGCCAGTGCCGCTACGGATCTGGACAATGCCGAAGCCCAGAGACAATTAAACAACAACAACCGGCCCAGCAGTACAGGATTCTGGGAAAGTGAAACCACTAGTGCTAAACTGTTTGAATGCTCACGCATCAAAGCATTAGCAGGTGGGAAGAAAAATGTTTAATTACATTCAGCTTTATCAGCTTTAGTTCTCTAGTAAATTCTAGAGTTTGTAACAGAATTATTGGATTGGTTTCTTTAGTAAAATGTATGTTCAAAATAAAACCCTTGGATGATAGCTACAATGCTTTATGCTTACATTTCCTTTTCATATTAACAGCGAACATTTATCATTAGAAGTGGTTTGGTTTGCTGTAGCTAGCCTTAACTAGCTAACATAACATAGCTAGACAAATACTCTTAACTCAGAGATACCAAAACCATATATGAGATGCCAACTTATATATACAAACTTTTGAATCTTCATGTCTTTTATTAGAGGTCACTGAATAGCTGGATTTGTATTTTAATGCAAATTGTATTGGACTATAACTAGAACTTAAAGAAATTAAAACTGCATTAGTTAAGCAGATTGTTGAGTAATGATTTCTATTTATTTAATTCATTTTAAATATTATGAAATCATAAATAAGTGAAATATATTTTAATATAATGCTTGGTGTAATTGCTAGTTGTAACTTTTATTTTTGGCCCATGGCCCTGAGAGAAAAATGTTTGGACATTTTTGGTCTAACTTTGTCTTCATTCATCTCTAGTAACCTGGTAAAAAAAAAATAACATATTAGAAATGAAGAATGAACACACTACCTTCATGAAAATGGACAATGATAAATTAGGTTTTTATTCTTTAAATTACATGTCTTGTTATAATAATATTAGCGGATCTAAGCTCAAGATTTCACAGGCTTGTAGACTTTGCATTAAATTTGTTTTATTGACGTAATAACAAGTAGGTTGTTCTCTTATGTTGCAATATCTGTTTTTTGTCTAGATGAAAGGGATGCAGTGCAGAAGAAAACCTTCACTAAGTGGGTGAACTCTCACCTGGCTCGCGTCTCTTGCCGCATCTCTGATCTGTATAATGACCTGAGAGATGGTTACATGCTTACCAGGCTACTGGAGGTGCTTTCAGGAGAACTTCTGGTTGGTTTAAAAGCTTCTTTTAATTATCTTAAAAACTACTGGATATCCAAATTATTATGTTTGAATATATATATATATATATATATATATATATATATATACAGTGAGAAAAATAAGTATTTGAACACCCTGCTATTTTGCAAGTTCTCCCACTTAGAAATCATGGAGGGGTCTGAAATTGTCATCGTAGGTGCATGTCCACTGTGAGAGACATAATCTAAAAAAAAAAATCCAGAAATCACAATGTATGATTTTTTAACTATTTATTTGTATGATACAGCTGCAAATAAGTATTTGAACACCTGAGAAAGTCAATGTTAATATTTGGTACAGGAGCCTTTGTTTGCAATTACAGAGGTCAAACGTTTCCTGTAGTTTTTCACCAGGTTTGCACAGACTGCAGGAGGGATTTTGGCCCACTCCTCCACACAGATCTTTTCTTGATCAGTCAGGTTTCTGGCCTGTCGCTGAGAAACACGGAGTTTGAGCTCCCTCCAAAGATTCTCTATTGGGTTTAGGTCTGGAGACTGGCTAGGCCACGCCAGAACCTTGATATGCTTCTTATAGAGCCACTCCTTGGTTATCCTGGCTGTGTGCTTCGGGTCATTGTCATGTTGGAAGACCCAGCCTCGACCCATCTTCAATGCTCTAACTGAGGGAAGGAGGTTGTTCCCCAAAATCTCGCAATACATGGCCCTGGTCATCCTCTCCTTAATACAGTGCAGTCGCCCTGTCCCATGTGCAGAAAAACACCCCCAAAGCATGATGCTACCACCCCCATGCTTCACAGTAGGGATGGTGTTCTTGGGATGGTACTCATCATTCTTCTTCCTCCAAACACGTTTAGTGGAATTATGACCCAGAAGTTCTATTTTAGTCTCATCTGACCACATGACTTTCTCCCATGACTCCTCTGGATCATCCAAATGGTCATTGGCAAACTTAAGACGTGCCTGGACATGTGCTGGTTTAGGCAGGGGAACCTTCCGTGCCATGCATGATTTCAAACCATGACGTCTTAGTGTATTACCAACAGTAACCTTGGAAACGGTGGTCCCAGCTCATTTCAGGTCATTGACCAGCTCCTCCCGTGTAGTTCTGGGCTGATTTCTCACCTTCCTTAGGATCATTGAGACCCTACGAGATGAGATCTTGCATGGAGCCCCAGTCCGAGGGAAATTGACAGTCATGTTTAGCTTCTTCCATTTTCTAATGATTGCTCCAACAGTGGACCTTTTTTCACCAAGCTGCATGGCAATTTCCCCGTAGCCCTTTCCAGCCTTGTGGAGGTGTACAATTTTGTCTCTAGTGTCTTTGGACAGCTCTTTGGTCTTGGCCATGTTAGTAGTTGGATTCTTACTGATTGTATGGGGTGGACAGGTGTCTTTATGCAGCTAACGACCTCAAACAGGTGCATCTAATTTAGGATAATAAATGTAGTGGAGGTGGACATTTTAAAGGCAGACTAACAGGTCTTTGAGGGTCAGAATTCTAGCTGATAGACAGGTGTTCAAATACTTATTTGCAGCTGTATCATACAAATAAATAGTTTAAAAATCATACCTTGTGATTTCTGGATTTTTTTTTTAGATTATGTCTCTCACAGTGGACATGCACCTACGATGACAATTTCAGACCCCTCCATAATTTCTAAGTGGGAGAACTTGCAAAATAGCAGGGTGTTCAAATACTTATTTTCCTCACTGTATATATGTATGTATATATATATATATATATATATATATATATATATATATATATATATATATATATATATATATATATATATATATATATATGTATGTATGTATATGTTTGCTAATTTTTCCAAACTGCAATTAAAATTATGATCAGAGTTTATTTTCTCATGAATATGTCCTTATGTCTAATGTTCATTATGACTGGCATTATTCAGTTTACTCAATTAGACTTATTAATTATTAATTATTACTAACTATTAATTAGACATATTTTAAAATCAACTCATTATAGCCCAGAGGCTTATTTAGGCCAATAGTATACACATATGGCACTGTGAAGCTTCAAGTACAAATTTTGCCATAATGTTTATGTGATAGGATTGTGGATTTAGATGGAATAATTTTTTTTAAACATTACTTTCCTATCTTTTTTTTTAAGTTACAGAAAAATAATTGTGGATCAGAAAGCACTTCCGTAATAAAAATTGTGATTTCAGAAGACCTCTGTGATAGATTCTGCTAGGTGCTCAGTTACCAGCTAAATTCTGGATAAATCACAATCTGACTACTCACTTTATTTTATTTTAAATATAAATATAAAATGTAATTAAAAGGCATCCTTAATTCACAGCATTATTTTGCATATATCTAAGACTTCTGCACGGTATTGTATATTTTTAATTTTTTAATAATTTTTTTATTCTAACTTTCTGTTTTTCTCTATTTTTTCTACCAACTTATACTATTTTTTATCCCAAGCCCCGACCCACAAGAGGCAGAATGCGAATACATTGTCTGGAGAATGTGGATAAAGCCTTGCAGTTCCTTAAAGAGCAGAGAGTTCATCTGGAGAACGTTGGCTCTCATGATATTGTTGATGGCAACCATCGTCTTACACTCGGCCTCATCTGGACCATTATCCTTCGCTTCCAGGTAGGAAAACATCAGCAGAGGTCTTGCATTCTGCAGTGCATGACTTATTCTTTACCTGGCCAAACTCAGATGTTTAGATATAAAAGTGATTTTTTTGTACTGTAGCTGTGTATAATCATTTATAGCATTTGGAAGATGCCCTTATTCAGAGCGATTTACTGTTATCTTACTTACACAGCTGAGCAGTTAACAAATCTTTGCACTGAATGGTTTACCTAAAACCCCAGACGAAGCCCCTATCCCAACACTGAAATAAGAAAAACAGACTGAAATATATAGATTTGTAAAACAAAGAACAATTTCTAGTAAGATTTTCTAGAAATACTGAAGCAAGGCATGAAGCCAAAAGCAGAAAGTTCAAACTCCTGCCTTCCAGCAGTACACTGATCTTGTCAACACCTTCAAAGTTGTAACAAAATGTCTTAAACACAAGAAAGTATTGATGTGGCCATCACCAAGCACAGACCTGAATCTAGACATCACAGATAAAAGCTGAACTAAATCACACTCTAATATTATTTTAAAATGATCGTTAATGGAAATAAAGCTAATACCCTAACTGATTTGTTGAGATTGAATGTTTTTCATCATCTGTGCATTGACAGGTTTGTGCTTTTGTAATATTTTAAATAACATTTAAGTATAAATAACTGCTCACAAACAGATGTATTACAGTAAAAGAAGATGGATGATGCCTTGTATTTTCCAACAAAAAACAAATTAAACAATGGACACCTGTTCCATGATACATCACTGGAGCAAACAGAACTTCTAGCAGGCAACAGATAATATTGTTTATAAAGCATACAATATGATGGAAAATACTTAATGAACATTGCAGCGATCATCAGGTAGCACTGAACACAATCAGGTACAGTAAATCATTTTTAGCTTAGTTTTCAGGTCCGAAACACTAATTTTCCATAAACATGAAGTATTAGATGTAATTGAACAAAAGTTCAATGAATTAATAGACCCTTTCAGACAAATCGAAAAAAAATGTAAGACTGCTTAGATTATTAGATTATCTTGTTAGGCCACAGATCTGCAATTTGAAACGAAATCTAAACAGATTTTGTAGGCTTAGTTTATTCTCAGTGCAGTATGTTGTAGTCATATTTGTGTATCAGTGTTTGTGTTTGATCTAGGTTCTAGGGTGTAAGGTAGAGGTGTCTGCTGGAGCCATTTGATCTCTGGATGCCATTCTGTTTCCTGCTGAGCCTGTGTGATCCGTTGCTCGGTGCATTTGTGTGTGTATGAGTGTGTGCGTTTGTGTGTTGCATGCATATGGAAGAAAGCGTGCATCCATCCTTGAAGTTTTCAGTTGAATAGGAAATTATATAATGTATTAAATAAGAGAATAGGTTTATAATTGATAATCAGAGTTAGAATGCTTGTTCCACACCATTCGGGCAAATGGAGCTGAAATAATAAGGCAGGTAGACAATATTCAGAAACACTGCTGGAGGGAGAATTTGTAAAGTTACACTGAGAGACTGGTTTACTAAAAGGCAGGAGTGTGATTATGAACATAGATTTATCAGTAACCAGGTGAATGGAAACAGCAAAAGGAGTTGTGAGAAACATGAGCATTGTAGATGCAGTCGGCAACTTTGGGAATAGCAGAAAACAGCACAACAACAGCAAAATACCCCCCCCCCCCTTTTTTTTTTTGTTTATTTTTTTCTCTCCATCTCTGCCTATTTTATTCTGCCCCTTTGTTTAATTCTAAGCTAGCTTCTCTGTCTCCGTTTCCTTCACTGTCCCCTCCCCTTCTGAGCAGTGGTTCAGTTTCTCTGCTCAGTCAGCAGGTCAAGCTTAAACACTGCAGCATAGAGAGAGAAAGGCTGAGAAAGACAGACAGAGAGAGAGAGAGACAAACAAGAAAAGAAAAGATGGAGAAAGAGATGAAGGGACACAGAGGGAAGAGAAAGAGGAAAAAAGGCAGAAAAGAAGCACTTCAGAGGTACCAACATTAGGGATTTTTTTTTCAAATAAGACGGTGTTAATATTCAAGGTTCTTTATTTACATTCAGATTTTTGGTGTTTGGTATATCAGTGGTTTACTCAAGTTTACACTTTGAACCCTTTTATTAAAACAGTAGTTATTTTAATGTTTTTAGCGGTATAACTGCATTACATAATGTCTTGCTTTTTGTTGTTTCTACAGGCAAGTGTTCATGCATGTATATTATATAGGCATAATCTGGTAATAAAAATTGTACAGTATATGCTCTTGTGATTAGCTTTATCCGTTCTTTGAAAAATGAAATTCACATTATTAGTCCTGAATCTAAAAAGCATCTCAGGCTGAGGTCATGACAAAAATAGTAAAGAGATACAAAGAAAAAACCATAAGATGTATCACTAGCTTCTATATTTAGCTTGCACATGATAGTGATAATTACTTTGTACAAATTTCTATGACTATAGCATGTGATTCGGCTGCCATGGCAGGGTCATGAGCAGACAACATATTGTTTTGGTTTGAAAGAGCATTTTCAGGTGTTTAGTGAGATGTAATGAATTCCACAAGTTTAAAAATGCTGTTCATTGTGATTCTGATTTGCTTGACAGATCCAAGTGATTAAAATTGAGACAGAGGACAACAGGGAGACTCGCTCGGCTAAAGATGCGCTGTTACTGTGGTGCCAGATGAAAACGGCAGGGTGAGACTCTTTTTCCTCATGTGGAAATCTATGTATAAGTTATCATAGAAAATTAAAGTAGGTCCACTTAAGTCTCTGTGGGACTGCTGTACTGCTCAGAGTGAATGTTTAAATAAATGAAGTTAAGATCACTATTTGCTGTCATATTCCACTTCTTTCTTTAACAGAGTCCTATTCTAATATTCAATGTAGAGAAGTATTCAGCTGTTTCTGGATCCTGGGAGTACTTAACATTTTTATTATTTAAGAAAGTACTAAATAGTGGTGTGGTAGAATTTTTTTTAATCCAAACAGTAACCAATTAGCCAATTAAAATAAGTTTGCATTTTAAAGGGGAAAACAGAAGTAGTTCAAAACAGACCTCAAAAACAATTGACATGTTTTTAAAATGATAGATGTTACCAAAGACAATTTTGTGCAAAACCAGATCAAAATTGTAACTTTTATACTATAAACTTGTACAGTGATTATACAGTAGTCATTGGACTTACAATACCTGGTTTAAAAGTAGTCTAGACCACAGGAGACAGAGGTTAAATAAAAGTTTAAGAAGCAACAACAACTTTGGGCCAGATTCATGACTGCATATGCTAAGAAAATATGTTTAATTTAAATGTTAATTTGTATATTGTATATACAGGGACAAATATCATTTGAATGGTCACACAGCATACACAGAAAAAGTGGGCCAAGCCAAAATTGCAAAATATTAAAAATTAAATATTAGTGCCAAATAATTGGTCAGCAAAATTTGCAATAATTAAACAATTACTGTAGATCTCTGCCTGGTTTTTCAATCCTGGTTTCACTTATGAGCTTGGTATCACCTTTATAGCCTGCATCAGGTATGGCAAAAAAATACCACAAAAAATGATGACTA
The DNA here is from genome assembly GCF_946808225.1 of Silurus aristotelis. Lineage (NCBI taxonomy): Eukaryota > Metazoa > Chordata > Actinopteri > Siluriformes > Siluridae > Silurus > Silurus aristotelis. The sequence goes on from NC_139583.1 coordinate 20,494,333, forward strand.
ACCTTTTAAGAAAAAAATTGTGTGAATGTTTGTACACCTTTACACAATAGGAACAGCAAAAGTAAACAAGCAACTGGTTTCACATGAGTGACACATGAGTAAAAACAGGGAGAAAGTATGAAGACTAGTATTTAATAATTATTGCTATAATCTAGTATTATGAATAACCAAATGCATTTTGTATGTGTTGTTTAGGTATCCTGAAGTAAACATTCACAATTTCACCACATGCTGGAGGGATGGATTGGCTTTCAACGCCCTTATACATCGACACAGGTCAGAAAAACACATGCTTATCCCATGTAAGACACTGTTTATGGACAAAACAAAATACACACTCTCAGACCGCATTAATACAGGAACATCTGTACACCAACACATTTACACCTTTTTGAGAATAGAGGTCATAGAAACAGTTCTCACAACTGATTATCAGAAAAGCTTCTTAGCATTCACAGAAATGTGTGCTGCGGATCCTATTAGGTTTCATTCTTGTCAGCCATGACCAGGAAACTGAGGCATTCATGGGTTTATAGACTTCCCAAAATTTTGCCAATTATAAATCAAATAAAACTGGTCTTCTAGCAGGATTTAATTGTCCAGCTTCAGAAAACATGTGCTTAATATAGGTTCTGATTCCTGGGCTTGGCTGATAGAAGTTGACACCAATATGTTTGTTTACCTTTTTAATGTGATGTTCATTTTGAGATACTTTTCTTCTTACCACAGAGCTTATTTGAATTTCTGTTGGCTCAGACCAGTTTTATTATGTCCTCTGATCTGTCTAAGGGTGTTTCAGCCTGCAAACTCTACCTGTTTTATTATTTTTGAAATATAATTCCGTGTAAACTAGGGCTGCTGCTATGGTCATTTTTTAGTAATTCGATTAATCTGATGATTATTAAATTGATTAATCGAGTAATTTCAATAATCCAGAGTTTAGCGGGTGGTGCATCAGTAATAATGGTCCGTGGGAAACACGTTTTTTTGTAATCAAATTACTCGGATAACTCGAGGAGCGTTTTAAACCTAATGTAAACGATATGGCTGTTGTGTGTGATAATCCCAGGAGATCAGCAGTTTATGAAATACTCAAACCAGCCCTCTGGTACCAACATCTATGTCATTGTTAAAGGTAGAGGGATCATAGGTTTTCATAATTCTTGTATTTGATTTGAACCTTAACTGTAGCTTTTGGCCTGTAACTGTCAACAGTGAGTGTAATAATTATTCAATTTATAAGGTTTTCACAAACATGCAATTTATTTTTTTGCCCAATACAGTGGTTTGTATATTTGTATTTATATTGTACATTTGTACCAACATGAAAGTATTGCAGTATTGCATAATACCGGATATGTTGTAAATGATCATGATAAGTATTTGATACATGTTTTTTTCTAATAAATATTTTATATTTCGTGCAACCACATAAATGCTTTTCTTTTACTCTTAAAATTAAAAATTTGATGTAATATTTATGTTTCAGGCCTGACTTGATTGAATTTCACAAGCTGACCAGATCGAATGCCACACACAATCTGCAGCAAGCCTTTAATATTGCTGAGCAGAGTCTCGGACTTACTAAACTTCTTGATCCAGAGGGTACAGTATGATTATCTACCTATTATAATCCACCAAATACAGTATATTGTCATTAAAAACATTAAGTGCCATTTTTTTTTTATTTTACTTCTTAATAATTAAAACAATTTATGTCTCAGATGTGAACACTGAGAATCCGGATGAAAAGTCTATTATAACATACGTTGTGTCTTACTACCACTACTTCTCAAAAATGAAAGCTCTTATTGTAGAGGGCAAACGAATTGGAAAGGTGAGAGAAATAATATCCAATGTATTTATTTTACATGAAATAAATACACTATATGGACGAAAGTATTGGAACACCTGACTTTTTCAGCCATGCCTAGTTCTTTCCCAAAATTTTACCACTAAGTTGGAGGCATACAGTTGTATAATAGAGTATGTATTTGAATGCAATAGAATTACATGTTCCTTTTATTTAAACTAGGAGACTTAAACCTGTTCTAGCATGAAAATGCCTATGTGCATAAAGCGAGCTCCACAAATATAAAGTTTTACATGGGTTGGAAGATCTTCAGTGGCCTCCTAAAGAGCTCTGAACTCAACCCCATTAAACAACTTTGGAGTGAATTGAAACGATTACTGCACCCCAGGCTTTCTCACCTTACATCAGTATCTAACTTTTTTAACATCCTTATGGTTGGATGAGCACAGGCTAGTGAACATTTTCCCAGAGGTCATAACAGCAAATGGAACAAATGTTTAATGGGATGTTCAAAAAGCAAATATGAATCTTATGGTCAGGTGTCCATAAACCTTTGTCTATGTATGTATGTATGTATGTATGTATGTATGTATGTATGTATGTATGTATGTATGTATGTATGTATGTATGTATGTATGTATGTATGTATGTATGTATGTATGTATGTATGTATGTATGTATGTATGTATGTATGTATGTATGTATGTATGTATGTATGTATGTATGTATGTATGTATGTATGCATGCATGTCACAAATATGTTGGACAAAATATGTTTAAAAATGCAAAATCTATTAATTAATAAATAATAATACAAAATAGTAATAAAATGATCATAATTCAATGTCACAATTGTCTTTTTGCTGTAGGTTCTGGATAACGCCATAGAAGCCGAAAAGATTATTCAGCGTTATGAAGCTCTGGCCTCAGATCTGCTGGAGTGGATTGAAAAAAACATCAGTATTATTAGCAACCAAAAGTTTGCTAACTCTCTAACAGGAGTACAACAGCAGCTACAGGCCTTCACAACCTACTGCACTATTGAAAAGCCTATAAAGTATGCAAAACACTAAAGCTAGAGTTTAGGCATCACTAGTGTTATCATGCTTTTCAATGAATAGCATTAGTAATTATCATGCTTATCTCAATATGCATGTTAACATTTTCCATTAGTATATTCCTATTCATCAGCTAGTGCCATTTTGTCTAGCATCTAATATTAACATTTATCTTGGATTTAGAGTCCTTGCCCTTCTTCTTTTCCTCCTGCCTGGTGGCTCCATCCTCAGCATTCTCCTATCGATATAGCTCATGTCCCTAATCTGTACATGTCCAAACCATCTCAATCGTGTTTCTCACTGTGCCTCCAAAACTTCCTACATGTGCGCTCCTTTTAATAAACTAATTTCTAATCCTATCCATCCTCGTTACTCCTAATGAAAATCCAGGGCATCTTCAGCTCTTCCACCTCCAGCTCGACCTCTTGTCTTTTAGTTAATGCCACTGTCTCTAAACCATACAACATCTCAGGTCTCACCACAGTCCTATAAACTTTCCCTTTTACTCTTGCAGATACTCTTCTATCACAAATCACTCCTGCTATCACTCTTCTCCACCCACTCTACCCTGCCTGCAATCATTTCTTCACTTCTCTAACACACTCTCCATTACTTTGCACTGTTGACCCCAGGTACCTGAACTCCTCCACCTTCTCCACCTCTTCTCCCTGCAACCGCACCACTCCACTGCCCTCCCTCTCATTCACACACATGTACTCTGTCTAACTCTACTGACTTTCATTCCCCTTCTCTCCAGTGTGTACCTTTACCTCTCCAGGCTCTTCTCAACCTGCTCCCTACTCTCACTACAAATCACTATATCATCCGCGAACATCAGTTTCATGGAGTTCATGGAGACTCCTGTCTGACCTCATCCGTCAACCTGTCCATCACCACTGCAAACAGGAAAGGGCTCAGAGCTGATTTTTGATGCAGTTCAACCTCCACCTTGAACCAGTCTGTTGTTCCTACTGCACACTTCACTGCTGTCACACTGTCCTCATACGTGTCCTGCACCACTCTCACATACTTCTCTGACACACCTGACTTCCTCATACAATACCACAACTCCTCTCTGCACCCTGTCGTACGCTTTCTCTAAATCCACAAACACACAATGCAGTCCTTCTGACCTTCTCTATACTTCTCCATCAACATTCTCAAAGCAAATAATGCGTCTGTGGTGCTCTTCCTCGGCATAAAACCATACTGTTGCTCACAAAGATAATATTACTATACTAATACTAATATTCTAACACATTAGTATTAAAAGACTTGTATGCTTATCTAATATTGGTGTAGCTTGAAGTTATGTATATTTTTTCTTTGGAAAAAATCTTTGTGAAATGTAATTATTGTGTGTGCTTTTTTTTGGCAGGTTCCAGGAAAAAGGGAATCTTGAGGTGCTTCTTTTTACCATCCAAAGCAAACTCAGAGCCAACAACCAGAAGCCATATGTGCCTCATGATGGAAAGCTAATTTCTGACATCAACAAGGTAGAACGGCTGATCAGTGGTGACTGATGATATTGGTTATATTTGTGACATTAGGGGCATAAGAAATCTATATCTGTCAGTAGTTTGACAAATTTTAACCAGTAGTGTTTAGCAATATGTTATGCGTTGATGATAATAATAATAGTAATGGAATATTACACAAACACACACTTAAAGGCAGATAGGAAGCTATAGTAGTGATCAGTCTGTCTGTCTGTCTGTCTGTCTGTCTGTCTGTCTGTCTGTCTGTCTGTCTGAATGTCTGTCCGTCTGTGTCCATGTGTTACAATTTTAAATGCTTGAATAACTTTCCTTAGAATAAGGTAAACTGCCAATATATAACCCTTTCGTGGATTCTTTTCGTGGAAACTTGTGGTTCTGTTGTGTGTCCTTTTATTTCATGTGTATGTTAAATATGCAATGTGCTCTGCACCTGTGTAGTTTTAGTTTCTCCTAAAGCAAAGGGTGTCAGAGTAAATAATCCACATTCTTCAAGTTCATAACGCCCATGTCTATACCAAGAAATAATGAGTATCTAACCAAAAGATATTCAGATATGGCTTCAAAATATTAGCCAAAATGGAAATCAGATTTAGAGGACATAATTTTGTGACATGCTTGTTAATGATTAGCTGTGTAAACATTACTTCATACAATTGTGTGTTTCTTATGGCTAACAGTGATGTGTTGTATAAAAAAACCTTTGTTTTACTGAGGCGGCAAGTCTCAAATCAACATCAAAATCCGCCATGATGCACACAACCGGCAATGAACCCTCTGGGGTCAACAAACGTTTTCCTTATAATTCATAAACAAACTTAAATTACTCAGTCTTTTTTGATTGTACAGATAAGAGCAATAAATCATTCAAATCTGTAAAGGGTCTAATTTTATTTGTATACTCTCATAATAACAACAAAATGCTGTGCTTTTGTAAAATAAAGTAAACAGGCAGGGGGCGCTCTCTGCTGTCTCTGTCTGTCAGCTCTCTTAACAGACACGTAAATAAAACAACCTGAATCGCAGTGAATACCTGCTTCACAGATATAAAAACACAAGTATAAAAAGCTTGAGAGGTCTAGTCTGATTTAACAAATATCGTCTGATTATGTAATCTGTATGAAAGTTAGAAGAGGTACAGATTCACCGGTATCACCTCATTAACCATCCGTGTGGAAACAAAACAAAAGTCTGTCGTGTGTATATATAGTATCTATAGTAAAAGTTTTTACATTTCAGCAGCAACAATCTTCTAGTGTGTGTGTGTGTGTGTGTGTATGCAGGGGTGGACAATGATGCCAAATACCAAATACCTTAACTTTAAGTGTATCAGCCAAACCATGTATCAAAAAAAAATACGGTACTGTATTTTTGTATTTTAAAAATGCCAAAAAAAAATTTGAATGCATGGAATTTCTTTAAAAACCTTTGCCTATTTAATCTTCTTTACAATTACACTGACTCTGTTTATTAAGTAAAAAAAAAGATAGCAACAGCTTTTTTTCTGGTCAAATCATGCAATAAATCTGACATATGCAACCAGTTAATAGATAAAAATTTGAATGACATATTCCCTGTGATCTCTCAGATTAAGGTTCTAAAGTAACCTACAGTTAATTTTTTAACAGTTTGCCAATGACTCATAATTGTATCCTAATTTAGTTTGGTAACGAAGGGCTACTTTGCATCAGCAACACCGACTCAATGACAAGCAAGTCATTCATAAGAAGACAATTAATGGCACATGCATTCATAGCAACTGATTTCCAACTAATTAATAATTTGAATATAATTAACAAATAATTAGTTACATTTGTTCATCATAAATATAGTAATATATTATGTGTCAGGCAGTCATTCATGCAATGTGATGCAAAATCATGATCCTACTAAAGAGCTACTTCAATTAAGGTGCAATATTCGGCAATGAAATATTTATTTATCAATCATGGGACACCTATTTGAAAGCTGGCGGCCTGCACTTTTCCTACTTTCACCACCTTCTTCCATATGGAACAATTTTCTGTTCTGATCTCAACACTACTGCTTAGGGACCAATCAGAGTCCGTATTTTAATGATGTCATCATGTAGACTTCTTAATAAGTATTTTACAGTATTTTTAAACTACAGAAAATACAAAACACTAAAGTATTTATATATTAAATATGAAGCCATTTTTAAATACAAATGACACAATCCTACTTAATATTAAAAATACATGTATCATCAATACTGCCCAACCCTGTGAGTGTGTTTGTGTGTGTTTGTGTGTGTGTGTGTGTGTGTGTGTGTGTGTGTGTGTGTGTGTGTGTGTGTGTGTGTGTGACAAGCTAAAACCTTGTCTAAAAATGCAGTCCCACTCATGTAGATAGCGTTTAAATATAATATGTTTGTTAACATTCTTTTACAGTGGATATGTGTTTTCTGTTAAAGGCATGGGAGAGGCTAGAGAAAGCAGAGCATGAAAGAGGTGTGGCTTTAAGGAAAGAGCTGATACGTCAGGAGAAACTGGAGCTGCTTGCTCAGCGGTTTGATCACAAAACCACCATGAGGCAGGCGTGGCTTAATGAAAACCAGCGGCTTGTTTCTCAGGTAGATCAGTATTCTTTCTGTAACAATATAATAGGTTTATGGTCTGGTCATTTATTTTATTTTATTGGTTGTCCTATTCACCCCAATTTGGATTAACACTGGTACCTGTGCAGCATTGTCAGGAGAAGCTGTGACCATAGAGATGTAAATGTTATTTTTAATTTCAATTACAGGGATTTTAAATTTAACAAAGCAGTCATATAATAATTCTTCAGTCATAATGACGATATAGAATTTGAGCCATTGTGAGTAGTAAACCTGAGTATGATTAAGCTTTATTGTACAGGTATCCCACCACAGAGTTCCATAATTCAGATAGTATTTTTGAATTTTTTCATGCATTTTTTTTCAGGACAATTTTGGATATGACCTGCCAGCCGTGGAGGCAGCGATGAAGAAGCACGAGGCGATCGAGGCTGACATCTCGTCATATGAGGAGCGCATGGGTGCATTGGTGGAACTGGCCATGGAGATGGAGAGCGAAGGATATTACGACATCAGACGCATCATGGCTCGGAAAGACAACATCCTAAAACAATGGGATCTGCTCAAAGAACTTGTGACAGCTCGAAAAACACGGCTGGAGAAAAACCTGGCACTGCAAAAAACATTCCAGGAAATGGTCTACATGATTGATTGGATGGAGGAGATGCAGGTGTGAGACAAATAACATTCTTTAAAAAAATTCTTCAAATGTCAGTTAACCTTTTTTTTTAAATTGCTTTTATTTTTGTGGTAGAAAGACACAACTTACATTTTACTAAGACTTCTCTTCTTCTACTTCCTGAAATTCTATAATATAATAGCAATTGAATTTTATGTCAAATTTGATTTAATATTTACCATTGTCTATATAATTAATCAGTACATTTAATTGCTACCACAATAGCATATATTGTTTTGCCTATTGTGTCGTGACGTCTTTTAGCTGTAGAATGCTGTGATTATCTTGGTTTAAAGTGATCTTGTATATTCTGCAGATGAAACTGCTCTCTAAAGACTTTGGTAAACACCTGCTGGAGGTGGAGGACCTGCTGCAAAAACACACTTTACAGGAGGCTGACATCACTGTACAGGCAGACCGTGTCCAAACACTCAACTCTGCTGCACTTAAATTTACCACCATTGATGGTATAATAATAATAATAATAATAATAATAATAATAATAATAATAATAATAATAATAATAATACATTTAGTAGCACGTGAAGTAATTTAAAATAAGATATACATGCACCCATAATTAAACTTACGGTATTCAGCATGTAAAACAAACATTTCACCACAGTATTGCGAGCACATCTAACATTATTTGACATTTTACTTTGCACAATGAACACTTTAAACAGTATTGCGGATACATTGTAAAAGTATATGGACAAAGAGCCCTGACCTCATGCTCACTGAACACTCTCGGGATGCTGACTGAGCACTGGACCTCCTCACCCGACATCAGTGTCTGACCTCACTAATGCCCTTGTATCTAAATGGCCAAATCCTCATAGCCATTTTTCAGCTGAAAGCTGGCAATGGGGGGCTAAATCTAGATTGGGATGTTTATCAAACCCATTTAGGGTCAGGTTTTCACAAACATATTTAAAATATAGGTTATATAGCTTGTATACTTTGTACAGTATTCCAACACCGCACAAAATCCTGAAAATGTTATACTATATTGTGAAAACTTCTTATGGTATCGTAAACATTGTATACATAAATAATGAACACTTTTTAGAGTATTGTAAACATTTTATACAGTAAGCATGTACCCATTATACATTTTACTGCGATATACAGCATACACAATATTTGTCAAATTTTACTTTGCAAAGTATTGTATAATGTATGGCTGTCAAAATGTACACATTAATAATGCGTTATAATAACGCCAATTAATTTTAACAGCACGCATTTTTTGCAAAAACATGCGATTAATGCAGTGCAGATTTGTTTGAATATTAAAAATAGAAATAAATCAATATAAAAGAGGCAAAAATTAAAACCTTCAATGCAACACACATTTATTCTCTACATCCTTTCTTTACTCAGATATAAAAAATTTATAAATAAGCTCCACCTAATTTAAAAAAAAAAACTTAACATTTTTTACCGAAATCAAGCACCGGAATTCGACATGATGCACACATTCGGCTATTAAAACCGTCAGTGTGGAAACATAGCAAAAGTTCTTCGGTGTCCTGATGACTTACGTCATTTAAAAAAACATAATTTTGTCTTCATGCTCTATGTTGAGTATGGTTTAACTAATAATAAACATACATTTGCATAAAGCATCCATATTTGTCTATACCCATGTCGATTAGAGTATTAAAAACTTAAAAAGTATAAATTTAACGTACATTTAGAACAGATAAACTGTTCGATTAAGTTAATCACGAGTTAACTTCTGACAATTATGTGATTAATCGCGATTAAATATTTGAATCAATTAACAGCCCTAGTAATAACTAATTAACATAAAACTGAATAAATCCTCTTTTTGGGTTTTTTGTAGGATACCAGCCATGCGACCCGCAGGTGATCTGCAATCGTGTAAATCACGTAAACACTTGTCTGGAGGAATTAATACAGCTAGCAGCTAAACGTCGCTCTGAGCTAGAGGATTCTTGTGAGTTGTGGGTTTTTTTCCAGGAAGTAGAAGAGTGTGATTGCTGGATGCGCGAGAAAATCTCAATCCTGAACACACAGAGTTGCGGCAAAGATCTAAGCAGCGTTCTGAAGCTCCTGCAAAAGCACAAGAGCCTTGCTGGGGAGCTGTTAGCACGACGTGCCCTTCTCCAGCAGACTATGAAAAATGGGAAGCAAATCGTCATGCAAAAACGGTTATGCGCAGCTGGGATAAATGACAAGTTGATGGAGGTGAAGGAAGATTGGAAACGTCTGGAGGATCAAGCCGCAATGAGACTAGGTCACCTGCAGGAGGCACTGGATTTCTTTCAGTTTAGTGCTGAAATGGATGATCAGCTAGCGTGGCTTCAAGATGCCTACAGACTTGTCTCTAGTGACGATTTCGGTCACGATGAGTTTTCTACGCAGTCGCTGCTTAAGAAGCATGTCCGTGTTTGTGAGGAGGTGGACAAGCACCGGCAGAACGTTGTAGCACTCCATCAGCACGCAGTAGTACTGCCGCTTCATTATGGAGAGATAGAAGAGGTGAAGGAGCGGATACATGAAGTGGAGCGTGTCTATAGTGAGGTGGCAGAGGTTGCAGTGATGCGACAACAGTGGCTGAATGATGCTCTTGCTGTCTACCGCATGTTCAGCGAGGTGAACGCATGTGAGCTGTGGATTGACGAAAAGGAAAAATGGCTGAACAAAATGGATGTTCCTGAAAGACTTGAGGATGTAGAGGTGGTCGCCCACAGGTAGGCATGTGCCAATATAATCAATTAGGCTATATATTATACCATTATTTTCAATGCACTCATTAGACATATGTGAGTAATCTAATTTGTTAACATAACGTCTCTTTTTTTTCTCAGATCTGGCATTTTCATTCACTAAATAACTGATTGCCTGGCAAAATGGCTTGCTGATTACTATTATTTTGAATTGCACTTGCTCAGTGCACTACACATACACTATATGGCATCAGTTTGTATACATCTGATCTTCATACCCATATTTGAGTTTTAAACATCCTGTTTTAGATTTAGTTTACCCTTTAAGATTATAATAACTTCCAGTCTTCATGAAAGGCTTTCTGCTCAATTTTGGAGCATAACTGTTTTTGCCCATTCAGCCACAAGAGCGTTAGGACAGGTGCTGATGCGGGACGAGAAGGCCTGGAGCACATGTTGCAATGTAGTTCCATCCCCAAAATAAGATAAGATAAGATATACCTTTATTCGTCCCACAGTGGGGAAATTCCTTTGTTACAGCAGCAAGAAAAAAATAAATGCAAATATATAAAAGAATAGACAAATAGACATACTATAGTATACAAGTATATACACAAAACAATGTATAAATACAAATAGGGAAAAAGTATGTATTGCAGGGAGTATTTCACACAGGTGGTATTGCAGGTAATATTGCACACAGGTATTATTATTACACAGTAAAACAGTAATAACAGTAACTATTACACAGTAAGACAGTAATAACAGTGTGTATTATGGTGACTGGTTCACTGGGAGCAGCTTTGATTGTAAAGTCTAATAGCAGCAGGGAGAAAAGACCTTCTGTATCGCTCCTTCAGACACTTAGGATGTAACAGTCTGTCACTGAAGGAGCTGCTCAACGATGAAACGGTTTCATACAGGGGATGAGGGGCATTCTCCAGCAATGATGATAGTTTTGCTACCATCCTACCAGGATACCAGGATTGCTACCAGGATTGAGCTGGCCTTCCTAATCAGCTTGTCTAGTCTCTTCCTATCTGCAGTTGAGATGTTGCTACACCAGCAGACCACACCATAGAATATGGCTGAGGCCACAACAGAGTCAAAAAAGTGGGGTTGAAGTCAGGGCCACTTGCATTCTTTCATTCCAACTTTGGCAAGCTGTGTCTTAATAGATTTTACACGAGTATTGTCGTTTTGGACCATGATCAGTTTAGGTTACATGATTATATACAATTATGTGCTTTCAGCTTTGTGGAACTACATATGAATGTGAAGGTCAGGTGCCCACTAATCTTTGGATATATGTATGTTGGTGCGATACCTAAAACATAACTCTCTTGAAGAATAATGGGCTATTCTAGTGCAGATATTTGCACTATATCTTGGTGTTTTTTGTCTGTGGAAAGACACGATTGTCCTTGTTATACTTTATATTGGATATTGGTTACAATAAAAAGTCAGTAATTTACCCTGGGCTTATCACCTGTGTTGGTATAACAGGAAAATGGATATAAGTGTATTAAGTGAATTAAGTGTAAATAAAACACCTTTACTTGAAATTTGCTTAATTAAGTTCATAACTTTATTAATTTTTGAAACATATTGTTTATGGCTAACTAGCTGGCCATCCTGACTACCTTGAAACTAATTAGAACTTTATATTATCTTAATCCACTGCTGTTCTATTACCAAGGACAGAAATAGGTAGCAGTCGAAGGTTCAAGGTTTAATATTATGACTTAAATATTTGACTCTTTCGAATTCTAAATATAATTTTTTTAGTACTTAAATCTGACTCCAGTAATTACTTAGCATAATAACTCTTATTTAAAGTATAAACATTACCTGCACTTAACATTTCGAAAATCACACACAACAGTTATAAATGCTGACAAAAGCATTCTTTTGTCTATTGAGTGCTTTTTTGCTTTTTTTCCTCCTCTCTTTTTTCTAAACTGTTCTCTGGAGGGTTTGTCTCTCTTTATTGTGCAGCCTCTTTAATATCTTTAACAGTTTTGTTGCTCCCCTTACACAAATCACTTGTTAAATCATAAGGTGGCAACTTGCACTGTAAAGTATCATACTAATGTAGTGGTGATTTAAAAAAAGAAATTTTTTTATACAGATTAATGACTGCATTTCCATGTATTTAGGTTCGTTTTGGTTATTATTTCATGCATCATGCATTGCTTATAATGCAATCTTCTATGCAATCTATATAAATTTGGTTTTGACTAAATCCAGTTATACTTTTCACATGAATTGGTAAGGGGATAGTGGAATGCTGGACATCCTTGAAGACTTGCACTCTTACTTTACTGCAATACAAAACATGTATTGTATTGCTTATATAGGGTTATATAGGCTTATATCAAAAGCACATGTATAGACACAACATACAATTTCAGTGGTCCCCATATAAAACAAACCAGTTCTGAACAGGGAGGCTTTCTGTGTTGAGATGGAGTGTATTTTTATCTAAATTGCATTTCATGTTCATATATGAGAATTTTGTCTCAGAAAGGACTTGCAGATATCATATAAATAAAGTCAAAGATGTATTAGTGTTGGGTAAAGTGTGAAATATGTGAATTTCTGTGTGTTAGGTTTGAGAGCCTGGACCAGGAGATGAACAGCTTGATGGGAAGGATCCTGGATGTGAATCGTATTGTTCAGCAGCTCTTGGACAGTGACCATCCCAGTTCTGCTGAGGTCAGAGGGTGTCAGGATCACTTGAACAGCAGGTAACAAACACATGTGAAACTTCATTCACACTTAGCCAAATTCAATAATAATAATTAATGAAAATAAACAAATATAGAACACAAAACCTAGCCTGTGCATGTTAGAGTCTGTCAAAGTGCAAACAATCAAACAAAAATCCAAGGGAAAAAACACAAAATGCTCCAAAAACATGAACAAAATAAACCAAACCTGAGTGTCAGCAGTAAAGACAACATGGTACCACAAAACAAGAGAAAGGGGTGCTGTGAACAATAAGCTTAAATGTGGTAATTATTGTAAACAAGGATCAGATGCAGAACGTCATGTGAAATAGAATGTGCAGTGGCTTGTGGAAAACAAGTCCCAAATTGTAATCTTGTAATAAAAAACAAAACAAAACAAAGTTCTCATTAATATCCACGATTGGCCAGTGTTGCTATGATTGACAGAAGAGGGAGAGAATGCAGTCTCTCCCACACAGAGAGCGCAACTAATTTGGTATCTCGTGCTCCTGGCTACAGATTGATTCGCATCATCAGGATTCTGTGTTTGGCATTTAAATTCATCCCAAAGGTGTTCAGGGCATTTGAGGTCAATTCAATTCAAGTCAAGTCAAGTCAAGTTTATTTCTATAGCGCTTTTCACAGACATTGTCTCAAAGCAGCTTTACAGAAATCAACAGTTAAGGTGAATGGTGTGTATTTATTCCTGATGAGCAGTCATGTCGACTGTGGCATGGAAAACTCCCTTAGATGTTATGTAGAGGAACCAGACTCAAAAGGGGAACCCATCCTCATTTGGGTGACATCAAGAGTGTGATTATAGTCTTTAAACAATACAGAACACTGGAGAGTGAGAACTAACCAGCTCAATGTTTGGTTTAGGCCACTTTCACTCAACTTTGGGAAGCCATATCTTTATGGCCCTCACTATGTGGACTGGAGCATTATTATGCTTGCATGTCATGATTATGATTGCACCTCTAAGTTCTAGAAAAGGAGTATGTTAATGTATTAGCATTCCAAGACTTTCTAGACAATTATCTGTTGTGTTCATTAGCACATCTAGCAGGGCTTAAATAAACTAGCTAGCTAACCAAATGTTCATTCATTCATTTTCTCCCGCTTATCCGTAATTCGGGTCGCGGGGGCAGCAGTCTAAGCAGGCCCCCGCCTCCGACTGCTGCCCAATCCTCATAGCACCGTCCCTTACGGTCCCTCCTGCAGGTGGTGAGCCCACGGGAAGGCGGCCCCACGTCACTCCGACATCACGGACCTTGATATTTCCCTCGTAAGGGACCCCCGGAGCATAGAGGGTTAAGGGCCTTGCTCAAGGGCCCAAGAGTGGCAGCTTGGAGATACCGGGGCTTGAACCCCAGACCTTCCGATCGGCAACCCAGCGCCTTAACCGCTGGAGCCACCATTCCCCCGCTAACCAAATGTGAAAAAAGATATTTACTGATCTACTTTTTGCCATGATTTATTTCTTTTGTGTAAAGTGGCAAGAATACATTTTTAATTGAAGCATTAATGCCATCTGGTTTGCTGCTTACATAAGGAAGCAAGCTGTAAGCATGTCTATGGTCAAACCTGTAAACGTGTGTGTGTGTGTGTGTGTGTGTGTGTGTGTGTGTGTGTGTGTGTGTGTGTGTGTGTGTGTGTGTGTGTGTGTGTGTGAAAGAGAGAGAGAGAGAGAGAGAGAGGGAGAGAGAGAAATTGGCAGACATAGCTTATATAAGGGTGCTGCCATCTGCTGCAGCTGATGCATATTGAGCGATACATACTGAATGGGTTCTCAGATGAACCCATTTAGTAGACACATACATACACTTTCCTTATTTGAAATAACTAAAAAATGAATAGAGTTGTGAGTGGCCATATCTGCATTCACTGCCTTGTTACAATGAATCATGGCCTTCTAATCAATTCTTAAGATTTTGATAGGAACCAGGCAAAGTTTATTTAGTGAAATACGTCCCCTTAGCATTCACTTTGGCAATGCACATTTATTGCCATTAAACAAATCTAAGCTTTTATCTACATTAACATATACAGTAATACAAAATAAGCATGGTAATCATTAAAGCATGTTGCATAAAATGTCTGGTTAAAATGAACTAAGAAACCAAAACCAAACAATCTTCAGTTTAATTCATTTTTTTTGTAGTCCTTTTAACACTGTACATTGTCCCAAAGCATCTTTACAGAGATTATACAATTTCAATGTATATGTTAGTGCCTAAAGGTTTAGTCCATATAAGTTTATCCCTAATAAGCATTTCAAGAAAAACATCTGACATGACCAACCTAATATAAAATGAGGAAGAAAACTTGAGAAGAACCAGACTCACAAGGAAGCCCATCCTCATCTGGATGGCACCTATGTCCATTCATTAAAGTTTCATTATTGTTGAGGTATGCTGTTCAGTGATGAGTGATTGAATGCCAAAATGCAAATTCAATCCTAAGACATTGTGAAGA
Organism: Silurus aristotelis; assembly: GCF_946808225.1. NCBI lineage: Eukaryota > Metazoa > Chordata > Actinopteri > Siluriformes > Siluridae > Silurus > Silurus aristotelis. The sequence goes on from NC_139583.1 coordinate 20,509,866, forward strand.
TTATTTCTATTAATTACATTGAAAGTCCATTATCATAGTTCTTGAATTGCTCGTAACTTTATGGTTATATGTTATAGATGGAACAATATGGTGGAGCTGGTTGAGAAAAAGAAGGATCATTTGGACTCAATCCTTTGTATCCAGAATTATTTACTCGAATGCAGTGAGATTAAATCACAAATTCAGGAAAAACGCAAAGCTATTGATGCTACGCAGTATTCAGGCAGCGATCTGGGCAGCGTCTTGGCACTGCAACGACGTCTGTCCACGATGGAGGGAGCGCTCGCCGTTCTAGAGCCCAAACTCATCCATTTACAGCAGGAAGCAGAAGACCTTGCAACCTCTGATCCACACAAAGCGGAGGAGATCCTGATTCCCTTTGAGGGGGTGAGTGTGGAGTGGGACGAATTAAAGCGTACTCTACAGGGTTGCGAGGATTCACTGACTGTAGCTGGACGCCTACAGCAGTTCATTCAGGATTTGGATTCTTTCTTGACATGGATGGTGCAGAAACAGACAGAGGCAGCATCTAACGAGCTGCCTGAGTCTTTGGACGAGGCTGAGAGGCTCATCAACCTCCACGCAGCTCTTAACGAAGAAATTCACAGTTACGAGGAGGATTTTGAGCGTCTACAGGCTGTGAGGGAGCTGCTGGACACAGAGGACACTCTGTTAGCCAATGCTGCACTACACCAGTGGCTCCAGAAACTTAGTGCAGGCTGGAACAAGCTGCTACAGATGTGGGAGAGCAGGAGGGATGAGCTAGTGCAGGCACACATCTACCATCTTTTCATGAAAGACGTTAAGCAGGCTGAGGCCTTTCTCAACAACCAGGTGAGACTTCTACACTCATATAGAAAATGTGTAGAACAATCTTACCATCAACAACACAATTTCATATTAAGGAAATATATAAATTCAAAAATTAAGCCAAATAAGATTTTTAGCATTCTGTGACTACATGTCTTTCCAACATGGCATCACATCAAGGATGGTGCACTGGCACATTCTGTCTGACACGCACTAAGACACTACATGATGTCCACAATCACCAGTAATTATTTTTTCAGTTTTCATGTCAAACCTTATTCTTTTCTCTGTAATTATGTTTAGATTATAGCTTTTAACGGGTTATCTCAAATAATTTACCTTCACCACTTTTTTTATAATTATATACTGTATGCGCATGCATTTATAGGTGGACATCATAAATGCATTAATTAATGTACTGTACAGTATGTATGAAAGTACAAGTTGGTGTGCATTTTTAGTTCACTTTGGCTTGAATAACAGTTACACATTTTATTAAAAGATTTATCAATAAGTCCAAATTTTTTTTTGACAAACAAATAAACACAAATAAGGACATTAAGGAATTTGAAATATATAATTATTGTAATTTTCAAAAGCCAAACTGTCTATTTGTGATTAACTTTTTTCCTTTATATAATATCTATCTATCTATCTATCTATCTATCTATCTATCTATCTATCTATCTATCTATCTATCTATCTATCTATCTATCTATCTATCTATCTATCTATCTATCTATCTATCTATCTATCTATCTATCTATCTATCTATCTATCTATCTATCTATACTATATATATATATATACACACACACAGTGGAACCTCGGAGCTCGCGAGGGTTAGGGACCAAGACCAGTCGCGAGTTCCGAATTTTCGCGACCTTTTGATACGCCCCTTCCAACCCAGTAAAAACCCAAAGAACACTATACAAAATCAATTTCAATGAGTAAATAACACTATTTCACTCCATAACACTTAATTATTAGACTATTTTAACAATACTTTATGTAAATTAACAGCAATTACATAATTAATTTAAATAAAAAAAATAAAGTACAGGTACAGTAAAGTATGCAGTAGAGAAGTACAGTATTATAATACATAATAAAAATAGTTTTAAAGCATTTTTTAGACAATTTTAATGAGATAAACCTTGATTAGAAATGTTAAAACTAGCGTTTTGAGCAGCTCGGGGTTGCTCACGAGCCGTTCTGAATGAGAGTCGCCGGTCGAAATGAAAGTCGCGAGCATGCGAGGTCGCGAGCGCTGAGGCCGCGAGCTCCGAGGTTCCACTGTATATATATATATATATATATATATATATATATATATATATATATATATATATATATATATATATATACACACACACACACACACACAGATAACACACACAACCTTTGCATGGAAAGTTTAGCAGGTGGTGCGTCAGTAATAATGGTTCGTGGGGAAACACATTGCTCCATGTGTAGTTAAATGGACTAAACAAAGCATCAAGGCAAATCATTTGTCTTTAAGCTTTCTTTGTATTTGAATTATTTCAGCCCTAGTAGGTATACAGTATTTTTTTAAATAGTGTCTTTAATAATAGCATACATGCCTGTTGAATATTAACGTACGACTTTTTATTTTAATTTAAGGGCTTTTATATCAGGATTGTCTAAAAGGCAGTTCAATGAAGATATTATTGAATTTTTTATGTAAAATAAAGAAATATAATAAAAGAAATGTCCTTATTTTCTCATTAGGAGTCCTCGCTGGCACACGTGGAGCTCCCTACCACAGTGGAGACTGTGGAAGCAGCCATTAAGAAACACAAAGAGTTCAGCATGGCGATGGAGCTCAATCTGCACCGGATCAAAGCTGTGATCGAGGCAGGAGAGAGTCTCATCAGCCAGAACAACATCTACTCTGAGCGTATCCGAGATCGGGTGGATTTACTCATTACCAGGTCAGACAGGCCTATAAACGTGCAGTTTAATACCTATGATTTAAATAGCAGACTGCCACATTTAGTGCAGGTAGTGTGCTTAAAAAAAAATGACATAGGTTAAGTTCTTCTGAAAAATGCTTGAATTTAACTAGAAAATTAAAAGAAATCTACTTTTTTACAATGAGCATTACCAATTTGCAAGGCTTTACCATGTTTGCATTGATTAAGACCAAATTAAAGTTGTCCAAGGAAGGACCATCAATAAACTGGTGACAGGATTTTTTGGGGGCCCAAGGCTCATGTTGGCTGCAATGGGCATATAAATGTTAGACCTTTTCTATGGAGCAATGAAAGAAGGTGGCCTTGTTTGATGATTTGCCTTTATTTTTTGTTTTTTACAATATGTGGATTGTGTTTGCACTGTTGCATGGGGATGAGAACCTGGGGATATTGGAGGAATCGGAGATGGCAGAAGCAGTGTGATGCTTTATACAATATTTACTCATTCTGGGAAAACGTGCATCCTACTTAAAATTGTTGCAGACCAAGCTACACCTCTTCATGGCAATGGTTTTCTCTAATGGCAGTGGGCTTTATCAGCAGTATAATGTGCCCTGCCACACTACAAAAAAATAGTTCAGGAACGGATTAAGGGACATGACATAGATTAAGTTTGTTGACTTGACCTTCAAATTTGCTAGGTCTTTCTCCAACTGAGCATCTATGGGGATGTACTGGACAAATAAGTCAGATTCATGGAAACCCTTCTTGTTCTTGTAGGATTTGCTGCTCACATGTTGTTGTTGCATACCACAACACATCGTCAAAAGTTTGTGAAGTCCATGTCTTGAAGGATCAGAAGTGTATATACATACACTATATGGAAAAAAAGTTTATGGACGCCTGCCCATAAGATTCATTTGTGCTTTTTGAACATCCTGTTTCATAGTTAGTGCCCATTTGCTGTTAGAATAACCTCCACTCTTCTAGGAAGATGTTCCACTAGATTTTGTATTGTGTTTGTGGAGATTTGTGCCTATTCAGTCTAAAAGGTTTTAGTCAATTTAGGTAATGTTGTAGGTAGGGTGGGGATTCCTGGGGTGTAGTCAGCATTCTAATACATTCCAGTGGTGTTCAATAGGGTTGTGGTCAGATAGGTCACTCACAATCATCCACTACAACCCAAGAAACCATGTACTGGAGATTGCATTGTGCACGGGGGCAGTGTCATTCCAGAACAGGTGTGTCTCCTATTTTCAGTATTTTCAGATGCTACTGCATTCAAAGACATTCTTTACAATTGTGTGCCTTCAAATTTGTGGTAGCAGTTAGGAGGAGAAGCACATGTGTCCCAAAAAGAAAGGGTTCCCAATACTTTTGTCCATAAAGTGTAGATACATGCATGTTAAAGGCACTGGACAGTGTAGTTAACATGCCTCTGAAATGTGAGGAGATCTGGGGCAGTGCCGTTATACTGCCAAAACTGAAATGGTATCTAAAGTTTTAGGTACAAAGGAGACAGAGTACTGCTTATATTGAATATAATGTGTTTTAATTGTGCTTGACCGACAGGGGGAATCAAAACCGTGAAGTGGCACAGCAGTGGCTCAGAAAACTCACTGATCAGTGGGAGCTGCAGAGATTTTTGCAGGACTGCCATGAGGTACTCTCTCTTATTCTCTCTCTGTATGTCTGTGGTATTTGTGTGTTGACATGCAGCAAAGGTTACTTCACATTGAAGCAAACTGTACACATGCTTCACAAAAGAGCAATCTTCAGAAATGTGTGAGCACAAAGTATTGACACACTGCCTACCTCTCAATTAAGGCATGTTTACTGTTTGTGCATAATTTAAACTGGTTCAAATTCATTCATTCATTCATTTTCTCCCGCTTATCCGTAATTCGGGTTGCGGGGGGCAGCAGTCTAAACAGGCCTTAGACTGCTGCCAAATCCTCACAGCACCGTCCCTTACGGTCCCTCCTGCAGGTGGTGAGCCCACGGGAAGACTGGTTCAAATTAATAAACTAAAAACATCAGAATTCTTTCTGACAAATGGTTTAATGCAATGCTGCAAATCTCCCGTCCCTCTCACTAGTTTTAACATGATCCATACGTTAATAATCGTTAAGTAAAAGTAAATTAAGCTCCAGATTCTGTAATGCTGCAAGTTTGGAGACCCAGAATATTTTTCTCCTTATTGCTTGTGTGGTAATTTATTTTTAGATTATTTTAGATTAGTTTTTATAAGCTTGGCAAACATGCTCATGGACTGTCATGCATAGTCTGAATGTTGTAAGAGGGATTCATGAGGCCATCTAGTGGCAGGAAATTTTCACCGCACCCATTCCCATGTTAGTGCATGTGACAGTTCTTACAACAAAAGACTTTTATATTTTATTTAATGAATAAAAAGGTTTGGCTGTTGAGAGGACAGGACAGTTAAGCCTCATGACATGCACGCACTTTTCAAAATGTATCTGAAATCTGTTCAAAGCCATTTTATGCTCTGTACTAAACTCTTGTAAAAGACCCTTAGCAAAGACCGTTAAGTGCTTAATACGTCAGTAGTAATATTTTATAATCAATGCGAGATTTGATTGGGAGCCAGTGTAGACTGATTAAAACATGGTAAATATATAGATATACCCCATATCCCTCCTCTGCACCTGACCAAATCAAGTAAATTGCGCCTCTTTCCCCTTGTCTCCAAAACATCTGACCTGCAGGGTTCCTCTAATAAACACATTTCTAATCCTGTCAGTCCTTGTCACTCACAATGAAAATTGCAGCATCTTTAACTCTGCCGCCTTTAGTTCTGCTTCCTGCCTTTTTGTAAATGGCTTTTTATTTTAGGTTCTGCATGTATTAACATTAATTAGAAATCATGGATATTACTATTTTGTGATTTAAGGAGTGATGTTAATCTTGTTTGCTGTATAATTATAGTTGGATGTCATGTTTACCACCTAATTACTTTATTAAACTTTGTTTAATCAGAAACCAAATTATTGGATGGTATTTTTTATTATGTAAAAGACAGCTAGTTATTCAGTTGCTTTGATATTTAGAGGAATTTCCAGGAGATCCCAGCTCAGTGGTTTAGGCACTCAACTCTGCATTGGGAGATCAGAAGTCTTGAGCAAGGCCCTTATCCATCAACTACTCAGCTGTTAGCCACATCAACAAATGCTGTAAATGTAAATGTAAATTCATTTTACCATCCAGGCACCAAAGCAGAGAAGAGCCCTGGTGCATGTCTATATTGCATGATAAGAGAAAGTGGGTCCTATTAAGCCGTCTTACCCTATTTCACGTGCAAATTTCGAAGGCACGAGCAAACCCACGTTGCCGGTTCCCTGTTTTCGGCCGATGACGTATCGCTTGGTTGCTCTCGTTGTTCAGTGCAGCAAAAACAACTTTTGAAACAGAAGAACAGTTGAAAAATCAAGGGATCTTCTCAGTATACCCACCATTGAGTATGTATATTAACACAAAGGCTTGTCCAGTGTCTTCAACGTCTCTGGCCAAATTGTATACATCCATGCACACTTGCTGCTTTTAAGAATTCTCACCATCACAACCACAGAGATTAATTTGACGAGGTAGAGAGATTTCTGGCACTGCCTCTGAATAGGACTATTAAGGATTTCCTCCATTTCCTCCAAGTGCTCCATCCACCACTCAACAGTTTTCCCCGTAGTGCTCAGCAATGCTTGTGCATGAGCTCCCAAGGTACCAAACAGCTTTTAAGCTTATGTTTGGTGCTACCTGAAAGTCTCTCCGAATGCAGTGTGTGGGCTTTTACTTCTACATCTGCTTTGACTGCATACCTTCAGACACTCATGTACCTTTTATTTTAATAACAGAGCGCTGACAGCTTGATTCACTCCTGATGTGCTTCATCACATCTTAGTACTAAAGTACTAAGTACTAAAGGCAGTGACTTTCATGGTATTCTGCAACCAAGAACCTGTAAGAGCAAACTGTAGAAAAAATTATTTGAAGCGAGAATTTGTTATCGACAATCTGTTGTTGTGCAGAAATCACTGTTTTTAATACCATTTAACTGCTCTAAGTTTAGATCTGCAAGGCTGTTCCACCAAAACAAGCCCCTTTAATTGTCTCTGTGATTCTTAGCATTTAATTCCCCTAGTGTTTCTAATGCTTTGAAACACCTGCTCTACCTTCACCGACTTGTTACTCTCGATTTCTTCTCTACAACATCCGAAGGATTCGACCATTTCTGTCCACACAGGCTGTTTAGTCTCTTGTCATTTCTAGACTGGACTACTGCAACTCTCTGCTGGCAGGTCTTCCTCTGGACGCTATCTATTTACTGCAAATGATTCAAAAATGCAGCAGCACCCCACCGCTGTGCTCCCTTCACTGGCTTTCAGTAGCTGCACGTTTCAAATTCAAAACACTGATGCTTGCCTTCAAGGCCAAAAATGGACCAGCGGCATCTTACCTCAGAGACCTCATCACATCTCGCACTGCACCACGCTGTCTGAGATCCTCCAGCACTGCTCGACTATTACCACCTTCTCTCAGAATGAGAGGTAAGTATACTTCAAGGCTCTTCTCTGTTCTGGCACCGAGGTGGTGGAATAACCTTTCCATAGATGTCTGTATAGTCCCTGAATATCTTCAAGCGGGAGTTGAAGACCTACCTCTTCCTGAAACACTTAAATTAGCACTTTCCAAGTTTGCTTTGTACAAACCCGATTCCAAAAAAGTTGGGACACTGTACAAATTGTGAATAAAAACAAAATGCAATGATGTGGAAGTTTCAAATCTCATTATTTTATTCAGAATACAACATAGATGACATATCAAATGTTTAAACTGAGAAAATTTATCATTTTAAGGGAAAAATAAGTTGAATTTAAATGTTTACCACTGTGTGGCATCCCCTCTTCTTTTTATAACAGTCTGCAAATGTCTGGAGACTGAGGAGACAAGTTGCTTAAGTTTAGGAATAGGAATGTTGTCCCATTCTTGTCTAATACAGGCTTCACTGTCTTAGGTCTTCTTTGTCACATCTTCCTCTTTATGAAGTGCTAAATGTTTTCTGTGGGTTAAAGATCTGGACTGCATGCTGGCCATTTCCGTACCCGGATTTTTCTTCTACGCAGCCATGATGTAATTGATGCAGTATGTGGTCTGGCATTGTCATGTTGGAAAATGCAAGGTCTTCCCTGAAAGAGACGACGTCTGGATGGGAGCATATGTTTTTATAGAACTTGGATATACCTTTCAGCATTAGTGGTGCTTTTCCAGAAGTGTTAGCTGCCCATGCCACACGCACTCATGCAACCCCATACCATCAGAGATGCAGGCTTCTGACCTGAGCGCTAATAACAACTTGGGTTGTCTTTATCCTCTTTAGTCCAGATGACATGGCGTCCCAGTTTTCCAAAAAGAACAGTTTTCCACTTTGCCACAGTCCATTTAAAATGAGCCTTGGCCCAGAGAAATCGCCTGCACTTCTGGATCATGTTTAGATATGGCTTCATTTTTGACCTATAGAGTTTTAGCATGGCACGGTGGAATGGCACGGTGAATTGTGTTCACCGACAATGTTTTCTGGGAGTAATCCTGAGCCCATGTTGTGAATTCCATTACAGTAGCATTCCTGTATGTGATGCAGTGCCATCTAAGGGCTTGAAGGTTTTCCGACCTTAAACCTTTCACACAGAGATTGTTCCAGATTCAATAAATCTTTGGATAATATTTTGCACTGTAGATAATGATAACTTTAAACTCTTTACAAATTTTCTCTGAGAAACTCTTTTCTGATATTGCTCTACTATTTTTTGCCGCAGCATTTGGGGAATTGTTGATCCTCTTGACTTCTGAGAGACACTGCCACTATGAGAGGCTCATTTATACCCAATCATGTTGCCAATTGACCTAATAAGTTGCAAATTGGTCCTCCAGCTGTTCCTTATATGTACATTTACTTTTGGCTCTTATGGCTACCTGCCCCAACTTTTTTGGAATGTGTAGCTCTCATGAATATTGATATGTTGATATGTTATCGATATTCTATTGTGAATAAAATATATGTTTATGAGATTTGTAAAGAAGAGTTTATCTATAATTGTTCACTTTATGCCTCAAAAAGTAATGTCAAATAAACATGTCCATGAACATGTTTATAGCAATATTTCCTGGTTAGCTTGTTGCTAATGCTAATATTTTTTGAAGCGTCCTTATATGAAGAGGGCAGTCAGTATTTTTGTGGACATGTTCTCCTCATGTTGCCAAAGATGTCTTTGTGTTTTGCATTTACCTCTCATTGTCCAGAAACATTCCAGTAGGTGGATTTGCTAAGCTAAATTGCCCCTAGAGGTGTTAGTGAGTATGTGAATGGCCTTGAGCCCAGTATTTTTTGGGATAAGCTCCAGATCCACCACAATGCTGAAAAGGCAAAGTGATTACTGAAGACCAATAAACTGATACAATGATGTATGAATGTGAATGGCAAGCAATGAACATCTAATATGAGTTTAAAATATTACCTTTGTATTGATGCATTTAGAGTCTTTGTAATTATCTGAAAATAAATCACTGCAAATTGTATAGAAGATGGCTTCTCTTGATCACCCTTGATCCAGTACATACTATTATTTTACATTTACTTAAACACAAACTGCCAAATGATAGTCATGAAATCATATCTCTCTGAGAAATGTAATGTTTTGTATTAAATAGTGATGGGTTGATTCAGGGTGCTCTTTCTATTGAAAAAAAAAGGCTCATGGATTAAAGGAGAGGCTGTTTGGCATTTATCTACTTGCAGTTCTATTTAAGTTAGAGTTGTTCATAGTTTTATTTAATAATAAAAGGACAATAATCGATACACATATGTCTGATTAAGATGGTGTCCATCAAACATGGTATACTTTTTAAAGACTTTATGTGCACTTCCTACGCAACATTTGAATGTGTTGTGTGCCTTTATGTGCACTTCTAACACAACATTTTTTTCTGGTCTTTAGCAGGGATTGACTGCTACTGTTATGTGGTCACCGCGTTTGGAAAATTTGAAGGGAAGTCACAAGTTTGAATAACATGCAAATGAATTAATATTAAACTTTCTTTCGGCTTCTCCCATTAGGGGTCGCCACAGCGGATCATCTGTATTCATGATCCGCATGTTCGATTTGGCACGTGTTTTTATGCTGGATGCCCTTCCTAACACAACCCTCCCCATTTATCTAGGCTTGGGACCAGCACTAAGAGTGCACTGGCTTGTGCAACCCTAATGGCTGGGGTTGGTTCCCTGACCGGGGATCGAACCCAGGCCGCAGCGGTGAGAGCGCTGCATCCTAACCACTAGACCACCAGGGGACCCAAATTAATTAATATTCAAATATTAATTAAATTAATGAAAATAATAAAAACAGTCAAACCCCGATAATTCGCGGCTCGGAAAATTTGCGGGTTCTCGTTTGGAACCTGACTAACAGCAAGTTGCGGATTATCTGAAAATTAGAGGGAATCCGCAGCGGGACAGAATGTTTAGGAGCGTTAGGAATAACATTTTAAACCTTGTTTTCACTAACAAAATTCATAACATTTTCAAAACACATTATTGTATTAAAGTAACATAATGTCTAGATGAATTCACTAAGGTACCATAGGGGCTGCGGGGGGTGCGTCCAAAATTCGCGGATTTTTGGAACTCGCGGGGGGTCTTCGAATAAAACCCCTGCGAGTTCCGGGGAACCACTGTATATGATTTATGCTTTGGTCCCAGAGTATTTAATCCTCTACAATTTCCTCCATTCTCTCTCTTTATCAGTCACACCCTTTGAGTGGAGAGCATCACTGCATACGTAGTAGCTCTCTCTCTTTCTCTTTCTCTCTCTCTCTCTCTCTCTCTCTCTCTCTCTCTCTCTCTCTCTCTCTCTCTCTCACTCTCTCTCACCATATGGCTCAATCCCCCGCCCCCTTCTCCTTGCCTCTCTCTGTCTCTCTCAATCTGTTTTTACCTCACACTGTACTCGGATGCTACAGCAGACAGAAACTGGGTCTCTGGGCTGAGCTCACTATTATAGAAAATGGACTGAACAAAGAGATTGGGAGGGGAAGAGAGAAGGAGAGGTGGAGTAAGAGGAGAGATAAAATAACCGCTGATCATTTTGGAGCACTGATGGATCACAGGAGCATTCCTGAAACAGAAAAGGAGGATAAATAATCCTCCCACATCCTCCACTCTTCATCACGCACCCTTAAGGCCTCTCTCGCCTTTCCCTCAGTTTTCATCTTCATAATCCGACAGAGAGAATCGGACTGAATTTGCTATGGACATCTGGTTGTTTTTTATTTCAAACACACTGGATTTACTTGAACTTCATGCCACGTTTGCTGAAGGTTCTGATTTGGCATCTAACGCGAGGACTTTCCGGTGTGTGTGTGTGTGTGTGTGTGTGTGTGTATATGTGTGTAATTATACATGCTATGGTGCTATAGCTAATGTTTGTTTATACTGTATATGCTTTTGGGATTTGTGTGTGTAGTTAACATGTGTGCAGATCACAGCCGATAAGTTCATGTATCCATGTAAGATATTTGTATATTCGTAGTATGTGTAAATATGTATTTTATTGTAATATGTCTGTTTTTCATGTTTTAGTTACAGTAATAGTGGTAATGTTTGTAACTGCAAAGTCCGTTTTAGGAACAGACTTGAGTCATTTAGTATAACCAAAACATGTTTTTTCTAAAGTAAAAGAACTTACATGGTTTGCACAGAGCCCTCCGTCTAGAACATTTTACCTGCACTCAGCTTGGCTGTGTACAACAGTTCTTCAGTTTGGAGTCAAATGTATATTTTGTACAATGTAGTTCTCTGCAAACATATCCACTATTGTGTCCTCTTATTTTCAAAATGAATCTGACTTCTGGTAACTGAGTCGCTGATTTTTTTCCTGTTTCCTGTTAATGCTTAGCCTTTTCTGGTCTGCAAAAAGCTTCAGTTATTGTTGGGCAGAGGATCCTATATTTAGTGTTAGCTTTGTTAATAATTGCTGTACATTTATTATTAACATCGATGCGTTAAATTCAACTTGGCAATTTAAGTTGCTGAACGGACATAATGCAGTATTGGTGGTTTGGGCATCTTATAAAGGCCTCCGCCTCACTACTAAGTATAGCTGTAACTGCAGCCCTGAAAACCACTCAAGAACATTGACTGGACATCTAACTGGCTTAGGGATAGAGAAGTATGGACTGACACTATAAAGAAAATGAATGGATAATTGACCCAATGTTAGAACAGTATGTATTTTGCTGCAAAAACACAGTATGGCAAAGACATTTTTTATCATTTGGCTGTTCATCACTTCGTTCTTACTGCTTCTCCAATTAGGGGTCGCCACAGCGGATCATCCGTCTCCATACCCCCCCTGTCCTCTACATCTGCCTCTTTCAAACCAACTACCTGCATGTCTTCCCTCACCACATCCAATTATTTTGTATTAATTTATTAAATTTCTTTAGTTTGGAGGCATTATATATCTTTTTTTGTTGTTTAAGATAACCATGGTCACAGATGCTAATGGTGTTTGTGTGTGTGTGTGTGTGTGTGTGTGTGTGTGTGTGTGTGTGTGTGTGTGTGTGTGTGTGTGTGTGTGTGTGTGTGTTTGGATGTGGGTGTGGGTGTCGGTGTGGGTTTGTGTCTTAAGTGTCAAACAGCTGGAACCAGACTGCTGCCCAAAGTCATACACTTGTTTAAACTAATATTTTCTAAGTTTTTTTATGTATTTGATTCCCCCCAAATTAGTGGCATGTGTTAAATAGAATAACATTAGCTGGGGTGAGATTACATCCAGGGACACATCAATATGAAGAATAGATGTAAAGTCTGTCATTAATGATTGTTTTACAGTCTTGTGTTGTCAGCTAATAACTTCAATCGTTTAAAAGCATACTTCAGAGCTGTTTTTGGGAGTTATTTAAATAATTATTTTAAAGAATAATGCCATATTGCATACATATGATTTATTGCTGAAAATGTCTAACAGGTGATGTTGAAAAGTCTATAAAATTATTTGTATGTGTGTTACAGCTGGGTGACTGGGTGATGGAGAAGATGCTAATGGCACGTGACTCAACCTGTGATGACACTCAGCAGCTTCATAAAAAATGGCTAAAGCACCAAGCGTTCATGGCCGAACTCTCACAGAACAAAGAGTGGCTCGACAAAATTCAGAAGGTGAGGACTGTGTGGGTGTGTGGACGTTTAAGAATCATTTTTAGAAGTGACATGAGCTAAGCATAGTGATAGAATTTTATTAAATAGGGATCAGAGCTACTTAAAAACCATAGATTTAATATACAATAAAAGGATACAAGGAATCTGTAACAAACACTAACAAAATAGTTCAGAATAGGTGCAAATTTGTCAAAGCTATTCAAACTCATATACTTTGAAAAAGTTTAACATGTGCGATTATACACTCTGTTTTATTGTCTTGCATTTTGATTTCTTAATTTTGAACCAAACACTTGGTTCGGCTTTTTTCAAGCTTATTTTATTATAATATTTACATCATGTAAACAGTACAATTTTTGTTTCATCCGACCAGAGAACATGCCTTGGGGGCGAAATTTTAGACCAACTTTCCTTTTCTTCTAGTAGCTAATTTATGCCTCCTGCCTGAATAATACAATGTACAGGTGCTACCAATGTTTTTCCACGGTTTTCTTTAAACATACAAAAAATGTTGTGGAAATGTTAGGAAGTTTTAAAGATTGAGCATGGTCTAGTTGAGGTTCACAATCTTTTTTTTTGAGGTCTTGGCTAAGATGTTTGGATTACGCATGTATGGAGGCAATAAGATCCTAGTTCTAAAATGCAGCCACAAATACACTAATTTTAAATCCTAAATAGGAGAATTCACCTCTGTCCTTCTTTGTTTTTACATCTGGGTTCTATGGTTTCGTTGTTTCATTGTTGATTATTACATCCATATGCATACCTTCCCCAATCTGATCCCACAAGCTTGGAAGCACAAAATTGTATAGGCTAATATTTTGGAAGCAAATTAATTGAAATGACACAAATTGTATTAACGCACGATTAATGCAGCGTGCATTTCTGTGACAATTTTTTATAAAAAATATAAATGAATAAATCTAAAAGAGGCTAAATTAAAATGCAACACATTTATTCACAACATTCATTCATTCATCCATCTTTTCCCGCTTATCCATAATTTGCAATCTAAGCAGATTTCCCAGACACTTCTCCGTGTCCAGGGATCGGGCTGTCAAGGCCCCCGCCTTCGACTGCTGCCCAATCCTCTCAGCACCGGTACCTTACGGTCCCTCCTGCAGGTGGTGAGCCCACGGGAAGGCGGCCCCACGTCGCTCCGACGTTTTATATTATTTATATATAAATAATCTCCAACAAAATATGTTTAATCACTAACCATTTGTTTTACTGATGTGCCAAGTCTCAAATCATGCACCAGAAACCCCCACAATGCACATATCCAGTAATTAAAACCGTCCATGTGGAAACATAGCAAAAGTTCTGTTTGTTGTCCTGATGACTTATGTAATTTAAAACACCATAATAACTTTAAAACATTTACAAGAATATTTTGATTTCACGCTCTATATTGGGTATGGTTTCACTAATAATAAACATACATTTGCATAAAGCATCTATATTTGTCCATGCACATGTTGATTAGAATATAAAACATTTAAAAAGTGTTAATTTAAGGTACATTTAGAACAGTTAAATATTTTTATTCGATTGACAGCCCTAAAAGGCCCAACCATGTTAAAGCAGGACATTGCTTTAGTGGATAAAAACATGTCCATGCTCTAATCCTCTTGTTGCTAAATGGGCAAATCTCAAAAAATAGTAAAAAGCCATCGCAGAATATTTGAGGTTAGTATAACAGCAAATTGGGGACTAAATTTAAAAAGGTTAGTTAAGCAAACGTGGGTGTGATGGTCAGAAAACGTATCCACAAACCTATGGCCACAATATATAGTGTAAACTGACTGAAGTTGTGAATGTGTGTGTGAGATGGTCTGATGTCCCATCCAGGGTATATTCCTGCCTCACACCTAGTGTTTCTATTACAAGTCTTATAGTCGAAGATTATTTTAGGGTAAAATTTCAAGTGGTTGAATACTTGTACAGTGCCTTGCAAAAGTATTGACGTTTGAGTATTGGCGTTTCTCCTATTTTGTTGTCTTACAACCTGGAATTAAAATGGATTTTTTTGGGGTTTGTATCATTTGATTTACACAACATGCCTACCACTTTGAAGATGCAAAATATTTTTTATTGTAAAACAAACAAGAAATAACCAAAAAAACTGAAAACTTGAGCCTGCATAACTATTCACCCCCCCAAAGTCAATACTTTGTAGAGCCACCTTTTGCAGCAATTACAGCTGCAAGTCTCTTGGGGTATGTATCTATAAGCTTGGCACATCTAGCCACTGGGATTTTTGCCCATTCTTCAAGAAAAAACTGCTTCAGCTCCTTCAAGTTGGATGGGTTCCGCTGGTGTACAGCAATCTTTAAGTCATACCACAGATTCTCAATTGGATTGAGGTCTGGGCTTTGACTAGGCCATTCCAAGACATTTAAATGTTTCCCCTTAAACCACTCGAGTGTTGCTTTAGCAGTATGCTAAGGGTCATTGTCCTGCTGGAAGGTGAACCTCCGTCCCAGGCTCAAAGACTGAAACAGGTTTCCCTCAAGAATTTCCCTGTATTTAGCGCCATCCATCATTCCTTCAATTCTGACCAGTTTCCCAGTCCCTGCTGATGAAAAACATCCCCGCAGCATGATGCTGCCAACACCATGCTTCACTGTGGGGATGGTGTTCTCGGGGTGATGAGAGGTGTTGGGTTTGCGCCAGACATAGCGTTTTCCTTGATGGGCAAAAAGCTAAATTTTAGTCTCATCTAAACAGACTACCTTCTTCCATATGTTTGGGGAGTCTCCCACATGCCTTTTGGCGAACACCAAACGTGTTTGCTTATTTTTTTCTTTAAGCAATGGCTTTTTTCTGGCCACTCTTCCGTAAAGACCAGCTCTGTGGAGTGTACGGCTTAAAGTGGTCCTATGGACAGATACTCCAATCTCCAATGTGGAGCTTTGCAGCTCCTTCAGGGTTATCTTTGGTCTCTTTGTTGCCTCTCTGATTAATGCCCTCCTTGCCTGGTCCATGAGTTTTGGTGGGTGGCCCTCTCTTGCCAGGTTTGTTGTGGTGCCATATTCTTTCCATTTTTTAATAATGGCTTTAATGGTGCTCTGTGGGATGTTCAAAGTTTTGGATATTTTTTTATAACCCAACCCTGATCTGTACTTCTCCACAACTTTGTGCCTGACCTGTTTGGCGAGCTCATTGGTCTTCATGGTGCCGCTTGCTTGGTGGTGCCCCTTGCTTAGTGGTGTTGCAGACTCTGGAGCCTTTCAGAACAGGTGTATATATATATATATATATATATATATATATATATATATATATATATATATATATATATATATATATATATATATATATATATATATACTGAGATCATGTGACACTTAGATTGCACACAGGTGGACTTTGTTTAAGTAGTTATGTGACTTTTGAAAGTAATTGGTTGCACCAGATCTTATTTAGAGGCTTAATAGCAAAGGGGGTGAATACATATGCATGCACCACTTTTCCGTTATTTATTTTTTAGAATTTTTTTAAACAAGTTATTTTTTTCATTTCACTTCACCAATTTGGACTATCTTGTGTATGTCCATTACATGAAATCCAAATAAAAATCTATTTTAATTCCAAGTTGTAAGGCAACAAAATAGGAAAAACGCCAGGGGGGGGGTCAATACTTTTGCAAGGCACTGTATACTGTATGGGTTGGGGTTTGGAATATTAATTTTTACTAGACATGATCAAGGTCACAGCAAGGTCAAATGTATGACAGTTTTCTTTAAATATGTTTCTTCCTATGTTAGCTCAGGATTTTTTTTTTCTTGGAAAAATATTTTCATATACAAATTAGTAAGTCATTTCAGTTATTCCTGTTGTTTTCTCTCATAGCTTGAGGCATGTCTAAATTGCTTGTTGATTGCTGCTAGTGAGGCATAATGTGATATACCATTTGGCTCTAATTACAGCTACAAGGCTTCTCAGATATGTCTTCATTACACAATGCAGATTACAGTAATCCCCCGTTTATCACAGTGGTTACGTTCCAAAACCGCCCGCGATAAACGAAAAACCGCGATAAATGGATGCCACCCCAAAGATTCTGTTTTATGTTTTTATGTTTAAAATTAAACAATTCCATATAAGTTTTTTTGGTCTATCGTGCTATCCATAAGAGACTGGGTAAATTAGCAAAACAAATTAGCTATGTGGCAAATGCAATTCCGCGATAAACCGGGGGCGTGAGATTTGAAGCAGAGGATTAATGTATTTGTGAATACCTTCCAATTAAACATGAAAGTCGGCATAACCATGCATTCATGAAATTACACATATTTATGGATCAGCCAACATATTCCCAATTAAGGCAAATTTAGTTTCAGGTTGTACCCATGTGGTCACTGTACTGGTGCAGTCTTACCATGAATATCTTAAGCAAACTACAAATGTAAAGTTTTAAGATATTACTGTTATAGTGGTTTGAAAGCTCACCTTCCAACCCGATTTGAGCATTCAAACATTCATAGTTGCATGTGCACTATGTGTGTTTTGTCTCAGACAAACAAACAAACAAAACTCTTACAGTTACTATGTGCATAAATGTAACCATATTTGCTCAAAAACCATACTGGGCTCAGCTATATGGATTTCTGTTTTTCTGACCCAATATCTCTTTCTTTTCACTATCTTCCTGCGTTGTAATCAAATTTCCAGAAATAGCATATTACTTTTATGGTGCTCTACTTTATACTCTGTTTCACCTTCTCTCTAATTTAAATACAGGAACATCTACACAAGATCAGAATAATATGTCATACTGTCATGTTAGTAACTGTACAAATGGGTGTAGCTAACCTATTAATGTTAATCTATCTAACAGCTTTGCTTGTTAAAACCCATCTGGTGGAACTGCAGATTTGTACACCTTAGTCTATTTCTGTCCAAGAAGTGTGAAACCCCTCCTAATGACCTATAATGAGTGATGATCCCATAGTCCCAGGTGTGTTTTTCCGTATATGTGTGTGTGTGTGTGTGTGTGTGTGTGTATGTGTGTGTGTGTGTGTGTGTGTGTGTGTGTGTGTGTGTGTGTGTGTGTGTGTGTGTGTGTGTATATGTAGATGTGTATGCATGTGCCTGTGTGTGGTCGGGGGGATAAAGATGGGGGTCATCAACCCTTTCTCCCTTTCCCTATTTGAAGGGCATTTTTATGCTCTGCTCTGTATTGGAGGTCAACAGGAAGTGATTTGAGTGTTGTATCTGTTTAAGAGGAAGCAGTGAAATTAGTTGTTATTGCTCTGAATAATATCATTTACAATGAGGAAAATGCTTCTATCTCTTATGGGTTTCTTACTTTTCTTTATACCAGCGGTCCCCAACCTTTAAGGTGTGGCAGATAAATACAACAAAATAAAATGATACGACCGGCATGAAAACTGGTATTTTATTAATATAATAATAAACGTGAATCCACTGTGTTGTTTTTTGTTCATTTTGCTCGCTTGGGGGTTTGAATTTAGCAGTAATGTATTATGTGTAAGCGGCTGGAGCCCCTTTAAGAAGGTAACGAATGTGGGTGAGAGATGTGACAAAGGCATCTTCACATGCATCAAGAGTGAGTCATAGACAGATGTGGAGGAGAGAATCCGGTTATTTTCCAAAATAAAAACTCGTTCTGAATCAGATAATAAATAAAACAGAAATAATGTAAGTCATGTATTCTTTCTGTGGAGCCCGGCACCAATTGACCCACGGACCGGTGCCGGTCCACTGGCCAGGGATTGGGGACCACTGCTCTATACCTTCTTTTTCTCTCTGCCTCTTTTATTTTATTATTCTATTTGCCTCTCTGTGCCACTCTTTCTGATTTCTCTCATTCTTCATTTATTATGCTTTTCTTTCTCTCTCTCTCTCTCTCTCTCTCTCTCTCTCTCTCTCTCTCTCTCTCTCTCTCTCTCTCTCTCTCTCTCTCTCTCTCTCTCACACTCTCTCCACCCACACCTTTTACACATTTTCTAGGTCTTCCCACAAGTGATGCTTCAGCTGACACACAAGTGTGTGTTTATGTGTGTTTATGTGTGTTTATTTGTGTGAGTGTGTGAGTGTGTGAGTGTGTGAGTGTGTGTGTGTGTGTGTGTGTGTGTGTGTGTGTGTGTGTGTGTGTGTGTGTGTGTGTGTGTGTGTGTGTGTGTGTGTGTGTGAGAGAAGAGAGAGAACAGTGAGAGGGTCTGTTATGTAAAAGTTCTCAGAATTACACATTGCATTCAAATATGATGGACATGGGACAATCCCAGAATTCTGTTCAATGGACCAACTATAATGGCCTAAACGTTCACCAAAATGCAGTTTAAAACTTTTATAAGTATAAGAATTGCTAAAAGTCTTATTTTTTTTAATTGTGGTATTTTACGCTTTTTCTTTCTTTTTTAATCAGGAAGGTGAGCGGCTGATGGTGGAGAAGCCGGAGCTGAGCTCCATGGTTCAGCAGAAGCTCAGTGAGATTCATGAGTGTTGGCTGGACCTGGAAAACTCTACGCAGGTCAAAGCACTGCAGCTGTTTGAGAACAACCGGGGGCATCAGATCAGTCAAAATTACACTCGGCTGAACGAGCGCGTGCAGCAGCTGGAGCTGCAGCTAAACCACTGTGACTACAGCCATGACCTCACCTCCGTCAACAAACAGCTCAAAAAGCTCCAGGTTTTATTTCAGCACTGAGAGATCACATGCTGTTACCTTTCACCTTTTGATTAAACATTAGCATGGGTTTTTGTTTGGCTAGTTTATGAGCACTTTAATAAGGATGTTGTTTTAACTAGGGCTGCAACTATTTTACTGTCATTGATTGTCCTAGGAAACCCTGTGGTGTGACCTTATTTAGGCTAAAAATACATTGAATGGAATTGGCAGAGCACTTATCAGCATGTTTTGACTCGATACTGTGAAATATGTGCTTGTTCATATGACAAAAATCACTTGTTAAACCATGCTTATTAATCACTGCGTATTGAGTTCTCCCAATTTATCTGGCTTTTTAGCTGTATCTTACTTTTATGGTCATATTTATCTTTTATTATTTATAAAAAAAGCAAAGCTCATGCTATTTTGGCCAAAAGATTACTAGTTATTATGACAAAAAGTCATAGGGTAAATTTGATGTAAAATGAACAGTTAGGAATGTTGTCTTTTTGTGTTATAGAGATGATATTTGGGTAAGACTTCTTTCCTAGTATTTGGTGATTGAAATGCTGCACAAAAATATATTTTAAATAGCATTGTTTTTTGGTATTTAATTGATTTCAACAATTTGGTTCATTAAAAAATAGATTTATTGATCTAATTAGTAGTCAAAATAATAATTAGTTGCAGGCCTAGTTTTTACAACGATCCTTCTTTTTCCTTTTTCTTCACATTTATTTAATGGATTTTAATTCCGTGCGAGCTTATTATTATGCAAATAGTTTAATATGAGTTTTTGATGTAAATTAAATTGACCTGGCTGGTTGTTGGTTTTTCTCTGACAGCATGGCGCTGCTTTACAGCTGATCTGAGTTCAGTTTGAGTTTCATTCCTCCATCCACATCCATCCATCAATCAATCCATCGGCGGTACTGTAGCACCTTTGATTTTTTTTTGTTGTGTTCATTTTCTTGCCTCTCTTTCTTTCATCGCTATTTTCTTTCCTTCTATTATATCTTTTATGTTTTCATATATTTTTCTTTCCTTTTTTAGTTTCCTTTGTAATTTATGCCAGTTCTAGTTGGGTCTATGAGTATACCTCCAGTGTGTATATCCACTTAACATATACACACATTATGTCTTAACTTTGTATTCGTAATGTATGATAAAAAAAGACCAATAAGGTAAAAATGATCCACTAATGTATTCCTGTACACAATTCCTTCCATGTTTGCGGAGAAAATGCCCCATGTCATAATGTTTTCTCCTTCATATTTCACCGCCCTCAGGATCATGGTTGTCCTGCTGCAAACCTGGCAAGATGAATTTTACCAGAATGTTCTATTTCTAATTTGTGTGATCAGAGTATGTAGGTAAAATATATATAATATATTTTATTTCGTCAATATATATATATATATTTCGTCAATATCCTTTTAGTTGCACATTTCTGTGCTTCTATTATATTTTAGATGGGTTTTCCCTGAGATATAGAGACTTAGATTGGTTGCGGTAAAGTTGCATACTCTTCTCTGTCTGTTGTTCTTACTGTTACTTTCAGGTCATCCTACAACTCTTATCAAGTGAATGCTGAGAAGTTCTCATACCTTCACTGCAGCTACTGTAGTTTGTGAATGAGTTGTAAAATCTTGCATAGTAAAGGATCCAGGGATGAGCAGATATGGTTTTTAGCTTTTTAGTGGGTGAACTTTTTACATATACTTGGACTGTATTTGGAGCCATGGCCTTTTAATTACAGTTTACAAACTTGAATCAGAGATTTTGGTGGCCGTCCATGAGTTTCTTACATAAATATGTTCATTTCTACTGACACAAATGGAGTAAACCTTAGTATATTAAGTTCACAATTTTTCTATGAGATCCAGGTCAGGCCTTTGTGATGGCCATACAAAAACTTTCACTTTGTTGCTTTTAAGCCATATTGTTAGGTATTCTGTGGGCCCATTGTCCTGCAGGATGACCCATTTAAGACCAAATTTAAGACTAACTTTCTGTGTGATGTCTGAAGGTCTTGCTGCAGTATTTCTACATAATCTTCCTTCCTCGTTATGCCACCCATGTTGCATCAGTCTTTTATCAGAACCCCTTTAAACAACTCATGATACATTCACATCTATGTAGACCCTTTTACAAATGTACTTAAGTATCCAAAGTACTATAATTTCTTATGGCTATAATGTTCCGATTGTCATGTTTGTCACAAGGCTCACAATTAATCAACTCAGTTTATGTGAAAAAACTCTAATGTTTCCCTTAGCACACTAAACTATTAGTAGAATGATACTGATTAATCAAACACTGATATCTATCTATCTAAAACAGAGCGCACGCTCTACCCTGATTGGTGGCTTAAACATGCTTGACTAGTTTTTTTTTTCACTCATATATAAAAAGGAACGACTGTAGGAACGTAAGACATTTGACTTTGAAATGTAGTGAAGTTAAAGTCTCCCCAAAGGGAAATACGTGAAAAGCTGCTTAAATTTACTTCCTTACTGTCCACCATTGGCCTGTACAAAAGACATTATGTGTGTACATTTGGAGTGGATTTATTTATTTATATTATATAATGTGCTTGTTTTACACATACAGTAGTTATTTAGTCCTTTTTTCTTTCTTTCTTTTCTTTCTTTCCTTCCTTTCTTAGCCATAGCACCTTTTGGCACTAGCTCGCTTTTCACTTTAATGGGTTGTTACAATTAAGCATTATTTTAGCCTTGGCTAAGTAAAAAAAAAAATATGACTAATTATTCTGCCCTCTCTCTCTCTCTCTCTCTCTCTCTCTCTCTCTCTCTCTCTCTCTCTCTCTCTCTCTCTCTCGCTCTCTCTCTCTCTCTTGCTCAGATGATGGAGCGACAAATGGAGGAGTGGTGTAATGAAGTGTGTGATCTGCAACTTCAGTCATCCTCTCTCCCTGAGGAGTGTGTGATGGCAGACTCGGTGTCTGTGCGTCAGGCTGAAGTAGAGGCACGGATCGTACGTCTCATCGAGCCTCTGAAGGAGAGACGAAGAGTCCTGCTCGCATCCAAAGAAGTGCACCAAGTGCGCCGTGACCTGCAGGATGAAATTGTGAGTTTGTGAGACACTTATAACAGCAGTCTATATTCTGAACATTTACAGCTAACTTGCTTCTATAATGTGGAGAGTGATCGAGCGAGCATTTGGTGTGTTTATCAGAAAGCCTGTTTCTCAAAGATGCAAAAATCTAATTGTTACAAATGGTACTCTTGCATCCTATACCTCTCCTTTAGCATTAACATATTGGTTTTTAACATTTGATTTACACGAATAATCAAAACGATTTACAAAAATCTTCTCATTAGTATATTGCATGCATTCATATATTTTTCACTGTAATGGGTTTGTTAACATTATTATTTTTATTATTATTATTATTATTATTATTATTATTATTATTATTATTATTATAAAGGAAAAAAATTGGATTCAATTATTATTATTATAAAGAAAATTAGCTCCAATTAATGCCACATTTAGGTTATAAAAAGGGGGAAAAACTGCTGGTAATAAACCCCTTACTTACTTGAGATGCAGTGGTTTTATGACAACACTTTGGAATATCAAACAGGATATGCAGTTGAAAACAAGATCAATGTAAAAGATACATAGATCATTTGCCACTTTTAAATATATTTAGAATGAAATGTGTGAACATGGTCATATTTGTGTGTTTTCAGCTTTGGGTGCAAGAGCGCATTCCACTCGCTATGTCACAGGAATCCGGGAGTAGTTTACAGGCTGTGCAGCAGCTCATGAAGAAAAATCAGGTAACTCTACACCCCCCCTTGGTCTCTTGGATTTAAAGTTATGAAGGGCACAGTCTTAAAGTCAAAGGCAATGCAGCCTGCTCATTTCTTTTGTCCTTACAAGGACAAATTTTATCCTGGGTATTTTTTGAATTGGATCTTTTTGACTTTCTCTTGGAACCACAAAAACTGACCGTGCAGCTTCCACCTGAGTGGAACACAGTGCTAGTGTTGAATATTGTATAGTGGCATATCACATTAGCAGATATCAGCACATTTCTAACAGCACAGTATGTTTCTCCCTTTCAGAACCTGCAAAGGGAGCTGGAGAGCCACCGGGGGCATGTGGAAGAGGTGATGGAAAGAGCGAGCCTGTTCTCATCAGTGCGCACGGCCGAGGCGGAGTGTGTGAGCGCGTTAATGGAGGATCTGCAAGGCCTATGGGCGGCACTGTGGGCCGAGACAGAGCATAAACAACAGCATTTAGACTCCATGTATCATGCTCAACAGTACTACAGTGACATTACTGAGGTGGAGGCATGGCTCAGCGAACAGGAGCTACACATGATGAATGAGGAGAAAGGAAAGGTAGTGCAGGAACAATGCACTGAGACACACCGTACATACATTTCACACAGAGCATAAAAACGTGTTTGCATGCAAGTGCATGTTCTTTCAGAAAAATAAAAATCAGTCAGGGCAGGAAACAATATATGTAAAAATAAAGATTTTCACACAATAAGTTTGGATATAAAGAACAGTAATAGTTGAGTGAACTGAATGTAAAACACAAGTGTTATTACTATTATAAACAGTTTAAAAGGAGAACTCATTCAAAATACAATTTGAAATAATAGAGGAGTATATACATGAGTGATGATGTGTGTGGGTTTTTTTTGTGTGTTTTAATTATTTTTTTGTGGTAAAATGCCTAACAAATAAGAGCTATTGCTCACAGATTACAGACTGGCTGCCAATGATATATCTTGGCATGTCAGCACTGCTATGCCTGTAAAAGCTCTAAGCATAACATCTTTTTCTTCTGTCAGGATGAAACGAGTACGCTGCAGCTGCTAAAAAAACAGTTATCTTTGGAGCAGTCAATCGAGGATTATGCTGAAACCATTGGATTATTATCACAACAGTGCAGACAATTACTGGAGCTCAGCCATCCAGACAGGTGTGTGTTTGTACATCTACCTGTTTATACCTTTTTTTAAAAAGCTATATGAAACCAGAAAACAAAACAGATGCCCTAAATGAAAAATTGTGATACAGGGTTAGATATGCAAAGTGACTAATCTTCTCCAGCGTCAGATGTGTACCGTGAATGCAACACACACACAGGCAGAGATGGCTAGATAAACCCCAAGAAGGGCAGTTCAGTGATTGTGTAGTGGAATATGGACGTACAGTAGAAAAGATTGCGTAGACTTTTGGTGTACCAGGTGTGTTTCATTATGTGGATCTTATAAGTTTGACAAAATGACAAAAATGCACAACCCAAATTTTTATTCTGGCTGGTCCCCTATTGGCAGTCTTGAGGATTTGTGTAAATAATTCTCTTTTCATAAAGATGTATTACAGGAAATGATTAGGTTAAGAATACAAAAATTCAGATCATATATTTGTAACTATATGTTTCCATAAATTTTGTGATCTCACAGACTGGAACAGGAGTTCATGGAAATATGTGTATGTGTTTAATCCGCAGTGATCAGATCAGTAAACGCCAGTCTCAGATCGACCGGCTCTACGTGTCATTGAAAGATTTAGTGGAAGAAAGGAAGTGCCGGTTGGAACAGCAGTACTGGCTTTTTCAGCTGCACAGAGAGGTGGAAGAACTTGAGCAATGGATTGCTGAGCGAGAGATCTCAGCCAGCTCTACCGAACTCGGGCAGGACTATGAACATGTCACGGTAACACTGCAGCAACAAAAATAATGTTCTCAGCAGTTACAGTACAGTAAAAGAATAATAGCTAGTGCATCCCTAGAGTATATGCATTTTTTTTTATATTTCCCATTCACTGACTTTCTGTTCTGTATGTCTGCAAGAATTACATGAAAAAAAGTTCGAGCCCCTCAAGACAAATTACATATTTTGTTGGTTTCTAAAGTGAAATCAAGCAAGCGCATCCACTCCAAATAACACACATTCCAAAGTGTAATGAACAGGTATTTTATATGTGAATAACTTAAATAATAGAAACAAATTAAATTGTAATTGTGGAATATAGGAAATTGAGCTTTTTAATCTTGAACAAGCTCCTCAATATTAGGACTTGTTAGGTAAGTTAAAAATTGTTGTTAGAAGTAAGAGTTCCAGCATGTAACAATTTCTGTGATTCTTCAAATCTTTTGATAACATTAAAGGCCAAAAGCTCTTCTAAGCAGCTGGTAATAGAACTGAAAATAAAGCAAAAAAGTTATCAGCATGCCACAATTTCCAAAAGGAAAACTTTGCACTTTAAAGGAAGATCTGGAAGTTCCATTAGAATTACCTATATGCTGGTTAGATAAGCAAAACGCTAAGCATAATACAACAAAGATCTGCGGGAATTAAATTCGGAGTGGTGTAGCACTATTCCACCCTGCAGCACTGGACAAACAAGATCGGCATGGAAGAATCATCAGCAGAAAAAAACATTGTGACTTCGTCACAAAAATCAGTATATACAGTGTGAAGTATGCAAAAAAACACATCTAAATAGGCTTGAGGCATTTTGGGAACAAGTGCTATGGCCTGATGAAGTAAAAATGGAACCTTTTTGCATACAATGGTATATCATAAGAGCAAAGTCTGACATGATCACGTTACTGATTTATGAATAATACATTGAGCCATATAACAAAGACCATTGTAATAGTCTATATAATGACTGATGCTTTTGTTCAGATCCTACAGGAAAAGTTCACTGAGTTTTCCTCAGAGACAGGAAATATGGGTCAGGAGCGAGTGATGGCTATTAATCAGATGGTGGATGAGTTGATTGATTTTGGACATGCAGATGCCGCCATCATTGCTGAATGGAAGGATGGGGTAAATGAATCATGGGCTGAACTGATGGAGCTGATGGAAACCAGAGCACAAATGCTTGCTGCTTCACACCAGCTTCACAAATTTTTTTCTGACTGCAGAGAGGTAAATTCTGGTTTCCCAATACTTTTGTCAATGTAGTGTATTATATTGTAGTGGATATGGTTTATGTATCAATAAAAGTGTTAATGGTTGTAATGGATAAACACTGGAAATAGAAATTTGTCTAAATTCATTGTGTATGTCACAGGTGATAACACAGATAGCTGACAAACACCGCAGATTACCCGAAGTGCGAGAGTGCCAGGATGGCACAGTAAACACTAGCTCACTTCAGAGACTCATGAGCACATTTGAACATGACATTCAGCTGTTAGTTGGACAGGTGAGTCTAGGAAAGGTTTTTTTTGTTCATCATTTATTGCGAATGCTGCTGACAAAATCTTAAATGCTGCCTGGTAGTTTGTACTGTATATGTATTCCTGTTTCTGGGTGTTGTGTCTTCTTTACTTAGGTGAGACAGTTACAGGAAAATGCCGCTCAGCTTCGTACCGTTTATGCAGGAGAGAAGGCAGAAGCCATCGCCATGCAGGAATATGAAGTGATGCGAGCATGGAAGGAGCTAATCATGTCCTGTGAGGAATGCCGTGTGCAGATAACCACAGCATCAGATAAACTGCGATTCTTCAGCATAGTGCGTGATCAGTTGATGTGGATGGAAAGCATCATCTGCCAGATAGGGACAGGAGAGAAACCCAGGTGCAGCAAGAGAGCATACATACTTACATAAAGAAAAGAAATGTGCATTTATCTGCATAAAGTTAAATAGCCATTTATACATACATTATTTTTTTTTTCTTTGTTATATAATACAGTGTTACATAGATTGGCAAAGATAAATGTCATTTAAAAAGTGAAAAGTTTAATATTCACAATGTTCGGCTTATATCACACTTACTGATTACAGCCAAAACCGATTTGGCTGCAATCGATAAACATTATTATATTTCTAAACATAACATTTCTAAACATAATACTATAATGTAATAAAGCAGCCATATTAAATATTGAGCAGCTAGAATTTTCTGCAGTAGTTTTCCTCCTTTTTTACTACATCCAACACCATCATTTCATGCTGAATTAATAAAGCATTAGATATGACCTATCCCTGCTATTTTACACAAGTTTTAGATAGAAAATATTTTTTATGAGCTTTTGCTTAACAATATCACAATACTAAAAAGCCAGTTTTTGGAGTATGCATGGAAATCATTTTGGATGAGATGTTTGCTACATAAACCTTGTCACTTGTAGACTAGTTGCTCTATATTAGTAACCAAACAACAATCTTCTGATTAATTCTTTGATAAATTTTACCACACAGATAGAAGTGGTAAAGCACCACCAAACTTCCATTGATTGGCCCTTGAGCAAGGCCCCTAACTGTTCAGTTGTATAAATGCGATAATTATAAAGCACTGGATAAAGGCATCTGCCAAATGACTTAAATGTAAATGCAAAAACCAAATCCAGCAGTGGTAACAATGCAGTCATATAATAACAATAAAGACTATCCATTTTCAAAACCCAAAGGTTACAAATATGCCTAAAGTGGTAAAAGAATGCCACCTAAAACAAAGGCGTCTAGTGTTTAAAATGCAATAGGGCACCTAAAAGTTTCTTTCATTTATATAAAAGCACACAAATGATTCCCTTTACAAGAATATGAGAACCAGAAAAATAGCTATATCCTTGTCCAAGTCTGAATTTGATCTTTTTTAGTACACCCTGCGCCTAAAATGCCACTGGTCTGTGTACTTGTTTCTCTCTCGGTGGTCTTAGATCTAATTATCTGCTTCGTTTTTCAGGGATGTCTCATCTGTCGAGGTGCTCATGAATTACCATCAGGGCCTCAAGAGTGAAGTGGAGGCACGAAATAAGAACATGGTGCAGTGTATAGAAATGGGAAAGACACTGCTGGCTACCAGAAACCAAGCATCAGATGAGGTAACAGATAACGTTTTAAACATTATAATGAGTTAATTCCTAAAGACAGTGTTGGATTTGAGTCAATTCTCATTTCTGATCAGAAGTTTAAGTTTATAACCTGCAATAAATGTAAATGTAATGCAAATGAATACACTATATTGCCAAAAGTTTGCAGACACCTGGTCATAAGTATGCTATGTGATTTTTAAGCATCACATTACACATTTAGTTAAACTTTGCTCTTTTAATTCCCTCCATTTTTCTGGAAAGATGTTCCACTAGATTTTAGATTGTGCTTGTGTACATTTGTGTATATCAGCCATAAGGGTGTTAGTAAAGGCAGGTACTGAAGTAAATGAGGAGACCTGGGGTGCAGTCAATGTTCATCCCAAAGGTGTTTAGTAGGGTTGAGATCAGAGCTCTACTTCAGGCCACTTAATATCTTCCTCTCCAAAGCATGTAAACCATATCTTCATAGAGCCCACTTTGGGCACAGGGGCATTGCAATGCTGGAACAGGCTTGGGTTTTCATGTTTAAGTAAACAAACAATTTAATTATACCGCATTTAAAGGCATCCTATACAATTGTGTGCCTCCAGCTTTGTGGTTTGGAGAAGAATCACATATAGCAGAAAAGGTCAGGTGTCCCAATACTTTTATCCATATAGCGGATATAGGCTTAACTGATAGGAGGGGCAGTATTATTTACAGCAATATCCATATAAAAACAAGGTACAATAAAAAAAACAAGACAATATGTTCATAATTTGAACCACAAAACAGTATTAGAATTACATTATTTGGTGGTGTAAAATTTCACTGTCAGCAAGAATGAATATATATTCTACTGTTATTGTTTTATTTTTGCACTGCAGAAATGTTTAATACCATGATTATAGTGATCCTTAATGTGGAACATTAACATTGGGGAATGTCTTCAACTTAATGACATCACTTTGTGTTGTAGATTAAAGAGAAACTGGAGAAAGTTTTGGCCAAGCAGAGAGAGCTGACAGAGAAATGGGATAAACACTGGGAGGAACTACAGCACAGTGAGTCATTACACCATAGAGTAATAATAATAAACAATGTATAAATGTATACCTTCAACTCTCTCTACCTCTCTTTCTCTGTTGCTACCACTTCCCTGTCTGTGCGTTTTTGTCTGTATGTTTCCTTCCACTGTCTCAGTGTTAGAAATTCATCAGTTTGCTCAGGAGGCAGTGGTCGCAGAATCCTGGCTTTCATCTCAGGAGGCGTTTTTGTTCAATCAGGAACTTGGTCGCAGCGTAGATGAAGTAGAGCAGCTCATTCGCCGTCATGAGGCCTTTAGAAAAGCAGCTTCAACCTGGGAGGAAAGATTCAGCTCGTTACGCCGCCTCACTACGGTGAGCTCAAACAAACCAAGCAAAATGGCAATGTATACATTGGTTTGCATTATATATAATTTGAAATAAATGTACTTTTGCTTTTTTTTTTTTTTTTTTCATTTTAGCAGCAACAATATTTACTTTTAACAATATTTGGAATTATCTTGCTATTGCTATTAGCAACCTTTGGGTTGAGTGGTAATTCGGGTCGCGGGGGCAGCAGTCTAAGCAGGCATACCCCGCCTTTGACTGCTGCCCAATCCTCACAGCACCGCCCCTTACGGTCCCTCCTGCAGGTGGTGAGCCCACGGGAAGGCGGCCCCACGTCACTCCGACGTCACGGACCTTGATATTTCCCTCGTAAGGGACCCCCGGAGCATAGAGGGTTAAGGGCCTTGCTCAAGGGCCCAAGAGTGGCAGCCTGGCGATACCGGGGCTCGAACCACAGACCTTCCGATCGGCAACCCAGCGCCTTAACCGCTGGAGCCACCACTCCCCCTTTTTAATTGTTCCTTAAAGTTAGGCATTAAACAAAGCCGGCTCTTATTAAACAAATAGAAAAAAATTGCAAAAGTTCAACATACACACGGGTGACAAATTTAAGCCAAACCAGTTTCTTGACTAAGGTGCTGAAACACCACAAGCCTCATAGATTCATAGATCTTACCTGTCTATGAAGCTGATCTTGAGTGAGGAAGAGTTTGAATATTTATTAACTAGGTTGGAGTTTTGATGATGGTGTTGAAGAGCACTTTCCAACAAATCAATTTGAAATTTTGCACAGGTGTATGAATATGAAAGCCACAGCATATAAATATTAAAACCATTCACTGAGCCTTCATGAGGTTGGGAGTGAGGGTAATTCTGGAAGGCACCACTCCCATCAGGGCAGAAATGTTTCATCACAGCATAAAAGCGACCAGTTAGAATAATTGATTTGGGGTCGAGCATTCAAGCCTTTCCTATTCTCATGGTGTATTCATGCACTCACCAGCTTGTCAATAATATGAAAAATTGACATATGAATTAGGTTGCTCCCTCAATTGTGTAATTTGGATGGGTTATCTAAGGAACCTTTAGTGAGGGTATATCCATCCATCCTTAGTACATGATCTTGCTTTTTTCAAATAATTAGACCAATAACAGCATTCGTATATCATCTCTCTCATGCAGGTGGAGAAGATGAAGGCAGAACAAAGTAAGCTGCCTCCAACTCCATTGCTCGGTCGTAAGGTTTTTCTGGACCCTCAGGATTCATCTCCAGCACGTAGCAGCCCTTCATCCCTTCACAAACAGACTATTTATGAGCAGGGAGACTATTGCAGTGAACGAAACGTGGCTCAGGCATCGCCACCACTTGCATCTCGGAGACTTGGCTCAACAGTCTTAAATTATACACCAATTGTTAGTGGTCCTGCCACATTGCGAATTCAGGAGGCAAGAAACACTGGTGTCTTGGGGGTCGCTGCAGGCCTTGGAACGGCCACAGACCATAAAAGCACTCAGATCAAAACAGTGCACCCCATTAAAGACGTGAACGTAATGGCGGAGGTGGTGCTTCAGGAGCCGGGATGCAGTGGAGGCAGTCGCATAGAATTGCAGGTGGAGCAGCAACGCCCTCATGGGAAGGACTTGCGTGTTGAACGTCAGCTTTCTAATGAACAGCTGATTCAGGCAAGAAGAGATGAGCTTCCTCAAGAAGTGTGGAGGGAAAGGGCAGAGAGAGAAAAGAGGCTAGAGAGACAGACTTCCAGTGAACAGGAAGTATTCGAAACTCGGCGAAAAGACAGACATCGGCTTGAGAAACAAGAAAGCAGCGAACATGAGACGGCAAAAGAACCATCAGATAGACGATCAGGAGGAGGGTGAGACAGCAGAGTATTACATTTCCATATCACCACAGTTTAATTGTAAATGAAGCTCAGCAGCATCTGATTTCAGTTGTATCATCATGCACCACTTTTAGCTCACTGTGCATATAACATTCGTTTTTTTACACTAGCTTTGTAGCGTCTCTGATTACAAACACAACAGCACTTTTTAGAGTGACAGAAAGTTTTTTCTTGTATGGATGAACTTGAAAGCCAATTTGCAAATCAGTTAATTAAAGAGCTGGACTGACTGACGATGGAGATGTGTTGTGATGACCTCATCGTAACTTGAAAATATCATATAGTTGAGACATTAAATTCATTAAATTAATTAATGAAATACATTTTGTGTATAATATATATAGTATTGTTAAACCTTAGTTAATCAAATGACAATTTCTTAATTTCTTAATTAACTGCAGAGAGAAACGGTCTACCTTAGCTGACATCGTGGAACAGCTTCAAGAGCGAGAAGCTGCACAGGTGAATTCCCGTTATGTTTAACATTTGTGTGTATGGGTTTGTTCGGTTCGTAATTGCATACATACCAACTGGAACATGCATACTAATTGGAAAACTGGTACACCAACTTAATTAAGCACTTATCCAATGAGCCAGTCATGCAGCATAATACATAAAATTCTGGTGCAGGTCAAGTGGTTCAATAAATGTTTACCTCAAACAAACAAAAAAATCTCTTTGACTTTAATTGTGACATTGCTTTTGGTACCAGTTGGGCTGGGTATTTCAAAAACTGCTGATCTCCTGGGATTTCACACAAAACACTCTATTGGCAATAGTGTATTTATTGATATAAGATACAATTATTTAATTACATTCTGCTTTTTTTTTTGCTTTGAGTGAGTCTGTGCCAATGATAGCATCAGATTCTGTTGTAGTCTGCTCTGTATCTTCTGCTGTTGTAGCCTGCACTGTGTTCTGTGTTCTGAGATGCTTTCTTGCTCACCAGTGCTTATTTGAGTTTGATTTATTCTCTCCTCTAATCAGTGTGATTATTTTCCTCTGATTTCTCTCATCAACAACATGTTTCAGACTGCAAAACCTCTTTACACAGGGTACTGTTTAATTTTTACATAATTCTGTGTAAACGCTAGAGACTAGTACCAAAAACCATGCCATGAATAATATCACAGAGAAAAAGTTTTCCTCATTCTAATGTTTTATGTGAACATTAACTAAAGCTTTTGACCTGGATCTGCATGATTTTGTGCATTGCACAGCATGATTGGCTGATTAGAATACTGCATAAATGAGGGACTATTTTATGCAGTGCATCTGGAAAGAATTCACATCGGTTTCACTTTTCCCACATTTTGTTATGTTACAGATATTTCCAAAATGGATTAAATTCAGTATTTTCCAAGGTAATTTTAATCAGTCTTTAATGAGAAAGAGGCAGGGGGAAAAACACATGTCAAAAACAGAGCCGAAAAAAACAGTCCAAAAATCCAAAAGCCAGCAAACAGGATTACTGGAAAGTCATGCACGTCCTTGAGCCGGGACATGGGGAAGGTCGGGTGCCAGTGGCAGACACAGTGGAACTTGAGGCAGACCGCCACCTGGTAGAATGCCTTGGAGGTCGGGTAAAGCCAGATGAAGCATGGTGGCTGTCCCCAGGGCCCTCTGTGGAGGTCTGGAGCGGAGCGGAGCGACACCCTCTCTGCAACCCTCTGTGAAGCTTGGGAACAAAGCATCAAGAACCATCTCAAGGATTATCAGTGGAAAAAGGATGCACCTGAGCTTAATTTTGAGTGTCATGGCAAAGGCTGTGAAAACTTATGAACGTGAATTTTTTTTTTTTCCGTTTTTTTTTTTTTTATGAAGTTGCAAAGATTTCAAGCACACTTCTTTTATGCTGTAATTATGCGCTAATGTTTGTACAATTTTAAGGAAAATAATGAATTTAGTACATTTTGGAATAAGGCTGTAACGGAAAAAGTGAAATCATTGTGAATACTTTCCGGATGCACTGTATAATCTGTGTGCTACAATAATATACATTAAGTACCATATGCTATAATATATAAATATATAATTGTATAGTTATATAATTTGTAAATCTAGGCTAGAATGCATTATAGTGTTATAATACATATATACAAAATTCATTAAAATGTCGTTAAAATAATAGGCTCGAGGGGAAATTCCTCGCGTTCCAAATGGAGTTCCAGAGAAGTCGCGTCTGGATCGACCCCGAGCTCGAGACCGACCAAAACCACGCAGGCGGCCGCGGCTCAAAGATGGTACACAGGGCGAGACGCGACGTTCGCGTTCTGCTCCTGCCCAGAGCAGCTCATCTGTCCCACAACCACCTTCCCATCATGCTCAGCGTGAGGGTTTCCTCTTCCGCAAGTTAGACATAGAGAGCCAGAAGAAAAGCTCCAACAGGTGGGGCTAATTTAACTTAAAGCCTGTGGGCATGAACATAACTAAGCATGCTACTGACCTATTGCTCCAGTTATGCCAGTCAGGGCTTAGCATGATTATCCTGTATGCTAACACCAAAATAGCATCCACTAGTGCACCAGTGCTTGGTAGTTTGTCATTTTTTCTAAAACATTTGCAATGAACAAAAAACTGACTAGTTAAGAAAATATTTTATTTTGTCTGCACTATGTTTCATGTTTGAATAGCTTGATGTAGCTATACCTAATTTAGACCCACTTGCAGTACTATATACAGTAGTGTGCCATTAGCACAGTTTGCATCTTGCATGACATCTTGATGCTAGCTGTTAGCATCTTTTGGCAGAAGACGAACAGCTGCTGCTTTTTTGATTCCACGGCTTGTAAGGTACGGTACAGAGCAAATATTGGTGGTTCCCACCCCTTCAACACTTTGCCTCTGAGGCCAAGCAGCATGTGAGCTTCATTCATTAACTAGCCTGTTATACAGATTAAATACGGCTGTCTTTTACTTTATGCCTGTATACATAAAATTATATACTTGCATAATGAGTGCTTCTTAAAGTGTTTTCCATCCAGATGTTTTACGAATAAAAAGAACAGCTTATTCAATAGTCATCCTTTGAAAATTATGAACAGTACCAATCTCCAACATGTCTCAACACCAATAATGCTGATTTGTGCATCAAATCAAAGTCTACAGGTTTCAGTGTTGTTTCACTTGATGTTCTTATTTAGAGAAACTTGAATAGCAACTAATTTTTTTTATAGTGTATCAGAAACAGATCCTCTGCAATTTGTTGCCGTGTATTGGTGGAATGTTATGTCTAGTGGGCACAAAATTTCACAAAACCTTTTTGGCAATTTGTAGATCATAGTGTATGTTTGTATCGACTAGATACTTAAAGGTCATGTAAAGGTTTGCATTAGGACATCATTCAGCATCCACATTCCAATACGTACCTACAATAGTTTCTGCAATTTAATCATAATGTTTTCTGCTGTGCACAAACACACTACTAATGTAAAACATTTGGTAATGTTTTTAACGATTTGTAATGATGATTGTAGTGGAAACCATAAGAATTTCTAATACGGTTTCTGTTTTTTTATTTATTATTATTTTTTTTTTTATAAACTTCACAATCTGTAATAATCCCACAAGATCAACAAAAATGTAAAACCCTGTACATTCCAAAACCTTTGTTTATGGAAACCCTTTACTTGTGAGGTTTCAGTCAATGTGCTTTTATGATCAAAACAGATGGATGGAAAATGGCATAGAAAATGACTTTCTCACGGCAGGTAGTCTCACAATAGCATTAATATGATCGACGCATCATCATTGCTTGCTTGTCCTAATCAAAAATCTCTTCCCTTTCATGTTTGTTCTATGCTGCTGGCTGATCTCCTGCCTCTTCACAAAGGTAAGTTACAGAAGTACAGCAATGTAAAATGGTGATTTTCTTCACAGCAGTCTGATCGCTCTGTTAAGGATATATCCTTCACTCTTTTAGCAGGTGAGTAATAGTTAGATACATGTTTGGATACTAACATTTGCTTGTGTTTTCTTATTTTTACATTTTGCAGCAGATCTTGGGTGAACCTGTACTGCATACTGAATAAAGGCGAACTTGGTTTCTTTAAGGACTCAAAGAATATAACATCTACGTACAACAATGAACCACATCTTAGTCTAAGCAGCTGTTCCTGTGACATCAACCTTGGCTACAAGAAGAAGAAAAACGTCTTCACAC
This sequence comes from Silurus aristotelis, assembly GCF_946808225.1. Lineage (NCBI taxonomy): Eukaryota > Metazoa > Chordata > Actinopteri > Siluriformes > Siluridae > Silurus > Silurus aristotelis. Next base: position 20,545,717 of record NC_139583.1, read on the forward strand.
TTAAGTAAACAATTGAGGGCGCAGATTTCGATATTAACACCTAAAACGTAAAAATACAATGCAGACATGAATCCTGTAATTTACAAAGTAAATAATACGAAGTTCTAGGGTAAGGGTTAGCTAACCCTAGTTAACACTACTGATGTGGGTGTTTAACAGGGTTTAGGTCAAGTACAGTATATACTAAAATGTAAATAAGTGCCAGGTTTTACAGTAAGAAATAAGTTTTTGTAGTATTTGGCATTAATAATGGCATTCTATTTATTTTTTTTAATCCCAGAACTAAAGATGGGAGCGAGTTCCTGTTCCATGCAAAAGATGAGGTAAGATTGTTGGGTCCTAAATCTCACTCTGTACACTACTTTGGTTAGTTATAAAAACTTCCACTGGACCACTGAAATCCAACTCACTGCAATGTGTTAATTAATTATTACATATATAGAGATTTGCCACTAGTATTGAATACTTTTACATAAGAAAACATGGTACCACATACAAGCCAGACATCATGTGGCAGAGCAAAAGCTTTTTCATGGCCACCCTAGAACTGAAGTATAATTTTGGGGGAATGTGTCTAATTTACTGACTTCCTGCAACTTGTTTAGAAATGAACATGTTCTTTATTTTTCACCCACGCTTCCATTGTGATTTAAATATCACATATTAGTGAACTTATTGGAATTTCTTAGTGTCAAACTTTTTAGAACCAGGATAATACATGCATGTTTGCTTGAACACTGTGTTCTATTAAAAATTATTTCGGCAAATTTAAATGAAACCTGTCCAATTGATAAAATTCTTATACAGTGATATTTATGCCTATTTCACATGGATTAAAAATGGTTACACGGTGATATTAAAATGTTTTAGTTTTGTAACACGCCAGCAGATGGCAGCACAAGGTTATGCGCACACTCATAGGGAGCACTGACCTTCATAAGTCTGTGTGCCAAAAGACATTGTCCCGAGTACATCGGGAGCTGTGCAACTGGTGCTATTCTGACCACGTGTTCACACCCCTGCAATTTTAGCATGGATAGCAAGAAGGGGCCAATGTGAAATTGTAAATGAAACTGGACAAATCTACAACAAAGACATTTGCTGGTTTTCCATAAACTGCATATTTTCCCCTTTATTGTGATATATAGCAACCACTAAAATCTAATTCAAAACAAATAGCATTCCACATTTTGTTATGTTACAGACATATTCCAAAATGGATTATATTCATTATTTTTCTCAAAAGTCTACAAAAATACCCCATAATGACAATGTTAAAGAAGATTGGTTGAAATCTTTGCAAATTTATAAAAATAAATAAATAAATAAAATCACACGTACATAAGTAAATGTAAACTTTATTTTCGTTGAAAGACCCTACCTTAACATGAATAACAATTTATACACTCTTAGCATTTGGACCATTAGTTTCTATGAACATTTAGCAAAAATATTTTACCTTGCCTGTTGTAAAACACTTGTAAAACAAAGGTGATCTTCATTAGACCACCAGAGCAGTTCAAAATGATTTATGTGTCATGACTGGGTAGGCCAAGCAATGATTGATAACAACTGTTTGCAGTTTAAATAACGCTTGCAGAGCTTGTATGTATGCTTTAGGTCATTGTCTTGTGTAATTGTTTAAATTTAGCCACTTCCCTGACAGAATTGCATGGATAAAGTGTGGAATTGTAACTATATTGGTTCGGTATTTTTTCCTTGGTCAAAACAACCCAAACCATTAAGCTTAAACCTCTATGTTTGACTGATGGTGTATTTTGCATTCTGTTAACATCTTCTCTCCAGTTCTCTGTCCTAAGTAAGTTTGGTTGTGTATTTGCAATAGCTAAACATCTAACTAGTTTGTTAGTTTGGTAGTTAATGTAACATTAAACAAGCTATTTCTTACATAACCTGAATAGCTTTCCACCAACTTGTGTAAGCTTTTTAGGTGTCCTTTCACTAAAATTGTCATCTAAACTGCAGCATGGTGAATAAAAAAATCTGATTTCCTTTTGTTTCTGTTTCCAGGATGATCTGAAAGCCTGGATCTCAAATATCAACATGTGTATTGGTGAACATGAGGATATCACTAAATGGGGGCAGTCACATCCAACTACCTCATCAACAGACGAGGGCACACGGAGGGAAGGCAGCAGGGCTGAGAAATCTGACCGAGCCGATAGGGGCTCTGAGCGCTCGGACAAGGGTGAGAAAATGGAGAAAAAGAGCGGGAAAAAGAAATGAAGCAATGATCCAGGAACTTTTTGACAATTTGTATTGTGTAACACTGGAAGTTGGATGTGACACTAAAATTGAAGGGAAAAAGAGAAAATGCTGCACTCTTGCTCTCTCTCTCTCTCTCTCTCTCTCTCTCTCTCTCTCTATCTCTCTCTCTCTCTCTCTCTCTCACCCCCTTTCTGATTTCTGCCATCTAAGTGGATTTATTCTGAAGCACTGATGCAACAACTAGAAATTTTCACTATCAAGCGGTTCTTTGGGAGGCCAAACAAGGATTAATCCAAGAGATGATAAACTGAGCTTATTCTAGTTCTTTTTATTATAATTTACATATCTGTTTAATGAAAGTTTTCAGTTCTTCATATACATTAAAAAGATTCCTGGTAAATTAAAGCACCTGGACATGTCTAATCATCACTTTGAAACTGCTAGACATTTAAAACTTTGTTTAAATGAGTCATATCAGTGTCTATTCACATCTTACCTACTGATGAAAATAGAAATATGCCAAATGTTAATTTGCTCTTTTATATAAAAAAACGTATTTAATGTTTTTTTTTTGTTGTTTTTTTTTTTTATCTTCTTGACACTTTGTACACCCTAACAGCACTGATTGTGTGATTATCGAGCATGAATTATATACCGGCATACATTTATAGACTGAGAACTTAAAGGTATTTATAAAATATAGACAATAGCCATGCAGGGGACTGTAAAGCCTGAAATCTGCCTTCCAATACTGCTTTTAACGCCCTCGTAAACATCACCTAATGAGCCTGCATTTGCACTGTGGGGTTGAAAGATGTGTGTAGGTCACATTTTTTGCTCAACAGTGAGAACAATGTAGCTGAAGTGATTTTCTTGGAGTTTTACACTCTATGCACACTGGTTAGCATGGTTGTTTTGGAAACAGTCTGTTACTGTGTAGAGTTTTATTGGCTAGCTATCTACCCAGTAAAACTAGCATGCTAACTAGTGAATGTGAAACAGATACTAAAAAATATGGAAAATAGAAATCATTTTCACTGTGGTTTCTATCATTTATTTACTCTAGTCTACAGCAAACTATGCTAAAATGGTTTGTTTACTGTTATCAGCTAACCAGCTACAGGACCATGCTAACAGTTCACTGGCTAGTAGAGTAAAGTAACAACTTGAGCTGCCATGTACTGTACAAATGTAAGGATTTGAGGGATCGAAGTCAACCTAAACTCAGACAATCAAACTTTAGATTTTACAGTTTTATAGTTTATATGTATCAACAGTTCATCCCCCATTTTGAATAATAAATTAATAAAGTGTGTCACGCAGTGCAGAAATGCCTTCTGGGGTACATTTTGGCCCTGAAGCAATGTTCCCAATTGAATAGTTAAAATTTCTCATTTAAAGGTCATCTAACAAACATCACAAATATCAAATATCAAGGAAAGGAAAGATGTTATGGGCACATTAAAAACAGGATTGGAGCAGGTGTGTTTATTTTTGCTATGTTGTTTTTGAGAATAAGCCACAGCATTAATAAAAATGCCCTTTTCCTGTTTCAGTGGAACAAGGAAGTGTCTGAATTCCTTACAAAGGTCATCACTTCCTGTTTCAGTGTTTCAGGGGGAAAAAAAAAGTCACGTCTTTGTCTCCCTAAAGTCCACCGTAACGTATGTTCAGACTGGAATAATACGCTGAGCGTGTGTGTGTGTGTGTGTGTGTGTGTGTGTGTTTACATCATCCAGGTATTGAGAACTCAGGCATTTGATTTTAAACCCTGTAGTCTTCCTTGTGTCACACTCACACACGTGTGTGTGTGTGTGTGTGTTTTATGTGTGTTAAACGTGCACATCAGTATTTTTTTTTTATCTGTTGCAGTATTCAGGCACTGCATGAGAATAAATCTTTCTTAGTACATGTATCTTCTTTGCTTCTCATTCTGTGTGGATTGTTGATTTTTTTTTTCTGTTTAATGTTAATACTAGAGGTGTCTGTGATCCAAAATGGGTGTGTCATGATTGTGTGTCACTTATTTAGGAAGTAACTAGGATGTTATAAGAATAGTTAGATGTGCTACAGTGTCCTGTTGTGTCTTTTTCCCTAACACACCTGACTGCATAGATCAATTTATGTACACTTCATGAGGATATATTGAGGATTAAAATGTTATAAAAGGTGGGTTAATAAGCATAAATGTTGGACTAGGTATTTTAGAGTATGGAAAATGCAAGAATTTAACAGTGGGTTTAAATGAGGAAGGGGGGGTGTTAGGTCAGCAATGTAGTGTACACAATCTAGTGTCTTCCTGCTCTAACACACTCAAACACATCCATTTTATCCTCATGAAAGTGTATTAATGACTAGACATGTGTCATCAATTATACTTTCAGTAACAGTTTAACTTGTGCAGAAATTCTACTTAAAGAGTATTAAGCAAAATATGTTGTATGTGTGTATAGATGTAATATCAGTACATGTCTAATACATAGTTGATGAGTTGGATCTTTAAGATAGGGTTTACTTTGTTAGGGTATGTTTATTTTTGTTAGTTTTCTTGTATCACTTGTTAGCTCAGTCAGTCACGCAGAAATTAATAAAATTAAATCAGAATAAATGTGCAAAATCTGAGATAGACACTCCCCAACTCACCACAAAACACTCACGCACTCAACCAGATGCTACGTTATTTACTTTATCCATAGTCTGAACTGACTCAGGTTTAATCCTATGCGTGTTAAGGATTTTAAAGGTGTATTGTAGTACTTGGAGTGTATTAAATCAGTGATTCCCAGAACTTCTGTTCTGATTCAACACACCCGATTCAGCTCATCAATTCATTAACACACTTTCATGAGGATAAGACATCAGTATATAATGTGTAATGAGGGGTATATAGTATTATATAAAGAACTGATTAGTATTAGATCAGGAAACATACACTGTTTATTAAGATGTATTGCAAAGATTACATGTGAAGAAACATCAGTTAAATTATTTGCACTGAACAGCTTCTTGTTTTTTTGGTGTCTGATACCAAAGGCAACTTTGAATACATTTCTTTCATAACCTTGTCCATTTACGTTTTCTTTAAGGCTGTCCACATTTATTTATCATGTCAAATGTTTCATTGAGTGAAAAGATGAGAAACAGTGAATGATGAGAAACATCTGGAATGTTTTTAAAACAAAGTCTTTTATACAAGTGATTTTGGATTGTGTATTTTTTTTGCTGTTTTTGCCTTCAGAATTATATATATAAAAAAAGATCTCTGTACATTATTTCACTTTTTTGTCCAACAGGATTTAATGTGAGGTGTATGTATATATATATGTGTGTGTGTGTGTGTGTGTGTGTGTGTGTGTGTGTGTGTGTGTGTGTGTAAATATATAAGCAAAATATTTTTATATAAACAAAATATAAGATCCTAGATCTGCCGAATATAACAATAGAATAAGAGAACTACAAGCTTGAAATGAGTGATAGTGTCCAGAAATCTACAATGGTCTTATATTTATTTTATTGCATATTCTAATCATATTCTAAGAAATTGTAGATACACTTGACTATATTCATATTTGTACCTACGACCTAATTTTTTGCAGTGATTAATGCAGTTTAATGTGGTTTAACAATTCACACGCACAGCTGCCTGTTCACATTTTCATCACACACTCATCTCAAAGACATTGTTTATAAACTTCCAATCTGTCATGCTGGAACAGATTTGAATTTCCTAATTCAATTGAAGGGAAAATATAATTAAACACCTGAAATTTCTGTGTATATCTACACACGTCAAGGAAGATTTTGGATTTTGAATGTCCATTAACTACTGTTTTTCAGCATTGCAACATCTTTTTCTTCTTTGTAACTGATAACAGTTTTATATAGTTAGCACATAGAGAATTCTTTATACTGGGCAACATGTATCAGGTATTAGGTATCATTCTCCATTGAATTGACACCCAGGGGCAGACACAGGAGCTGTTAAAAATATTATTTCTAGACTTAGGATCATTGCCTAGCAGGAAACATGGAAAGACAATCAATCAATTAATCAATCAATCAATCAATCAATTAACTAACTCTCTTATGAATTACTTTTAAACATTTATTTGTAGTTATAAATTTTAATCTAACAACATAAAACTCTTGTTTTCATTCAAACCATATTATATTTAGAACCTGCATTGAAAAAAGTAACCATTTTAGGACTATATATATATATATATATATATATATATATATATATATATATATATATATATATATATATATATATATATATATATATATCCAGAAATCGCTATATATGATTATTAAACTATTTATTTGTATGATACAGCTGCAAATAAGTATTTGAACACCTGTTTATCAGCTAGAATTTTGACCCTTAAAGACCTGTTAGTCTGCCTTTAAAATGTCCACCTCCACTACATTTATTATCCCAAATTAGATGCACCTGTTTGAGGTCGTTAGCTGCATAAAGACACCTGTCCACCCCTTACAATCAGTAAGAATCCAACTACTAACATGGCCAAGACCAAAGAGCTGTCCAAAGACAAAATTGTACACCTCCACAAGGCTGGAAAGGGCTATGGGGAAATTGCCCAGCAGCTTGGTGAAAAAAGGTCCACTGTTGGAGCAATCATTAGAAAATGGAAGAAGCTAAACATGACTGTCAATCTCCCTCAGACTGGGGCTCAATACTCCTGAGGAAGGTGAGAAATCAGCCCAGAACTACACGGGAGGAGTTGGTCAATGACCTGAAAAGAGCTGGGACCACCGTTTCCAAGGTTACTGTTGGTAATACACTAAGACATCATGGTTTGAAATCATGCATGGCTCGGAAGGTTCCCCTGCTTAAACCCGCACATGTCCAGGCACGTCTTAAGTTTGCCAATGACCATTTGGATGATCCAGAGGAGTCATGGGAGAAAGTCATGTGGTCAGATGAGACTAAAATAGAACTTCTGGGTCATAATTCCACTAAACGTGTTTGGAGGAAGAAGAATGATGAGTACCATCCCAAGAACACCATCCCTACTGTGAAGCATGGGGGTGGTAGCATCATGCTTTGGGGGTGTTTTTCTGCACATGGGACAGGGCGACTGCACTGTATTAAGGAGAGGATGACTGGGGCCATGTATTGCGAGATTTTGGGGAACAACCTCCTTCCCTCAGTTAGAGCATTGAAGGTGGGTCGAGGCTGGGTCTTTCAACATGACAATGACCCGAAGCACACAGCCAGGATAACCAAGGAGTGGCTCTGTAAGAAGCATATCAAGGTTTTGGCATGGCCTAGCCAGTCTCCAGACCTAAACCCAAAAGAGAATCTTTGGAGGGAGCTCAAACTCCGTGGTTTTTAGCGACAAGCCAGAAACCTGACTGATCTAGAGAAGATCTGTGTGGAGGAGTGGGCCAAAATCCCTCCTGCGGTGTGTGCAAACCTGGTGAAAAACTACAGGAAACGTTTGACCTCTGTAATTGCAAACAAATGCTACTGTATATTAACATTGACTTTCTCAGGTGTTCAAATACTTATTTGCAGCTGTATCATACAAATAAATAGTTTAAAAATCATACATTGTGATTCCTGGAATTTTTTTTCTTTAGATTATGTCTCTCACAGTGGACATGCACCTACGATGACAATTTCAGACTCCTCCATGATTTCTAAGTGGGAGAACTTGCAAAATAGCAGGGTGTTCAAATACTTATTTTCCTCACTGTGTATATATATATATATATATATATATATATATATATATATATATATATATATATATATATATATATATATATATATATATATATATATATAGAGAGAGAGAGAGATAGAGAGAGAGAGAGAGAGAGAGAGAGAGAGAGAGAGAGAGAGAGATAGATAGATAGAAAAGATACTGTACCCATGTTTGGGAAGAGAGAATAACATCATGGTTTGGGGTACCTTTAGGTACACTAGACAATATCTTCGATGCACACAAGCCTCTCAGGTGCTTGTTCAGTCCTTTCTCTGCTCATGATTAGATCACTACTACAAGTCTGCGTTTGAGGGTCATTTAAACCTCTGCATCTGATCAAAAATGCAGCACCACAGCTTGTTTTCTACCTTCCTAAGTTCTTCTACACCACCCGATTGCTACACTCTCTCCACTGGCTTTCTGAAGCTGCTCGTGTCAGATATAAATCATAATATTTGCCTGCCAAGCTAAAAACTAACTAGCACCCCTTCCTCGCAGCACTCGTCTCAACCTGCACTGCACCAAACTCCCTCCCTCTAACACTGTTTGACAGACACCTCCATCTCTCGGGGTACAAAAAAGACATGTTTTAAGACTCTTCTCTGTTCTGGCATCCAGGTGATGGAATGAACCTTCACTTGATATAGTAACAGTTGAGACAACAGTTTAAACAATGTCTAAAGAGTTACCTTTTTCAGAAGCATTCTTCTATTAAAAAAATATAATAATAAGCAATAAATAAATTATTTTTAGAGTTTTAGAGTAATTGCATTCTTAGTATGTGATTAAATGAACCACTATCAGAATGTATTTATTGATAAACAATGTTGCAAGTTGATCATGAACAGCTTATTTAGGAAGACATGTAACACAGCCCTAACACATGTTAGATAAAAAAAGTCAAGCTTGCTGCACAGTATCAAAAAGCATTTGAAAACATATGAATTTAAATTTTAAATAGATTTTTTTCAAATTTTGCTAAATGTAATGCAAATTATTATTTAAACCATTAAATTAACCATAGTTTTCTATAGTGCTTTGTTGTATGATTTTTCAGAAAAACAGATTTTTTTTCAATAGCACACTAATAACATTTATACATTAATAGTAGTGTATAAAAAAGTGTAAATTGATGTTTGTTTTTAATATCTTCCTTTCTTTAGGTTTTGATTATTTGTCTGTTGTTTCACTTAATGACCTTTAGGTGTCAGTGTTGAAAAAAAGACTCAGGAAGGCGGAAGCGTAAAATAAAACCGGAAGTTATTTCCTGGGGCGTTTAATAGATGGCCGGAGTTATTCTTTAGAAAGCTTAGCTTTTTGTATTTGTGTTTTGTTTTTGCTATGAAGAACCGATAATTTGTACGACATTGTTATAAACATGCCTTTGCTCTGATCTGGACGATGTCATGGCGCGTGTTGCTGGAGATATTATTCATTTAAACGTGGGAGGAAAGAGGCAAGTGAGGCAGAGCTGCAAACTTTCTGCTTGTTCGCTCTCAAATTGTGTTATTAAAATTAATTCTCATATGTTTATTATGTCGTGTTTAACGTTTTTTTTTAAGTAATACAAATAGATGTAATGTTTCTGTTTGCTTATATTACAAGTGGCTATGAGCTGAAGCATATTTAGATTTTAATCTAGTTACAAAGATCGTATGTATGCATTCATAAATGTCTGTCTATCTATCTATCATACAAAAGTCCTGTTGTCTGTCTGTCTGTCTGTCTGTCTGTCTGTCTGTCTGTCTGTCTATCTCTCTCTCTCTCTCTCTCTCTCTCTCTCTCTCTCTCTCTCTCTCTCTCTCTCTCTCTCTCTATCTATCTATCATACAAAAGTCCTGTTGTCTGTCTGTCTGTCTGTCTGTCTGTCTGTCTGTCTGTCTATCTATCTATCTATCTATCTATCTATCTATCTATCTATCTATCTATCTATCATACAAAAGTCCTGCTGTCTGTCTATCTCTCTCTCTCTCTCTCTCTCTCTCTCTCTCTCTCTCTCTCTCTCTCTCTCTCTATCTATCTATCATACAAAAGTCCTGTTGTCTGTCTATCTATCTATCTATCTATCTATCTATCTATCTATCTATCTATCTATCTATCTATCTATCTATCTATCATACAAAAGTCCTGCTGTCTGTCTGTCTGTCTGTCTGTCTGTCTGTCTGTCTATCTATCTATCTATCTATCTATCTATCTATCTATCTATCTATCTATCTATCTATCTATCTATCTATCTATCTATCTATCATACAAAAGTCCTGCTGTCTATCTATCTATCTATCTATCTATCTATCTATCTATCTATCTATCTATCTATCTATCTATCTATCTATCTATCATACAAAAGTCCTGCTGTCTGTCTGTCTGTCTGTCTGTCTGTCTGTCTGTCTGTCTGTCTATCTATCTATCTATCTATCTATCTATCTATCTATCTATCTATCTATCATACAAAAGTCCTGCTGTCTGTCTGTCTATCTATCTATCTATCTATCTATCTATCTATCTATCTATCTATCTATCTATCTATCTATCTATCTATCTATCTATCGCTCTCGCTCTCGCTCTCGCTCTTGCTCACTCACTCACTCACTCACTCACTTTTTATTCTGACACCTCCCAAAATAAACCTTTTAGCTTAAGCAGCACTTAAATCTTTCATTTCTGGATCTTGATGAATAAATTCTGAATAATTTTAGGTTCAGTACCTCCAGGCAGACTTTGACATGGGTACCTGACACCTTTTTCTCAAGGTTGGTCTAATGATATTTTATATTAAATACTATTAAACCCTTCTTTAAAATCAATTAGGAACAAATTGAAATAAATGTAACACTTTTTTCAAGCCTCCTGAGTGGCCGGATCTCCACCTTAAAAGATGAAACCGGAGCGGTATGTGTTGTGTGTTGGCTTTTCTTTTAAAATTGGTTGTCAAAAGCAAGATGTATGTTTTTATTTCATATTCTTGTTACTTTTCTTGCTTGTAGATTTTCATCGATCGCGATCCTTCACTTTTCGCTCCAATTCTGAATTTCCTGCGCACTAAAGAGCTTCATCCAAGGTGATTTTGCATACTCGGTCTGGATTGTCACTCTAACAGCAAGAAATATGCCAATGTTGTATGTCTGGTTATTTCTACACTGGTTTTTGAGAGTCAGTCTTTTCAAGGCTTCATAAGGCTAAACATGCTTATTACCTCTTTTAGGCATAGTGTCCACATTTATGCAGTTATTTATTTTATATTTTACCCAAATATTAGATTTAAATAACCTCCAGGTTTAATTTGAATTACTATAAATGTTTTGGACAAGAGATGCCCAAACTAAAGCCTACAGGACAAAGTTGGTCCCTGTTGAATTTTGATATGGTTGGACACGCCATAGTAAAGAAGGGAACAAAGGAGGAAGAAAATGTAAAGGGAAAAAAAAAAATGAGGAAGAAAATGTCATTTACACAAATCCCATTTCTCATATAACATTTGAGAAGCAAAATAACAGACTCTCAAATGTAAATTTTATTTGTCACACACATTCACACAGAGTACGACATGTAAATGGAATATACAATAAATAAACATAATATCGTGACAGCTGCAGTCTAATTAATTTTGAAAAACAAGAAACACCAAGTAAAGAATCATGAATAAAACTGAAATTCCAGACTGTACATGTGCATTAGATTTAAAAGCATTTTTGCATGAAATTGTTACATGTTTGCATGTATTTTTAAATCAGTGTCTGCACATTTTACAGGTCTATCGATGTGAGTTTACTGATGCATGAAGCTGAGTATTATGGAATCACACCATTAGGTAAGAATATTAGAAATAATTTATGGTGAATCGTATAGTGATTTTAGGAGTTTCAGTGGCGCAGTGGTCTAAACATTTGCTCTGCCATCACAGATTCACATCCCAGACATTAAATAAGGATTGGAAACTAATTTAATGTTGGAAAGATGCCAACAAAGTGTGCACATGTGTTCCCAGGAAAAAATGAGCAGTGTCCAAATTGCAGCCCTGGAAATTCAGTTCAATACAATGATTACTTCACACAGCTAACAAATACATTCTCTCCTTCAGTAATGGTGAAAAAAAAATATTGTTTGCTTTTATGACCCTAATAGATAGATATTATTTCTGGTGTCATGGATTTGCACAGGGGCTTAAATATCTAATAAATAACATTAGAGGCAGCAGCATTTAATACTGGAATCACTATGAGATGTTTGTTGTACTCATCATCTAAAAGAAGTTGTTTAGAAAAGCCCCCAAAAAAGAAAATAAGCACCTGGAAGTAATCTAATCATTTTGCTTTATTAGCAAACAGAAATGGGTTGCCAGTTTACATTGGAGTTTTTCTTTACTTTTGCATGTTCAGTAAATGCACAATATATGTACTAACTGCCCCATTATAATGCACATTACCACTGCAAACACAGTTTGTTATTGCAGTTAGATTTTCATTTCAAAACATCGTAGATCAAAGCTTACATTTTTAACCAATGCCAGAGCAAGCACATGTACAACAGGGCATCAGGCTTAAAGCCTGAGCTTATAATAGTTAAAACTTTATTTATGTATTTTTTTTGTAGCACCGGAGAAGAGAGAGGTAGAAAGTTTCTCACAGTGAGAATTTTTCACAGTGAAAAATTATATTAAGTACAATCCCAGTGGGTAATTAAGTATACAGTCATTAACTCTTTTCAATAATTCCATAGTAATAATGATGCACAGAAATGTATTTATTTATTTTTTTACCCTAATATTGGCCAATTTTATTGGCTTAATGATATATAAATAATGATATTTTCAATATACATCAGCTTTATTAATATTTTGGGGTTTTTTGTCTTTAGTGCGTAAGCTGCAGCTGTGTGATGAACTCGATCGCTCATCATGTGGCTCAGTGCTGTTTAATGGCTATCTGCCTCCGCCAGGTGAGCCGTGCGCGCACACACACATGCACACACACACACACACACACACACACACATACACATGCACACTCACAAGTTGCTCCCCCCCCCCCCCCATGAATACAATTTCAGCTATATTGCATATAACATCAGTGTAGAAATGATAGAAGTAATTGTCTCATCAATGCAAGTAGTGCAGTCTAGCTATTTACATTTATAATGTACCCTGATGACAGCTCCTGATCTTAATTACTAGTTGAATTGGTGAGCTGGCATATGCTGCAAACTGCATCTTTCTTAATAATTGTGTATCCTGGGAAAACTCTTCTTAGGGTCAGCGTCCTTAAGATAAATGCAAATAATGTCAAAATCACAGGCATTCACACTATATTTTTGTACAGCACTGTGCAAAAGTTGAATTTGTTCTTTTTTTTTTTTGTTTGTTTACATGATATCAAAAGCATTACTTTAAAAAAATAAAAATAAAAAATGTCATACAATAATGTTGTTGTTTTTTTTGTATGTATTAAAGAAATCAGCATTTTCTGTGAAAGTATTTTCTACACATGCACAAAAAACATAATGAAGGTTCTTGTTTTTGACCAAAAAAAGAAAGAAAAGTGTAACAGTCAAAGTCTGGATAATCTGTGGCAGATTTGCCAAAATGCTTAGTAAAACTTGAAAAACTAATTGTCTTATAAAACTGCATAATTTGTCCTCGAAACTACTATTTAAAAAAAAATTCCAACAAATGAATCGAATTCAAACGAATATTGAGTTTGTTTAGTTTATTAGTGTTTAACGTTGAGATATTGTTCTTGAATGAAGACGCTTTTTGACGCATCTTTTCTTCACTGCATGTCATTTCATGTGCCTAAACACTGTACTATATAACCCGCAACTGTACGTGTGTCAGTGTATCCTGTAAAGCGCAGGAACAGGCACAGCGTTGCGGGGACTCAGTTCATGACTGGACGAGCCATCCCACTGGAAAGAGCCATGGTTCGACGTAGCAACACAATGCCACCCAACCTGGGCAACGCAGGCATGCTGGCAAAAACTAGTGCAACAGAAGAGAAAATGTCAGGTATTTTCCTTTCTTTATACAAGCATGCTCAGAGCCGCAAATTATTCACCATATAAGGTGCTGTTTTTGTACATCTTGCTCTCTAGACTAGTAATAAAAAAAAAAATCCTATCCCCTGGTCTAATGAAATGCACTTATGCAGTCAGCCATTTAGATGTAATGTTTGTGACCTTCCTAGGTTTAAGACTTAAACACTGAACTGCTGATTGTGAGATGCTGGTGACTGTGTTTAATAAATGATGGGTTGATGCTGTTTAGTCTGTGAGCATTTATGTTGAAGAAAGTGTGACTAGAGTGCAGGTTTGAAAAAATTCCACCTTGCGAAACCTCTCTCTGTTGTTTAATTAGGTCCGGGTGCAGATCCAGGAATGGTTCGGATCATATGTGGGCATCACAACTGGATTGCAGTGGCTTATGCACAGTTTGTGGTGTGTTACAGGTATGTGTGTAACTAGTAAATACACTATATGGACAACAGTTAGGACATGGGAATTGTTGTGGTTTTCATTTTAGTAGTAAAACACCTTTTGTAGTGTGGGCATTTGTGCTCGCTCAGACACAAGGGTGAAATCGGGTACTAATGTAGGGTGAGAAGGACTGGGGCTCCAGTCTTCCAGTTCATCGGAAAGGTCTTTGGAAGATTATATTTGATTAGATTACATTAGATTAGATTCAGCTTTATTTTCATTGTGCAAAGTGCATGTACAAAGCCAGTGAAATGCAGATAGAATCTAACCAGAAGTGCATAAGTGGCCTATTTACAAAAAATAGCAATGCGGTAAATGAGGGTATGGGTCTATATGTGCATGGGTGAGAGTGATTAATCTACAGATGGTGCAGTAAAATATGGTATATATTGTAATATACAGTATAACTGCACAAGAATTGTGCTGTGAATACGACATGCTTAAATAAAATGATCAAAATATTTGAATGCATGTATGATACAGAATAAATATGGATGTAATATACAGTAGTGCAATGATACACAATTTATGAATGGTGCAAAGAGGCATAGTGGATGAAGCAGTGCAATATAGACAGAAAGTGACATTTTAACAATAGGCAATGTCTGAATTATCCCAATTATTAATTACAGAATTGCGATAAAATAAAAATCCTCTTGCCCTCTTTCCCTTCAATTTCAGGGTTAAGGAGTCGACAGGTTGGCAGCAAGTGTTTTCGAGCCCCAGATTGGACTGGATCATTGATCGAGTCGCACTCAATGCGAAAGTCATGGGCGGGTCACTAGCAGACAACGACAAGATGGTTGCGGTGGCGTCTGGTACAGAAATCATATTATGGGCAGTCTGCGCTGATGGAAATGGAAATGAGATTGGTATGTTGATTTATTTTTTATGGTATAGAATTGAAACGAGAAATTCACTAGTTGCTTTATAACTTCCTAATGCAATATTCCTAGTTTGTTTCAGGAACCGTTAGCACTGTGTAACATAACTGAAATCACACAGACTCTCACTGTCAGCACTTGAAAATATTTTGTCTATATATAGACGAGATTCAAAAGCATTATTGTTGCCATTTAAATAGTGCCATCGCACCTTTGTACATTAGTAAGTGCTTTTTAGGCGAAGAATGTTTTTTAGTTTGAGACTCTCCACCCCAATGGATTGTATATAATGTGTATTTAATGTAATGTATCAGGAAATGAACTGTTTATATGTTCATCCATAGCTATTCCAGAGAAAAATGCTGCTATACGAAATTACTACAGATATTAAATAAGTGAACAATATTACACTCTAATAATTGCTGATAAAAATAAAAAGTTGAAATGTATTTTATGTTTTTGCAGGTGTCTTTAGTTTAAGTGTGCCAGTGGAGGCTCTGTTCTTTGTAGGGAATCAGCTCATCGCCACAAGCCATACTGGGAAAGTGGGTGTGTGGAACGCTGTAACCAAACACTGGCAGGTTGTTTATCTTTCTGTTTAAATCAAATGTACAGTACAGACCAAAAGTTTGGACAAACCTTCTCATTCAAAGAGTTTTCTTTATTTTCATTACTATAAAAATTGTAGATTCACACTGAAGGCATCAAAACTATGAATTAACACGTGGAATTATATACATAACAAAAAAGGGTGAAACAACTGAAAATATGTCATATTGTAGGTTCTTCAAAGTAGCCACCTTTTGCTTAGATTACTGCTTTGCACACTCTTGGCATTCTCTTGATTCCTACTTTGAAGAACCTACAATATGACATATTTTCAGTTCACTTTTTTGTTATGTATATAATTCCACACGTGTTAATTCATAGTTTTGATGCCTTCAGTGTGACTCTACAATTTTCATAGTCATGAAAATAAAAAAAACTCTTTGAATGAGCAGGTGTGTCCAAACTTTTGGTCTGTACTGTATATATAATATATATAAACTTTTGGTCTGTACTGTATATATAATATATATAAACTTTTGGTCTGTACTGTATATATAATGTATCGTAATCTTTCATGGGGGGACTTAACAGGGACATAGTGTTTTTTTTTTGTAATTCATAGAAAACTTTAATAATTACATCTTTAAAAATATTTCCAACTATTTTTTTCTTTAGATTTGAAGTGAAAAATGAAATTAGAACCAGATATGCTGCTGTTCTTTCCAGTGACTGTATTACTACAATCATTTTTGTAATAAATTGTGCAAGAGCAAAAATCAGATGTTTATGAGCAGTCTCGGTGTGATCAGTTCTCTCAAGATTTGCACAATCATATGACTTTATATTTATTCATATGTATTTTATTTTATTTTTTTTATATTTCTTTGTTTTTATATATAATTTTATCTAAATGGAAATATCTTGTTATTGTGTCTGCACATGACTATAGAATCAGGATGTGGTTCCCATAAACAGTTATGACACAGCAGGCTCCTTTCTTATCCTTGGCTGTAATAACGGCTCTATTTACTACATCGGTGAGTATCATGAGGTTCACACCATACACTTTACATATGTTTTTGTACGACACGTCCCAACCCTAACAATGGCAATCATTTTTAACATATCAAGCATTCATCAATGTTTAAATGATTAACAAAAAATTGACATTCGCGCTTGCTTTGTAGCGTATATAACAACGGATTTCATTTATCCTGGATTTTTAAATAAAAATGGTATGAGCGCATTCAAATTGTTGGAATTAAATGTCGAGCGCTACAGCCACATAGTCTGCTCAGCTATGTTGCAGTGATTAAAGTGACCTCTGCATTTGGATATATGACACAAAAGGAAACATCAAGTCTCCTCCGCTTCCTTGTTAAAATTCGCATTTATTGACTGCATTATTTTGTGTTTATATACAATGCAAACATAATTGACACAAATGTGAACAAGAATGTTAAAGTTTACAAAAGCCGACAATTAAAATGTCATCTTAGAGAAGTAATGCCCTGCTGCTCAATGTGTATGGGCCAGATTTATATATATTTATTTATAACTACAGACACTTGGTTACTTTGTGGTGACAGTATTTCACACACATTTAAGATATAGATGCTCCCCACTTTACGATAATTTTGCTGATATGAACAAACCTGTCCTGAGAAATTTGTTCGGAGTCCAAAAAATATATAAAACGGAGGAGAGCCGCTGTTAGCTAGTCGTCTAACGTAACAAAAAAAAAAAAAAAAAAAAAAAAAAGTGCATTTTTTTTTTTTTTTTTATTAATTTGTATTATTTTTTTCAATGACTTAATACAAAATATTGTATACAGTATTTTGAATTGTTTTAGTATATTGTATTGTTTATTTGATAGTATTTATAGCTCTTACATTATTAGGAGATATGCATATAAATTAACGAACACACTAACAACTTACAAACAAATTCATAGTACGAACGGTCATTCGGGAGCGTAACTCGTTTGTAAGGTGGGGAGCGTTTGTATTGTGAAATATATTTATTGTTTCATGTAATCTTTTGAATTGTCCACAATTTGTCTAAATTTCCATATGTGCAATTGGTTTGTGTTTGTGTCTTAGATGTACAAAAGTTTCCATTAAGGATGAAGGATAATGATTTACTGGTGACGGAGTTGTACCGAGATCCCAGCGAAGATGCCATCACAGCACTTAGCGTCTATTGTACACCAAAAACGAGTAAGATATACACGTGTACACACACACACACACACACACACACACACACACACACACTACATAATATTTAACAGTTTTAAAGAGCATTATACATAATTTTTTTAATTAGAATGCAGACATAAATCCAACTTTCAAACACTGTGTCAGAGCTCTGCAGTTTAACATCGGAGTACACTAATTTGAGTGTGGGCTGAAGATAGTGAACTTTATAAATACACGGTTTATGGTTTTAAGCAATTTTTCAAGGACATTGTACAAGCGATTTGAAAAAGGACTATATTAATAATCAAGCATGTTCTATTGTGTTTGTGTAACAGGTGACAGTGGGAACTGGATCGAAATTGCATATGGCACCAGCTCAGGAGCTGTGCGTGTGATCGTTCAGCACCCCGAAACCGTTGGCTCAGGGCCGCAACTCTTTCAGACATTCAGTGTTCATCGGAGTCCTGTTACTAAAATAATGTTGTCGGAGAAACACCTTATCTCAGGTACAACATTGCAGACACACACACACACACACACGCTTTTTTTTTGCTTTCTAAGTGCAATCTTATGTACACCATTCGGACTGGTCAGCCGAGGCATTAACAGCTATTCTCAATGACAGCTATAAACTGAATATTTGTCACTACTTTGTATTCCTATTGAGTTTACAAAACAACATATTTTCTCTTAAGATCTAGAAATAATTGGCACACAAATTTTCAGAATGATTTCAAATATGAAACCATTTTGCACTGTTAAAATCTGTATATTATTTATTTATGAAACACCTACCAGTATTGGCCTCTGTGTGTATTTGTGCATTTGCAGTGTGTGCAGATAATAACCATGTGCGCACCTGGACTGTTACACGGTTTAGAGGAATGATCTCCACTCAACCAGGCTCCACCCCCCTCAGCTCATTCAAAATCCTCTCACTGGATGATCTTGATGGACATGCAGGTTGCAGTGCTGGCACTGAGATAGGTAAGCAATTCTAAAAATACAAACTAAAGAAATATTATGGGCACCCCTTTATGCTTTTATCCCAAAAATAGTTGATCAAGCAATAAATCTCATTAGTAAAGACATGTGTGATTTGATCATGCTTATATCATTGTACACCTTTTTAAGAAGTAGTCATTTGGCTTTTAAAAAAAATCTGAAATAATAACAAATAAATAACAAATAATAACAAAGTTCCTTTTTTTGGATTTTTATTAGTTAAAAAATTTTAGATCTTAAAGCCTTACCCCCTACTTGATCTAATATTTGTGGAGAGCACAAAGAAACTATTTTTTTCCTTTAATATGCGCAGTACTATTTTCTTAGCTTTCTTACTTCTTCCTACAATCTGTTTATATATATATATATATATATATATATATATATATATATATATATATATATATATATATATATATATATATATATATATATATATATATATATATATAAATCTGTATTTATATATTGTGTAAAGAAACATATATGTGGTCCTCTTGTTTATTTATTTGTTTATTTTGTTTATTCCCAGGTCCATATGGAGAGAGAGACGAGCAGCAAGTGTTTATCCAGCGTGTCGTTCCTGACACTGATAAGCTTTACGTACGTCTATCCTCTAATGGCAAAAGGTAGGAAAGATCTTTTTAATGTTTCAATCAATTTGTTTCTATTCAATTTGGAAAGAAACATTTGACACTTCTCTTTTATAAAATAATCTAAAAAATAAAGCTTGTGCCATATAAACACTGTCGCTTTGGATAGCCAGCAATGCAGATGCAATTGAGGAAGAACATAAGTGAAATGCTCAAATGAACAATGGTGCATGTACACAGGGTGTGTGAGGTGCGCTCCGTGGATGGGACCCCAATTACAGCTTTCGTGGTTCACGAGTGTGAGGGGTCCAGCCGCATCGGGTCACGGCCACGCCGCTTCCTGTTCAGTGGCCATGGCAACGGTAGCATTCAGATGTGGGACCTCACAACAGCCATGGAGATTGCAGCAAAGGTGGACATAAAAGGCAAGTGAATTAATACAGAAGAAATCACAAGAAAGGGAGGGTTGGGGTTGGCATTTCATTAGTGCATATAAAGGCAGAAGTTCCAAACTTTAATCAAAGTATTTTAACTTGTGTTTGTCTGTGTGCAGCACTTGGAGGTCCCACTGAGGAGGAGCTGTTGGAGTTGTTGGATCAGTGTGACTTGGCACTGACCAGAACACCAGACATGAGTCCTGCTGCCTCGCTCACACACTCTTCTCGCAACTCTACCTGCAGGTAAACACACACACATTTATTACATACGTATACACTTGAAGAGGGACATCAAGGAGGGAGATAAATGCTTATCAAAGGCACTTATTAGATGCTTACTGGTCTTCAACTAGCTAACTCCAAATCAACTAATGTATTTATGTACCAAGCTCTAAATATGTAAACAGAATAAAGGTTAGTAACAGTCGTTATTTTTTTGTTAAAGAGTGCTTAAAAAATTTCTCTAATGTTCTCCTAATGCCGCCATCGTCTTCTTTTTCTTCTTTCGGCTTCTCCCATTAGGGGTCGCCACAGAGGATCATCCGTTAATGTTCTCCTAACGTAATCCTTGTAAAACAAAAATGCCCATTACACACACATTAATGGGCTGTTATGCTCTTAACAACACTAGACAATTTTTTTTTCTGATTAAATATGTATTTAAAAAATCTTCCAGAATCTCTCTAAAGAAAATCTTTGAGTTCTTATTAAGTATTGAAGTGAAGCTGCTAGCTTTTGACTGTTGAAACGCTGTAAGATAAGTTTTTTGCAATGCTATAAGGAATATTAAAATGTCTTGCTTTACCTACCTTGATTCTGCTATGAAAATAGGCATTGATGCAGGTATGGCATTAAAAGAGCAATACATACTCATGAATACATCGTGTTCAAGAGTATTTTATAAGATAGATCAGTTTCCAACGTCCTGCCCAATAACTGGTCATTAATATTGATTGTCTCTTGTAAAAAGGTGAAGTTTGTTAATATGCATATAGTTTCATACCTTCATTCATATTTATTTATTTAAACTCGTGTAAACGTGTACTTTTTTGAAAACACTTCTACACATACATATTCTGTGCATTTCTTTAGAAATGATAATGAAATTCCCAACAAAGAACCATGAAACTCTTAATTTGATTGAAAAAAAAAGTCACTTCACTTGATCCTTTTATATATCATTCATAAATATATTTTTTTTGTTTCACCAAATTTTCTCAATATCTTTAAACTTTATCCTTCTTGTTTTTTTTTACTCTTTATTCTTTATAATAATTCTTATATTTGTAACATTCTTTAGGTTTTTTTTCATCCTTCCTTTTTTGTGTCCCTCTTTTCTTTTACCACAGTTTTTTGTTTTCTTGCTTGCTTGTCCTTTTTTTTTTTTTTTTTTTTATCATTTTCTTACTGTTTATTTACTCGTTTTTTTCTGGCAGATTTCTTTCTTTTCCATGGTTTATTTCCTTTACATTTCCTTCCCTTTATTTATTTTGTTTATTTTTTCCTGTTTTCTTAAGTTACGTGGCTTGATGTGATGAGGTGAACAATTTTTGTTTCAGTTACTTTAATAAAATTCTTTTTTTTTTTCTCTTTTTCTCTCCATAGTCTGCAGTCCCAGTCAAATGAGAGTGCCCGTGTTGGTCCTCCTGGCGCTCGTGGTGCCACTCTTCCACGACCTCAGCAGGCTTTCTTAAGAGTGCGTGATATTCCTCCCCATCTCGGTGTCAGCATGAGCTCTCTCAGCAGCAACACTGGCGAACGGGAAAAGGACCGGCACCAGGAACGAGAAAGAGACAGAGATGGTCTTTTTGCCCCTCGGAGAGGCAGTTTTGTAGAGCGATGTCAGGAACGAGCCAAAATCTCAGACTTTGCAGGAACAGAAGCTCGGCTCGGCCTCAGACCACATTTATCATCATCTGCGTCCAGGTGGCCTTCCCCCGCTGTCCCGTGCTATGCCTCTTCATCAAATCTGAGCACAATCAGATCACAGACACCCATATCTCCACGACGGGGACAGACTTTGCTTGTAGGTGAAACCACACTCCCTGATGCAGGGCCTAAAGCAGAAAGCCCCTCTTCCCCACCACCCACCAGTCCCAAGCCACATATGAACGAGACCAGCTTCTAATTGGCTGACTTATGAAAATACTGCTTAGTTAACATCTTAGTGGACACACCCACTTGCACCTATTGCTAACTGGACTTCATATGAATTAAGGTTTTTCTCAAGTTTTTTTTTCTAGTATCGATTTTTTTTAATTCCCTTTTTTTTCAATCATTTATTTATCTTTTCTTGAGATAAGGTGTGTCCTTCAGGGCTGCATGAAAGAAGTATTGGAAACCTAGGTGTCCGGACGCTTACGCTTTCAGGAAATTTCTACTGTGTAAATTTAATACAGAGCTACTCAAGAGTATTGTGTTAGAATATATGGAATGATGTGTTAACCTATGCATTTTAACCTTTCAGTCAGTTTTTTTTTCTCTCTCTATGCTAGCTAGTCATATGCTGATATATTACATTATGGTTTGTGATCTTACTGTATGGTGTTTAAAATAAGTGAAATGAGTAGCCAAATCCCTAGGACAAGACTAATAAGGGCTCCTCGAGGTTACTCATAAATACTGCCTGCTGACAGACACAATCACACATGCACATTATATTTTTTACGTTTTATTCACAGGTGTAAGCTTGTGATGTTCTTTTAGAGATTCAATCACTGGCCTGAAAATATTGAAAGTTTTGTTCATTTTGCTGTCTTTTTTATTTTTTTTCTTCTTCACATGATCATGTTGAATAGTATAAAACCCCTTAAATTCCCAGCTTGTTATTTTGGTCATTCATATTAAAGTTCATTACACATCAAATTATATTAATTATTATAATTAAATAAATTCTAAAAATAAGAAAGTTCACACAGTTGTGTTAGTGCTTATTGTTTGTCTGACCTGCAGGTGCATGTGCTGGGAATTTAATAGGTTTAAATGTAGTAAATATTCAGTATGCATAAGTATCCATACAATGTATAAATATATCTGTATATTCCACTTCATGTCACATCAAAGTCAAATAAATATTGTACAACAAACACTTTTCTGAAGCACTTTCATGTTGCACAACTCTTGAAACTCAAATTCTTGCATTGCAACCAACATTTAATTAAGAATTAAAACATTAAATTTGGTTCTGTAATGGAAACATCCTGAAGAGTTTTATTCCACTTGAATATCCTTGGCTCCTTGGTTTGCTCCCTTCCTACTTAATGCTACTGGCCTGAGCTTACTGACCGTTAGAGGGCGCTAAAAAACTGGTCCTTTTTTCTTTTCCTAATGCCAGACTTTTCAAGACCTGATTGAGGTGCTATTTTTAATGTAACTTTTAATATCCTTGTGTGAGGATGTTTTGGCATCTGATCGGGTGCATCCACACCAAACCACTGTTTAAGACCTTTCGGTGATTTGAAGTACATGATAAGGCTCTCAATAAGAATTTTATTATTCAATTTCTGTTTGTTGTATGAATTGTGTATTTGTGTAGCACTTAACAATTGTCATTGTCATAGAAGCTTTACAACAAGAGATTGAGAATCTAGATTTGATTTTAATATATACGTTTTCTTCTAATAAACTGTACCCAGAGGGTATTGTGGCAAATGGGGAAAAACACTGAATAATGATAATAATAAATCTGCTGTAGTAGTTTTAATGAAGTCTGTTTTGTTGAAGGAGATTTGAGTTAAAAAAATGTGAAGAAAGAAAAAGTCCTAATCCATTAAAATAAAACTTTGTATTAATTGCAAACCAAAACCATTTTTGATGGATTCTAAGTAATCCCACCCATGGTAATCTCATATATCTTTACTCGTATAGATGCTGTGAGTGGTCTTGAACTGATAAGAACTTCAGCCAAATGTAGAGCATCAGGTTAAATCAGAATCACTAGTATCTCAGGATACTGCTGGCCTCGATAATCTGCTGTCACTGATTATCCTTGCACACTTTTCCATTGCATCCGTTGCCCCTGCTGGACAAGCATGATTTTCTTATTTGCATCTTCTTGTTTCTGCACCTCCTCAACCACATGCTCTGTTTGCTCTGGAGTCATGGCTTTGTGTCAGGTGGGTCGTCTTGTAGCCTTCACTTGCTGCAGTTTTTTGTTTCTGTGCTCATTTAAATTTTTAGAATATTTGAAAGTATCAATATTACCTCAGAATTTAGTTAGTCACTATTTGATATTTATAAAAAATTTATCTATAGTAAGACATAACAAAATATACTTTGTACATCTTTTTATATGCTTCCTTAAACATTTGACTACTTTAGCTGGAGAACAATTACAGAATCTAAAAATAAAATGTTAATTCTATTAAAGAATTTTTTTATCTCAAATTATTATTATAATATACAATCTATAATTTATTAACCCAGCTATTAGGGTTGCACAAGCTAGTGCACTCTTAGTGACTGTCCCAATCCCGGAAAGAAAAAAAGAAAGAAAAAAGAAAGAAGAAGAAGGACAATCTATAATTGATTATTAATAATGCCAGAGCAACATGTGGTACATATCAACTAACTAAAGCCACTATGTGTTCTTCCTTTTGGTCTTGTGAAACTAAGAATTGTATTTTTGTTTCAGATACCGGTTCGATGCCAATATACCATAGATATGCAGGATCTAAATTATTGGCAGTGCAAGGCTTTTCTTGCAATACATTTCTATTTGGAGAGAAGTGATCATCATGGATCCCCCCTTTTCCAGCTGGGGGCAGTGTGATAACACAGGGACACAGGGTTGGTGTGAATCCCCAGAACAGGTTCAAATAGGAGTGCTAAGGGGAAATGTTTTTATTTTTATTTTATATATATATATATATATATATATATATATATATATATATATATATATATATATATATATATATATATATATATATTTTTTTTTTTTTTTATTTATTTATTTATTTTAATAGAGCATTCACATTTATGTAATTCTGAATTTAGGCATGTCAGATATTTAGAGAAAGAAACAATAGTAGTCTATATATAATATAATATAATATAATATAATATGATATAATATAATATAATATAATATAATATAATATAATATCATATCATATAATTAATTTATAATTAATATAATATAATATAATATTTAACAGAGTTGAGAAAGAGGAATTTAACACACTAATCCAGAAATAGGTGGGTCAAACTCCAATGATGGGGTCTTATACCTGATTTATTACCACACACATGCATACATACCTACTGTACTTGGATGGATGGATGGATGGATGGATGGATGGATGGATGGATGGATGGATAGATAGATAGATAGATAGATAGATAGATAGATAGATAGATAGATAGATAGATAGATAGATAGATAGATAGATAGATAGATAGATAGATAGATAGATAGATAGATGTTATGCAGTTTTGAAAGCAGGCTGCTGCAGTGAGTTGACTGTTTCACACATTTGTTATGTGATTGTTATACATCATGATTGAGAAGTTAATCCTTTGCAAGGCATCTATTGCCGATTTAGTTTCCCAAATCAGCTTAATGGGATTGTTTATGGAACTGTGGGAAGACAAAAGAACCTGGAATATTACCACACAGACCACATACCACTTTTAAAATCAAAACGGGGACGCTGGAGCAATGCTTATTAGATTTTTCTGTTTTTTATATTACTCCATCTAATTTCTCTAATCTTTCAATCACAGAATAATTTTTTTATAAAATGCAAGCAACAAGTCAAGCACAGCCTAATATAACAAGCTGAAATATGATCTTTTTACATGACACAGGAGAAACTAATACAACAAGGTCATCCAGACAAAAACAAAACAAATTTAAACAAACAAACAAACAACAAAAACAATCAATATACAATAAATAGTTTATTTACAAATAAATAATGATAATCATTATTATAGTTAATAAATAAGATTGAATAGTCAATTATAGTGAAGTACAGTGAGATTTCATTTAAAGCAAAATGATAAACTTTACATATTTAATAAAGTTTAATAAACATTTGATAAAGTTTAACATTATTAAGTTAACATGGAAATTCAAAGAAGATATATATATATATATATATATATATATATATATATATATATATATATA
Organism: Silurus aristotelis; assembly: GCF_946808225.1. Taxonomy (NCBI): domain Eukaryota; kingdom Metazoa; phylum Chordata; class Actinopteri; order Siluriformes; family Siluridae; genus Silurus; species Silurus aristotelis. Next base: position 20,571,957 of record NC_139583.1, read on the forward strand.
TATATATATATATATATATATATATATATATATATATATATATATATATAAATAAAAACTTTTTCATTAACAAAACAACTTACAGTTAATCATATCTAAATATCACAGTTTAAGATGAATTAATATATAAAACAGTGGTAAATTTCCTTCATTCATGGGAAACAATGTTAGCCCTTCATTCACAGGATGTGTAGATTTACACTTACACGTTACCTTCCAGCCCTTAAAACACAGAATGTGTAAATTCACACATTACAGACTAAATGAAATTTGTTTTTGATTACAATATGCGCTCATGCTTGATATTTTCAGAACAGCACAGCATTATACGTATATTGTACAAATTACTACAAAGTAGCAGAAAACAAATGCAGTAGTATTCAGAATCTTTTGTTTATATTGCGTTTCATCATGACCTAAACGCTGCTGTTAAACAATGTGTATTTCATAAAAAAAATAAAATAAAAAAAAGAACTCATTATATGGTTTTAAAACAAAATCTTCAAGAACCTCATTAAAACTCTTTCACATTAGAATACCTGAAATGTGAAAACCTTTCCCTGAAGTATTTTCATCTTTTACTAGTATTTATCAAGTACAGTGCAGGCAGTCAGGGCCAGCAAAGCCTTCTCTGCTGGCCTAAACACTATCAGAAGCACTGGCCTACATTTACAACATAAATTCTAATATTTGTTCCATGAAATTGTATTAATTTATTCCCAAAAGTTAATTTTTTTAAATTTCGTAGCGTTTATCTTGGCTGCACTGCTTCCAGTACGTGTATGTGGATGTTAGATTTTTTGTCCAATTAGATTTCAGCCTCTATGTGCTGCCATGTCAGTCTAATCTGCCCGGGACCTTCAAAGTCAGTACTGCTGGCTCTTTTTCCTTAGTCTCCTTAATAAATAGCTCTTTAGTTTCTTTAACCAGTCAGATTTCAAATTCGCCTCACAGGGCAGCTAGCTGGCCTAGAATAGCGTCAGCATTTTTTTCCGTCGTCTGATTGGTTGGTCAGAGGGAAACTGTTACAGCCAAGTTCGACTGGCAAAACACGTGTGTAGCTCTGCACACATTAATACATCAGTTAGTTACATCAGACTTTTTTTGTGTCTATGGAGGAAGAGAAATTGATTTGGTCTCGGACATACTTGAAAATAAATTTTCAAGAAAAGCTAGACATCGTGAGGAGGTCGGCCAACCCTGAAGCTAGCTAGCTTGTCTTAGCCTGGGAAAGGGTTTGTTCACCACTTCCAGATCAGTGAATACGAGCGGTACCACTGGATTACAGCCTCTGAGGAGCGCTGCAAATTATGAGTCTGCGTCTCTGGTGAGTAGGTTGTAGTTTATTTATATTTTTATGTTTATGTTTTTGTCATGTAATTAGACAACGGTGGCACAGTTTCAGTGGTAGTGTAGAGATTTGGAGCTTGTTTTAGTAAAATGGTATTCACCCTCTATATGTGAAACACCTCTCTCTCTGTAATGCCACGCATTGTTATAATTGCATTTTTGTATAGTATTGATGGTTTCTATAATTGCGATGTGATAGTGGTGGTATTAAGAGGTGGATTAAGTCGGGAAAGTCCCCACTGAAGGCCCAGGTACCAAATGCACGGCCCGCCACTGATCAAGTACCAGAATTGAAACATCCCATCCCTTATCATTTTCAGCACTTTGAATGACCATAATTCCAAATGATTAAAAAACACTTTTACCCACATGCAAATTTCAATCATTCTAAATCTTGGTGTCCAGCATCTCCAAGAAAAGCTTGTGCATGGGCACGCGCTGTTGAAGGTGCAGACGGCGGAAACACTGCACAGCTCGGTATGCGCTCTGTCTGAGTAGTGGCAGTGTCATCAGCAGTCTGCCTGCACGGTGTTGCTCAGCTGCACGCTCATTCACCTCATAGTCCTGCAGTGCCTCATGGAGGCCGTCCTGAAACCGCAGCACACCGTCACCACTCTCCACATGCTCTGCATCTAAGAGCGGAATGGGAAATAATGGCCACATTAACCCTCTGACTAACATAATCATAGCACTATATTTATTCAATACTATTTTATTTATTTATTTTAGAAGAAGAGATTAACATAATAAATTCTTTAATTTTATGAATATTTTAATGGCAGAATACATTTGTTTGACCCTCAGTAACAATTGTTAATTTTGTTAAAAATGTTGTACTTACTGCTGTACAGAATACCACAAATAACATATTTAGGGGACATTGTAGCAAATAAAACTTAGTTTAACACATATGCTTGACATTTTTTTTTTTTATGGAATGAAAAGCACAATGTCATTGGTTGTGTTTTTTATTTTCCTTGAGAAGCTGACATCACACATATGTTGTATTACACAACTGAAAGAAGGTTTCCTACTTGTCTATAGTGCCCCTCATAGACCAATGTTATATATCAAGGAATTAAGTGCGTATGTTTAATCGGTCCAACACTTTTAGTCTTGGTTTTATCTCAGAACATCACAACAGATATTTAAACATGTATAACAACTGTGTACATGCTGCAAAATGTATATGTATGTATGTCTGCACATGCTTTGATTTGGAGTTGTGTATTTGTGTACCAGAGTTGGCGAGTGCCATGGCTCGGAGTGTTACAGCCTCCTCGTGGCTGATGTTGAGTTGTTGGTATTTGTCGATGAGGAGCCTCAGTGGTGTGTAAAGCTCCAGCAGGCCAGCGTTTCTGCACTGAGGCTCGTTCAGACAAAGATTTTCGGCAAACTGCAGTTCTTGAGTTGACGCCAGTGAACGCCAAACCACACAGAGCAGCAGCGCTTCCATCCATCCACTCTGCAGCAGAGCCATCTGATCCACCAGTGAGAGTGAAGAAAACCCTGATGGACAGATCGGTGTGAGAGGATTATATTTCATAATCAGCTTTAATATAGAAGATTCATGAATGGTTCATTATACTTTATTTTCCACTATGCATTTACCTGGTATGTGTTTTGCCCAGCTGATCATGACCAGCAGTTCTCTGTTTAAAAGGTCACATAAGGTCATCAAGGTTTTAAGGTCACTGTCAGGAGCCATTGGGTCAGGAGAGGCTCTCAGTGGCGCTGGCTCAGAAGCCAACAACTGAGAAATCACCTTATTACCTTGAAATAACAACAGTATTTCATCACAAATTGAATGCCAGTAAATGTCAATAAGCAAGGAAACACTAAGCACAACATGAGTTTTCATTTTTAAGGCATGAGCTAAATCTAATTTTAAATAGAACACTGAGGTAAGTTAGCTAGTTCTCCAACATTAACTCGCTAGATTTTATTATGTTTGTTAATGGCAAAATAGACTACCATAAATTTTGGTCACTAACACCAATTTTTAGACAGAATATGTAATTAAAATGAATATTAGTTTTTCCATGTTATATTTATGATTTTAAATTCATATTATTTTATCAGCACACAATGTATTATTCATGCATTATTACTCTCACCTGAGGATATCTGCTAATATGTTGGATTAAATTACAGTAATCCCTCGCCTATCGTTGGGGTTATTTTCCAGACCCCCCCGCGATAGGCGAAAATCCGCAAAGTGGCAACCTAATATGTATACAATACAGTATACAGAATACCTGTATATCTTAAAGCTTTATAAACCGTCCCGCCACTCTTATGAACCTTTCCTCTGCTCTTAAACACTCTCAATATTCCTAAACCTACGTAATTTCAACATAAAAAACTCACCAGTGGATACTTTTTTTGATTTTTTAAATAGTTTTAAATTGTTTAGGCTGGAAAATACATAAAATAACTCAACAATTCTACCTATATAAAGTCTCGCGATACAGCGAAAAATCTGCAAAACAAAATTAGATATGTTCCATGTAAAAAGCCCGTGTTACAGTGAGACCACGAAAGCTAAACCGCGATGTGGCGATGGATTACTGTATTCCAAACTCTTAAGGGGTTCCACAATAATTTACAAAGAAATTGTAGGATTCTAAATTATTTTGCTTGATGATAACCTAAAAAGCTACACTTCAATTGTTTACATTGGTTACAGTGCAGAACTAAAGTAAACTAAATGAATTCTAGGTAATTTTGAACATTGTGCATGACCATTATCCTCCTGGTCTTTCTCCAAAATAAGCAGGCCGAAAAATGGTGTAGTAGATCTATGATATGTGCAGTACATTTACTGCATTTGACAGGAATCCTTATCCAAAACAACTTACAACTAAGCAGTTGAAGTTTAAGGACCTTGTTCATAGGACCAGGAGTGGAAGATTGGTCATACTGGGATTTTGAACCTTGCTTAAATGCAGTCAAATGTAAAATGATGAAGGTGAGCTGACTTACGGATGCTTTTAACCGGATGTGTGTATGGTGATTGGATGAAAACAGACAGGCCAGAATCCACACGTCGTTTATACTTTTGCCTGCCTCCTCTTACGCGATCCATGCGTACGCCTGCGTACAGTAAACCACACATACAATTATACAATGTCTTTCCAGCATGTAGAATTTTGCATATAGTATGTAACATTATATGTACAACATAACTACATATATTAGAATTGTATTGTAAGTAAATTATTTTGTCAAATTCCTAACCTAAGCCTTAATTTTAACCTCATTAACCATAAAAGTAATGATTTTCTGAAGATTCTGGCATGGGTTTGATACAGTTCACAACATACACACGGATGAATTTCTATTGTTACACACAGTTACACAGTGAGATGCAAAGGGGGTACTGTATAGTTGTGTTCTTGTGATCAGTTATTATTTAATACAATTTATGTATTTACTTAAAAGCAACATGAAACAACCTACCTTCTCTAAATATAGTGGAGTAAAAATTATTGCACACTGTTCACATCATGTAAATAATCAGATAAAATACAGATATTTGGAACATGCACCTTGAACATGCCTAAACTAATAAACATACTCTGCACTTACTGAACATACACCACATAGGCATTTTGATCTTAACAAATGGACAGAAATACGAGTCACTAATTATTAGCATTTTTACACAGCTCACCTTCACGCATCATTCCTGCCCTCAGGCATTTCTGGAAGCGGCAAGCCTGACACGATTTTCTCCGTCGCTTCGTTATCTCGCACTCGTTCACCACCGGACAGCTGTACTCAATGTTTCCTGTGGCATCCACATATAAAAAAAACTTATTAGAAAAGTACCTACAAATTGTGGAGAAATCTGCAATGAATTATAAGGGATACTGAATTAGGTCTTCAATCGCTTCTTCATAAGATGGTACATTTTAGAACCATCAGAGAACAACATATGAAAAGGTTAAGCACCTTTTTGTGTAAATGAACTTTGTTTTTTGTACCTTCAGAAACAAACATGTGCACATACTGTAGAGTACAGTGTACAGAGCTTTATTTTTGTTCTAACAGTTCATTCTGTGTATGTTTTAGCAATATATAATAAAAAAATACAATATGGATAAATGTACTTTTATAACAAGCAACATTTATTTATTAATAAAGCCTCCTGAGATACAACAGCTCTACAGTTCTCACACATCTTTTTTTTTTTTCCCCTCTTTGCTTAAAAGAGGACAAAAACAGGATTAAGGCGTCTCCTCTACAGCTGCAACATTTTTTAATCAATATATTGAAAATGGCATTTTCCCATTGTTTGCAAATGGGACACTCGTGTGATCATAACAGCATATTGAGTCTTCACACACAAATCAATCCATGTATCTGTTACCCTGTCTGTTAGTTTGTCTGTCTCTATAATTGGAGAAATCTATCTCAACTCATCTGTTTGATTTCCTTGTGGAAAATTCCTCGTAAGAACGTGAAGAGAATGGGAAGGAACAATCGGGATTAAAAGCACAATATTACCTTGAATGGTTCGCTTGAAGAAGGCCTTGCAGGCTTCGCAGGATGCGACACCATAATGGTACCCAGAGGCAAAGTCTCCACACACCAGGCACAGGCGTTTGTGCCCATGGCTAAGTGAGGGGACATAGTCTCGGTTTAGGATGGAGACTGTCTGATGTAGCTCTTCACTCTCTTGAGCAGTGAAATGTGAAGGATTGAGAGAGGAAAAGACACTGTAACCACTGCTCTCTGATGTGCTACTCAGGCTGTGTGGTGTTAAAATGGGGGAGTCAGATTTAATGGTTGGCTCTTGTGGAGAAGGAGGATCATCAGAAGATGAGAGTTCCAAGAGACTGTGAAGGAAACACACCAGAATAAAGGACTGTTATAATCGATATTGCAAGTGATTATCTTACTTTTGTCATTTTCACAACAGAACATTTCTCTGTATGTCAGTTAATTGATGATAGATATTAAATGAGCATTCAATGCTAAGTGCAATCCCAGTATATATTTTTTTTATTGTACATATGTTGTGATCCCATTCACCTATTTATAATCATGCACTAAATGTATGTTCTTTATTTGTAATGAAAATATTGCACACATTAGCAAAAGAGTATGCAAGAACTGGTACATGCAAACACATCATGTAATGGAAAATAGCATTGTTGCCTAGTTATGCACAATGTCACAGTAAAATATTTTTATTTTATTATTTATTATTTCTATAATGTGTGCTATTTAATTTAATTGAATATTTCCTTGATTTATTTATTCACTTATGCTTCTCTCAAAAGGGTCTCATCACAAAACTCCTTACTACTGCAAGGTGGATTAGACAAGAATTGCTAAAAGAGTGTTCATAGATCCACAATGCTAAAATATATCAAAAATAATTAACAATCCAGGAACCTCATGTAAACATTTTACAATTAGAGAGAGACACTAATTTCTAATCGCAGATACTAATTAGGACCAATGTGTTTTGTCCTGAAATATCTATACAATTTTATCTTATCGCTTATAATTACATATAATTATGTATATTGTATATTATGACATTGACATTTTACTTCACTTTAGTAACAGGTTATGACAGATGGTAGTCCAATTATTCATTTTAGTTGATAAAAAACATGTTAGCATGTTACATATATTATATTAAAAAGGCATATACATTATATCTACACAGACTGATGATAAATAGTAAAAAATAGGGTCAACATTCTTCCCATGTAATCAAATGACTCAAGTGTATATACATATTACATATGATTCTCTCAAAAACGTACCTGTTTTCTTGATTGAGAAATTGGAAGTTCTCATTTAAACAAAAGTCCTGCACCTCCATGCTTTAAAACCAGTCAGAACACAAAAGGAGAGTTGCAAATGGCAAAATTAGTAGTATGAAGGGGAACAGAAAATGAGAGAGAGAGAGAGAGAGAGAGAGAGAGAGAGAGAGAGAGAGAGAGAGAGAGAGAGAGAGAGAGAGAGAGAGACAGCAGTGCTGACACTAATGTTTCAGGCCTATTTAACTGCTGAGTTAAGAGGGAGGAGTTTAACACCAGCTAATCCAGATACAGGTGGGTCAAACCCTGCTGATGGGTACTTCTACCTGACATGTCAGACAGACAGACAGACAGACAGACAGACAGACAGACAGACAGACAGATAGATAGATAGATAGATAGATAGATAGATAGATAGATAGATAGATAGATAGATAGATAGATAGATAGATAGATAGATAGATAGATAGATAGATAGATAGATAGATAGATAGATAGATAGATCACTTGTTCACATTTGAATCATCATTCAACCACTTTATTTATTTATTTTTAAGTTTTAAATAGTTTAGTTTATTGTATTAATTATAAAATTGTATTATCTTGGTAAAGAAAATACAATTGAAGACTTTGTTACTTTTTGTTGAAATCATTTTGACAGCTGTGGAAATCAGGCATACAGAATGAAATTTACTGTGTGGGGTTTTTGCATACCATCTAGAAGATCAATTTTATTTTTTGTGGCTTCTTGTTTTCCAATATTTTCAGATTGTCTGGCAATTCAAATGATTATATTTATTATATTTATAAATATAATTATTATTGTTTTAAAATACTTATTCTAAATTAAAAATCATTTTTTTGTTTGTTTGTTTTGTACAAGTGGTGTCAAAAAGATAAAAGTGAAAATCTGATGATGCATGCATTTTGTATGATGTGACACGATGAACTGGAAGCAATGAGCATTAAACGCTACTCATTTTGTTAATTTGCAATTTATGTTGTGTTATGAAATATTTATTTTCTGTAACTGGCTATGCTTAGGGTAAGAGTAGGCATAGCCCTAATTAGCTCCATTAATACTGTAATTATATAAAAGGGAGGTCCGCACAAATTTGTGTGTGTTTGTGTGTGTCTGTGTATCTGTGTGTGTGCAGGTAGATATATTTTTAACAGTTTTTACTCATGTTGTGTGTAAATACATTTGCATCACCTATTGTTTTAGGTAAAGTTCTACATATTTGGAAATTCTGCTTTCTTCTGATGTTTTTAGATTTATTTATGTTATTGACTTTTTTGTTTATATGATGTTATATATAATAGCATCAATGGACTAAGCATAAAATGGCAAATTCTGGAGCTTTTAATGATCTTAACAACAAATTATTGGTCAAAATACTAGCAAGAATGAAACAATTGAACTTCTGTTACCTTCTGTGTCTCTATTTGCTCATTTACTTTTGTGCAGTTTGATTAAAAGCTAAAAACAGGGAAATTCACTTAGTCTCCATGCATTATCAAGGTAAAATCATGATAATTAAATTGTTGTATGAACAACACATCTGGTCTCAAAATATCGCAACTAAATTGTTCAAACACCTGTTTAAATCATTGTTCAATGGAACAACATCGACTTTTTCTCTAAAGAGCTATTTGCAAGTTTACTATTTATTTTAAGAAATTTTGTGGACAAACCTGTCTAAATCAACTTTATCTATTTGTTTAATTCTTGCTAATTTCCTGACCAAATATCTGTTGTCAAAATCATTAAAAGCTTAAAAATCTTTGCTATTTTTGGCCTTGGGAATAAAAAGAGAAAGGAAGACTGTAAGCTGAATTAAATGCAGTTTAGTAAAGTAACTGAAACCTTACATCCCTGTACAATGAAATTAATTTGCTAGTCACATCCATGTTGTAATAATTTGGTTTATAAGCACATTATGATCTTTAATAACCCACTAGTAATCATGTGTAAGAAGAACAAAGATTTAGAGGACTTGTCATAATTAGTACCCACAGGAGATATGTTAAAATATTTTATATTGCATTCATATTAGATTAGATTTTCCATTGAAATCAATTTTTAGACAATTATTAATCAATGATATAAAAAAAATCCATACTAGACATAGACTTCGTTTTGTGTATTTTTGTATTATTTGGCTTTTTACAACTTAAATCATGATCACATTTGTATCATGAAATCATTAATTAATTAATGTGTCTGTGTGTGTGTGTGTGTGTGTGTGTGTGTGTGTGTGTGTGTGTGTGTGTGTGTGTGTGTGTGTGTGTGCGGGTGTGTGTGTGTGTGTGTGTGTGTGTGTGTGTGTGTGTGTGTGTGTGTGTGTGTGTGTGTGTGTGCGTGTGTGGGTGTGTGTGTGTGGGGGGGGGAGTGTGCAGTGACAGAATTATTACAGTTTTAGTTAAATTAGGAACTTGTGTTGTGTGTCAATAGATACATTTCCATCACCTTTTGTTGTAGCCACTTAAAACAAACCAGTCTGATCACAAATCAACCAGCAACAATGTGTCACTTCCTCCATCCTGCTCTTATCACTGCTTACGTTCACAACACAGCGTCAGCTTTCAACTAGAGTTCAATGCAACCATGAGTAAGTGAATTGATACACTTCATTACCAATTAAAGCTCAACATGTTCCATCATAACAGAATTGAAATATTCTGAAGCCCAAGCTGGAACACTTCCTGTCTTTATATTATGGTATTCAGGATATTAACATGCATCATAAAATGAATAAATGAGTTTGAAAAAAATAAAAACTTTGTGAAACATTTGCATGAAATAAACTTTGCACCTACTTTTCTGTCCGTTATTGTTGTGTATATTTTAAAGTACATTTGCTCTCAAACATTATTAATTTGCATTATTAAATTACTATGTTTAACTTAATTTAAACATATTTGATTTTGGAATACAATTTGGTTTAAAGACAGTGACTAGGTCCCCAAGAGAGTAGTGCATTCAGTTATCAGAATCAAAACAAAAGACCAGTGGCACAAAAATGGGGTATGCTGCATCTGCAGTGCATAGGGGGCGCCATACATTGGGGGCATCATTAAACCTTTTTTTTTTTAGGGGGGAGGTGGGAACCAACTATGATCTTGCAACCCTCCCAGCAATTTTGCTATTACAGTTTGCAACCCTGCAAAGAGAATAATGCTGACTAGCCTTACAGTCTCACATGTTCAGATTTAGATGCTTCAATAATGAACAGATTACAATGTTTAAGTAGGTCATACTTTGCATAAGGCTTCTTTTTGTTTTGGGGAATATTTTATTCTACACAGAATGATATACTTCTGTTTTGGCAGCTTATCAATAAATTGTCCTTATACACAGGAAAAAAAAAAATATATATTATTAATAATATTAATAATATAAACTTCACAATTTCACAAGTGATAACAGTCATATGTCATGTAATCATGCAAAGTCCTATAAATCATGTTCATGTTTTTGTCTGCTTGACAGGACCATACATATTTGTGTATCTTGTATTAGAGCAGTTAAAATGTGGTACTTTGAGTACAATTCTCTCATACAGACCACTGGATGTTCAACATGGCACCTCATGGCAAAGAACAGGTATGACTATTAATAAATGTTGCTCTCCACAAAGACAGCTGAGGCTATAAGAAGATCAGTAACACCCTGAAACTGAGTTACAGTACAGTGGTCAGGGTCATATGAAGACGGTTTCCACTCTGAACCATAGTAGTACTTTTTTTTAGCCTACCTTGCAACATCACTGCAATAGTCGTCCAACTCTGAATAGTGTTGTCCTTTCCACCGTTAAACCTGGCAGTGGAAAATTCCAACAAGACAATAGCTCTGAAATATGATAGTCAAGTAAAAGTTTTGAGAATGGATGCTCCTATTCATAACTACAAAATAGACTTTTTTCCCACAGTACTTGCAGCTGATATGGTGCTTTTTTGATGAGCATTCAACTGGAGAATAAAATCGTCTAACAGTAGAAAAATCAAGGGATCTCGGGGTATATATAAAAACAGGAAATCCGAAAGAACAGAACATACAAAGTTCTAAAAAAGGAACCACCACTGGGCATTCCCAAAACATGTGCATGTAAGAGCCTACTGTAGATGTATTACAAAAATGACAGTAAGGATCAGATCTACCCTTCATTTTGTAGGTTTCATAATGATTCAATTTGATGTGCAAGATTTTTAGAAGCAGTAAAGCATCTTGCCCATACTACACCCCAATCAGGTTGAGCAAGACCTGACACCTCTTCTGAAGGTGGTTAATAAGAAAGCCTGGAAGCACTTTGGTTGAATCACTGAAGCATGAATTACTGAAACCATGTCCTGTGGTCTGATGAGACAAAGATAAACCTAGCTTAGCTCAGTTTGGCTCAGATGGTTGTCTAGCATGTGTGACGACGCCCTGGTGAAGAGTATCAAGAAAATTGTGTCTTGCCTATATTCAAGCATGGTGGTGGTAGTATCATGGTCTGGGGTTGCACAAGTGCAGCTGGTACTGGGGAGCTGCGTTTTATTGAGGGAAACATGGATTTCAACATGTACTGTGACATTCTGAAGCAGAACATGTTGAGGACAGAACTCTCCCTTCAGAAACTAGGCTGACTGGCAGTTTTTCAACATAATTAATGACCCCAAACACACCACCAAGATGACAACTGCCTTGCTGAGGAAGCTGAAGCTGAAGGTGATGGAGCGGCCAAGTATGTCTCCAGACCTAAACCCTATTGAGCACCTGTGGGGCATCCTCAAGAGGAAGGTGGAGATGCACCATGTGTCTAACATCCAGCAGATCCGTGATGTCATAATGGAGGAGCGGAAGGATCCTAGGAACAACCTGTGCAGCTCTGGTGAATTCCTTGCCCAGGGGGATTAAGGCAGTTCAAGATAACAATGGTGCTCACACAAAATATTGACACTTGAACAGCATTTTAACATGTTTACTGCACATTGACCACTCTAAAGTATATCCAACATTCATTTTTTAATAGTATTGTCCCTTGAGAACATATAATAAAATGGTTTTAAAAATGTAAGGAGCATAGTCACTTTTGTGAGATGCACACACACACACACACACACACACACACACACATATATATGTATGTATGTATATATGTGTGTGTATATATATATATATATATATATATATATATATATATATATATATATATATATATATATATATATATATATATATATATATATATATATATATATATATATATATATGTGTATATGCACCACCCAACCCCACCACTACACACATATACTGAAGGTTAATACACATTGGTGTAGCTTAATCAGACTTAGCACTGTTTTACATCACTATAATACACAAAATATATATATTTCTTTTTAGCTGATCATGTTATATTGCCAATGATTATGCAACTGAACCGATTAAATATTAACACGCTTTATCTGGCTCATCACACTCTGTGCATGCCAAAATGTCACCTCAGCAAATCTGCTGCATCACAGATAATCACCAGAATGAACATACTGACACACTGACACACACACACACACACACACACACACACACACACACACACACACACACACACACACACACACACACACACACACACACACACACACACACACACACATCTCTCACTTTAATCACTTTTAGGGACCATCTTTAACTATAAAATAATTTTTACTGATCCACTTTATACATATTAATTGTCTCAACACTATTAAACAGAAATAATGTAATTTGCATTATTCAGACTGCATTAGTTGAATTGTGTTTCATAGGTTGTGGTTTCCACTTTTGTAATAAAATATACATGCATATTACAAATGTTATGCACACACACACACACACACACACACACACACACACACACACACACACACACACACACACACACACATATATATATATATCTGAGTAACACTGACCCCATTTTAGGGTGTCTGTCTGTCTGTCTGTCTGTCTGTCTGTCTGTCTGTCTCTCTCTCTCTCTCTCTCTCTCTCTCTCTCTCTCTCTCTCTCTCTCTCTCTCTCTCTCTCTCTCTCTCACTCTCCCTCTCAGGTGAGAGAATTATCTAGGCCACTGGTACACACCTTAATCTGTGCCAAAACACTTTCTCAGCAACCGACTGAACCAATTTACTCTCACACACATACAGATGAGCCGCATACTTATATAAAGTGTAAATTTATCAAATGTTAACTAATGAATGAAAAAGTTGCTTATTTTGGTAAAATATAGCAAATTCTGAGTTCATTCTCAATTTTAAACAGCTGCAAGTGCCACATAGGGGCACAAGTTATTTTTTATTATAAAAGACCATATACATGTCCACTTGAACACAATTTGAACATCATCAAATTGACAAACAAAAATCATCTTATATGTAAAAGGGTTTGAAGGCTGAAATACCTTGCTGATGTGAGATCAGAGGACATTTTAACAACTGTGGTAAGCACTAAGGCATCTGAGAATGCACTCACATTAAAATTTTCAATAATGAGCCCATCAGGTTCCACTCCTGCTGGATTAGCATAGCAATTTAAGTCTATTATTGGCACAGACTCATACAAACTGGATAACTGTAGACTAAAATACTATTTCTGTCTTCTGGTCAGATAATAGGTTGGCACAGAGACAGAGTGCATTGTGTTGGCGACTCAAACCACCAAGGTTTTAACTTTTTTACATCTTCACAAGATCTCACAATTCAAAGATTTGCAGTAAGGCAAAATTCACCTGCTTTATGTTCAATATTCTTGGAGTAAGTCTTGGAGTCTTTTTTTATTCAACCGTTTTTAATCTTTTCTACTGTTTTTATTACTGGACTGTGATTTTATACTAAAATCTGCACTTTGGTTTATTAATTTGTAAAACATGCATGACAAAAGCTATTTTTAAAAGTGCTATAAAAATCGATTGAACTTGACTTGTTTGGTGACATAATGCTTGATTCATCACTGAGTATTTTGCTAAATGTGGTTTAATAGAGTTGCAAATAGCCTCTCTCAGACATACTCAACTGTTGTGCAGGAGAACTATTCAAAAGTTTTACAAATAGCATATTTCAGCTAAATGTAAATCCCAGTGTAATTATTAGTATAGTCTGTGACTTAAGACAAATACAACCTTTCACTTCAGTCTACATGACCATTCTCCATGACCCCAAAACACAATTATGCCCCCTAAACTAACTCCCACCCCCTCACCAACATTACAACAATACTTGAATACTTTCCTGAACTGATTGGGTAAATATTGGCAGTTCACATCATTTGTATCACTCCCAAACCTAAGGGGCATCACAGACACTGAAGTTTTATATTTGAGCAGACATTTAATTGACACCTTCCAGAATATAAATATTACATATTAGATTCTCAGAAAAAAGTCTTTATTAGGCTAGCTATATGTCAAACATGAATCCAGAACGTAATTACTGAGAGAGTTCAAATGCGTTCTTACATTTTCAAGAAATGTTGTGTTATCATTTTGTGATGTTTTGTGTCAAGTAGACAAACTAGGAAATGTATTTTCCTAAACTTCTTTTGAATTTGACATTATGTCCTTAAACAATTCTACATTTCTTCATGCTTGGTTGCATTTATAGTATATGTACTCTTTAGGACTTATTCTATTCTATTCTATTCTATTCTATTCTATTCTATTCTATTCTATTCTATTCTATTCTATATTATGGTATAGAATGGTATAGTATAGTATAGTATAGTATAGCATATATATATATATATATATATATATATATATATATATATATATATAGACATAGATATAGATATATAGTGAGGAAAATAAGTATTTGAACACCCTGCTATTTTGCAAGTTCTCCCACTTAGAAATCATGGAGGGGTCTAAAATTGTCATCATAGGTGCATGTCCACTGTGAGAGACATAATCTAAAAAAAAAAATCCAGAAATCACAATGTATGATTTTTAAACTATTTATTTGTATGATACAGCTGCAAATAAGTATTTGAACACCTGTCTATCAGCTAGAATTCTGACCCTCAAAGACCTGTTAGTCTGCCTTTAAAATGTCCACCTCCACTACATTTATTATCCTAAATGAGATGCACCTGTTTGAGGTCGTTAGCTGCATAAAGACACCTGTCCACCCCATACAATCAGTAAGAATCCAACTACTTACATGGCCAAGACCAAAGAGCTGTCCAAAGACACTAGAGACAAAATTGTACACCTCCACAAGGCTGGAAAGGGCTACGGGGAAATTGCCAAGCAGCTTGGTGAAAAAAGGTCCACTGTTGGAGCAATCATTAGAAAATGGAAGAAGCTAAACATGACTGTCAATCTCCCTCAGACTGGGGCTCCATGCAAGATTTTACCTCGTGGGGTCTAAATGATCCTAAGGAAGGTGAGAAATCAGCCCAGAACTACACGGGAGGAGCTGGTCAATGACCTGAAAAGAGCTGGGACCACCGTTTCCAAGGTTACAGTTGGTAATACACTAAGACGTCATGGTTTGAAATCATGGCACGGCACGGAAGGTTCCCCTGCTTAAACCAGCACATGTCCAGGCACGTCTTAAGTTTGCCAATGACCATTTGGATGATCCAGAGGAGTCATGGGAGAAAGTCATGTGGTCAGATGAGACCAAAATAGAACTTTTGGGTCATAATTCCACTAAACGTGTTTGGAGGAAGAAGAATGATGAGTACCATCCCAAGAACACCGTCCATACTGTGAAGCATCATGCTTTGGGGGTGTTTTTCTGCACATGGGACAGGGCGACTGCACTGTATTAAGGATAAGATGACCGGGGCCATGTATTGCGAGATTTTGAGGAACAACCTCCTTCCCTCAGTTAGAGCATTGAAGATGGGTCGAGGCTGGGTCTTCCAACATGACAATGACCCGAAACACACAGCCAGGATAACCAAGGAGTGGCTCTGTACGAAGCATATCAAGGTTCTGGCGTGGCCTAGCCAGTCTCCAGACCTAAACCCAATAGAGAATCTTTGGAGGGAGTTTAAACTCCGTGTTTCTCAGCGACAGGCCAGAAACCTGACTGATCTAGAGAAGATCTGTGTGGAGGAGTGGGCCAAAATCCCTCCTGCAGTGTGTGCAAACCTGGTAAAAACTACAGGAAACGTTTGACCTCTGTAATTGCAAACAAAGGCTAGTGTACCAAATATTAACATTGACTTTCTAAGGTGTTCAAATACTTATTTGCAGCTGTATCATAAAAATAAATAGTTTAAAAATCATACATTGTGATTTCTGGATTTTTTTTTTTAGATTATGTCTCTCACAGTGGACATGCACCTACGATGACAATTTCAGACCCCTCCATGATTTCTAAGTGGGAGAACTTGCAAAATAGCAGGGTGTTCAAATACTTATTTTCCTCACTGTATATATATATATATATATATATATATATATATATATATATATATATATATATATATATAGTTTGGTTCAGGTGGATATACTTTGATGGTCTTTATGTATGTTGTGGAAATAGCAATAATATTAGAATAATCATTATTAATGCTGACATACTTCAAATAAGCACAGATCTATCTGGTCCACAAACATAGACTGCACAAGTGACTATAAATGTACAGCTTGTTGCTTTAAACTTGCAATTCTTGGCAATTCTAGGAAATCTGAAAAAACAATTTCATATAGAAATAAAATGTTAACTGTTTTTCATAACATTTATACTGTAGTGTAATCTCTAAAGACTGTTATGTGTACAAATCCCAGGTGATAAGCAGTTCCTGAATACTCCAACCAGCCCATCTGGCACCAACATCAATGCCACAGTTAAAGTGATTAAAATCACATTTTCCCCATTATGATGTGAACATTAACCGAAGATCTTGAGCCTTAATTTGTATGATTTTATTATTGCACTGCTGCCTCATTAAGTGGTCAGTGAGTGAATGTATATAGCATATGTTCATGTATACACTTATTTACATATAAACTACAATCGATTTTAAGTTAATTATTTGCACTGGACATTTTTGAGAAAACTAAATAATAATAAACAAAATATTATAGTTTTCACATTAGAAACTCCACATTAATCCTTATATATCTGTTCATACATAACATCAAGATTTCCATAACTTTGAATTACACGGGCTAGAGTTGCTATTGTTGTTAATGGTAAACTAACCAGATGTTTTATGTTGCTACTATCTAATTCTCCCTATTAACGTACCCTGGAAATGTGGGAATGACAAATTAAGTGTTTAAATGAATTGGCTACATTCTGGCACTTCAGGTTTAATGTTTCTGTTTGACACATTTAACCTCCTGTTCTCTATTTGATTGTGTCAGTTATGACAATCAAAGGAACCAAAAACACAAACACCAGGTTCATATTCAAACTGCAAACACATGACTGTTGTGTTAAATATTACTTGTTGGAAAACTCTCAACAAATCCTTTGTTTATGTTCTTCAACTACATATTAAATTCCAATGCAATAATAATCCATACATGCAACATGTACTGTTTAAATTATTTTTGGGAAAACTTAATCTGTCTGACAAAAACTTTCAGCTCTCTTCATGTAGGTTTAAATAGGTTTAATAGGTTTAATATACTTTATCATAGTCTCATAATGAAACACATTAGATACATTTATCTTAAATCGAGAAAGAGTATCTTCACTTGCTTCGATATTAAAAAATCCCCTTTAACTCGTTAGCTTCTGTTTACCAATACAAGCAGCCGGTAACAAATGATCCATTTGCATTTTTGTATAAAAGAAAAAAAAAGCAGAAAGAGAAAGAACACAAGTCGCAAGTCGGTTAATTAATGTAAACAGATTCCCAGTGCTGCAGTCTAAATGTGAAGATTTTTACAAGAGCTGGAAGTTGAATGTATTTTCACACTAGCAAATAACAAGTCAAATTTGTCACTTGCTGTTTGTCTCTTGTAGGTTTTTAGATACTGCTACTATTGCTATTGTTTACTATTGCTAATGGCACCCAGCACATGCTTGCTTGTTTGTTAGTTTGTTATTCAATTCTTATTGTAGCCGAAATCTAGATTCCTCTAAGATTAAGTGGACTACCATCATGCACATATTCAAATTCTAATAATTTAGAATCATATCATAACATATCCCATTACATTTTTGTTATTTGTTCAACACTATAATGTCTGTATAATACTGTTATTTGTTTAACAGCACATTTGCACATCAGCACATTTTCCCATAATTAATTTATTTGCAATTTAGATGCAACACTGCATTCTGCAACCTATCTTTCAAACAATAAATAAACCATCAATTGCACAGAGATTTTGGGAGGGAGGTACAAACATTGCAATTTAGCCTTACTAGAATTTTTAATCTGTAAAATGTTTTTTTTTTTTATCGAGAAAGCTGATATTTAATGTACCTTGGGATCTGGTAGGATAAACTCTGAGCGATTTAATGAGCTTGTGAGTGGGTGAGTGATGAAGGTGGCCTATAAAAGGCTTATGGTCTGTATACACATAAACACACAGAGTATTAGGGTTAGGGAGCCTGATAAGCAGGTTAGGAGTTTACTTACACAACGTCAGTGAGAATAAAACAAGACAAGTTGTTAGTGTTTATCTGTCTTCTAATCTGTGTCAAACTTGGTGTTTTCTTCTAATCATTTTTTTATAATTTGGTAACAATATAAATAATATAATATAGTGCACATTGCTTCTTCTCTGTAATTGGAAAGTGTAGAAGTACAGATACATATGTTTTACAATACTATGGTAAAAGTTAAAGTATTGACTACACTGTTTCACTCAAGTTTAAGTAAAGAAGTATGAGCTCTGACATTTACTTAAGTTAAAAGTAGCCACTACTACTTGTTTTAGTCTCACACTGATCACTGGACCTCAAATCATACAAAAGAATTAAAAATTCTATCTAATGAATGTATCCAGGCTGAACATCCACCATTTAGAACACAAGCAGAGAAACGATGATGAAGATCAGGTGATCAGGAATGTCTCTGTTCTCAGTCATGTTTACATCACTGACTCCCTCTGTCTCATCCACGTTAACCTCAGACTTCTTGTTGCCTTCTGTTTTGCTTGTTGCTAGCTTCATAGGCTAACCTATATCTGTGGTGTGTGATAGCCAGAAAATTATACACTAGTGGTAGATTAAAAAAGCAAAAATGTAATGAGTGAAAGTAAAAAGTTCTGTGAATAATAAATAGTGAAGTAAAGTACAGATACCCGAAAACAAAGTACTTGTACTTTATCATCTCTTGACAATAGTTGCATTTCAGCATGGCATAACTACAACACAATGATGAAAGTAAAATGCAGTTCAGAGAGACATTAATCAGTTAATCAAAAATCAGTTTCTTAAAAACAATCCCCTACTTTTTTAGTGAGGAGATAGTTTGACAGAAGATTCATCTTGTAAAGATTTTGTTTTGGTTGTAGCTGCAGAACAGAAGGTACTGTAACTCAGCGGTTAAGGCATTTGACTCTGGATCGGAAGGTCATAGGTTTAAATCCCAGCATCACCAAGCTGCTACTGCTGGGCCTCTGATCAAGGCCCTTAATCTTTAACTGCTCAGTTGTAAGTTGCTCTGGATAAGGGCCTCTGCTAAATGCTGTAAATGTACATTTTCTTTATAACCCAAATGAAAAGCAATAATATTTGTATATTGTATATGTACTGGTGTGATTTATTAGACAGATTTCTTGTTATGTCGGGTGAACTGCTATTCATTTCCCAAATTATTTTCCTCTTTTTCTTTTACAAACTGCAATCTATGTTTTGGTATTCTAATAGCCAATAGACTACATATCTATCCAAACCACACTTCTACTGTTTCAGAATTAGTAGGCCTACATCTTCTACTTCCTGTACATAATACATTTAGTTTTGCCATTCATTGCATGTTTGGAACAAAATCCAAGAGTTATAAAACTACACTTGTGAATTTTATGATCTAAGAATTATCTCATTTATACAATTGAGAAGTTGAGGGTTAAGGGTCTTACTCAGGGGTCTAGTAGTGGCAGCTTGACAGTGCTGCGAACTAAACTAATGACTTTTCTAACAGGAATGCAACATCTTAAGAATTCTTAATAAAATCAGAAACAGAGAACAGTAAGCAGTGAGGAGGATGGGTTTAGGTAAGGAGGTTAGTCATGAACTTTAAGTGTTTATTTATAGACTAGAAAATATGAGGTATTATAATCAAGAAAAATACACATAAACTGCAATATCTGCACATTTATTATTTTTGACACCTCGGAATTATAAAAAATAATAAATCAGGGAAATACAACAAACAGACCTCTTTGAAAAACTTCATTAATCATTGTAAAATTAAGAAGGCCACAAATACAGTGCATTGTGTTACACATGGGCAATACATAACTGTACAATCAAAAACAAACATTCAAATGCTTTAGACCTCTACGACCTCTATGAAGTTTATTTAGCAAATATCAAACAACGCTGAAATAACTGTGCATTCATAAGCGGGTTTAGATAAACTCTACTTAATTGTGTTTAGTGAATCAGTGTCTGTATTTCAGCTAGACATCTGTCTACAGAGTGAACATAGTTTGTGCTTAAATGGTTTGTCTATTGCATTTCTGTAATGTCTAGAAAATGCTATATATATATATATATATATATATATATATATATATATATATATATATATATATATATATATATATATATATATATATATATATATATATAAACAATTTACAGCTGTAAGGGATAAAAACTATAGTGTCTACAAAATAGTCCAATAAAACAGGATGGAGTTAATAGTTCATTTAGATTTTTGCTATATATAAGAGTGTGTGTGTGTGTGTGTGTGTGAGAGAGAGAGAGAAGGAGAGAGAGAGAGAAGGAGAGAGAGAGACAGAGAGAGAGAGAGAGAAAGAAAAAGAAAGAGAGAAACTTTGGCTAAACCATTATGCAGTAGTTTGGTCTGCGTGACATGATGAAACCCCTCAGGCACACACATCTATATGAGCCTTCTGTGTTTACACACCGAGCATTTATACATTCAGGAAAGGTCGGGTCCTCACACTCATCCACATCTACAGAAGATTAAGACAAAACACATGCACACACAAACAAACAAACAAACAAACAAACACACACACACACACACACACACACACACACACACACACACACACACACACACACACAAACATACATACACATTTATTTTGTTAAATCAGTTTAGTTGGGTTTTTGTGGTAATTATTGTTTTTTTTCTTTTTGTTGTGATTAAAAAACAAAGGTCTTTTATTTTTATTGAGACCAGTTTCCAGACTATGCAACAAATCTGTTTATATATAAAATGTATTATTATTATTATTATTATTATTATTATTATTATACTCTAGACCTATGTAGTCATACATCACACAGAACTGGTACTATAATAAAGAGATTGTTACCTATACATGTCATAGAGGCGATATCGAGCTGGTATCCATCATAACAGTCACAGGTGTATCCTTCCCCTACACGGACACAGCGGCCATTTTCACAGCCCTGCAGTATACCACACTCATCATCAGGCAGGCCAGCAAATGACTCATAACGCCCTGAAACACACACACACCAAATAACACACTAGAACATCAATTGAGACATTATTATGCTTATTAAGCATAACACATACCATGTAGTGCAATATATATATATATATATATATATATATATATATATATATATATATATATATATATATATATTTATTGGCTTTTTTCCTATTTCTTCTTCAAGACAATGACGTCACATACCAGCACTTTTGCAAAGCAAATGAGCAAATAGGATCCTTCATTTAGACAGACCTGTTTCTATATTGTCCACTTTATATTCTTAATAAATCAGCGTTTTCTATTTATTAGGAAATGTCTTTGTGTGAATACTATGCAAATTGAATAATACTTAAAAAAAAAAAATAAATAATAAAAAAAAAAATATATATATATTTTGTATTATCAGGTCAATTTAATTTAAATCTAAAAAATAAGATTTAGAAAATTATATAAATGCTGTTTATGTGTACACACTTTCATAGACTCTCCGTGGTCTTTCACTTCCTGGTCTTCTATCAGTGAAAGGTGGGAAAGGGGCGTGGCCTCTCCATGACTCATCTTCATCTTCACCGTCTTCAGCAATAAAGCGTGAGCCATAGGATTGAGGATCTGGTGCAAATGGAGGTGCAACAGCTGAGTCATAATCGTCCTCTTCATAATAAGGCCTAGAGCTGAAATGATAAGAATATATTTATCCTGCTGTGCTACCTGCACTTTCATATCACGTTTTATATTGTATTTATATTGTATCAATATTTGTGAGTACAAAAATTATTAGTAATAAAAGTAGTATGAATAATAATAATAGTAAAAGCAATGTCAGCGGCCAGTTATGCAACTTTGCAAACACGGGTTGCCTACCCAAGTCCAGGAGTCATGAAGGGGGGATATGAGTCAGCTGGCTGTGTCCTAAATCCAGATCTACGTTCTGTTCCTGCACTGTAGTCATTGTAATCAGAAGATGGTATCTCCGGGTAAATAGGACCACCATACGGTGGTCTGTAGCCCCCTCTTCCCTGTGGAAGTGGTCCAAAACGCTCCGCATACCGAGGAGAGTTTGGAGGAGGACCGTAAGCACTGCACAATGTCTCATATGCCTCTAAAAAAACACAAGTAGTTGTCTACATTGAGAACCTATGCAAACCAAAGGTGTAATGGACACCAGCAAAACACACTTCTTACAACAAAGTGGTCTTCTCCTGAGGGGTTGAGGTGTGGGTGTGGATGAAAAAACATTGAA
Organism: Silurus aristotelis; assembly: GCF_946808225.1. Classification (NCBI taxonomy): domain Eukaryota; kingdom Metazoa; phylum Chordata; class Actinopteri; order Siluriformes; family Siluridae; genus Silurus; species Silurus aristotelis. The sequence continues at coordinate 20,594,930 of NC_139583.1, forward strand.
TAAAGTAAAGCAATGCTATTCTAACTGTATGTTGCAGATTCTGCATTAGGATCTTCTGATGATGTCATATTTGCTCATAAATTGTTTACATACATTACAATGTATAAAATAATAAATGCTTTACTTTGAGCACTTTTAATGAAATTCATTGTGAGTTATGTGTGTGTGTGTGTGTGTGTGTGTGTGTGTGTGTGTGTGTGTGTGTGTGTGTGTGTGTGTTACCATCATCTCTGCGCGGACACAGTGCACACTGCAGCCCCCATGCTTCTCCATATAAACAGCAACAGTCGGTAAATGTCATTTGAATTCCTCGCAAAGGTCTCTGACACACCAGATCAGCTGTTACATGCTGCCAACAGATTAAGGGGTTCTCATCTAGAGAAAAAGAGAGACAATGAGAAAGAATGAAAAGATAAAGGAGGATGGCCAAGGTTATCAGAGTGTAGTATTGGCAGTTTAAAGCTCCAGAGTTCTGGTTAAGATCATAAGGGACTAGGAGTACTATCAGTCTAAAAACCTAATTGGGAGGTTGGTGTAGTAGAAAAGGATCTTTAAATACTTAAATAGCTGAATTGAGTAGTTTCTGGAGTGCACAGTAGGTTTGTGTCTCATAAACAGCCAGTGGATCAGCTGTTCAGACATCAAGGGAAGTTAATTTCACCACCAACTTGGGTCCCAGAACAGAGAAAAAGCTTGCACTAATAAGAGACTTAACAAGCAACTGGGTGGCCCCAGGTCCCAATGAATTGTTTTCCCTCTCAGCCTGCACCCAATGTTCTCAAGATCCATTAATGATTCTTCATGACTTTGACCAGTATAAAGTGCTTACTGAAGCCTATCCACTGCTTAGCACACTATACGGTCTCATTAGTAGTTCCAACAAGAGACTCAGACCACTAAAGAGCAGCACCACAGTTCTTAACTCACAGTTTACGAAAATTGTTGCAAATGTTAACAATTTTCAAAATGCCCACATTTTTAAAACTATAATGGTCACAAACATGTAATAATTTTAACAGTGGTGGACAGTAACAAAGTAAATGTAATTCATTACTGCACTTGAGTAACTTTTTCACGCATCTGTACTTCACTGATGTATTTTCATTTGGGGAGACTTTAACTTCACTGCATTTCAGTCTGACTTTTTACTCAACTACATTTTATGAAATCAGTTAATTATTTATGAGTGGATAAAAACTGGTCAAGCACGCAGCACCCTGATTGGTGGTTGCTGTTTTGAACTTGTTTTGATTGCCGATTGATGGTACCTACTTAACACAAACATATTTTACAGTTCAGCGTCAGTTCAACAGCAAGCAGAACATTTTGAGAGGAATAAATTATAGAAGCAACTCCTGACTCTAACTTATTTGGCCTCATTTGTACGTTTTTATTTTTAAGAAGGTTTTAGACTCATGATTATTTTAATATATATCAATTAGTGTTTGACTTATTAATATCATTCTATTAATAAATTGGTGTGCTAAGGGGTAAGATTAGCGTCTTTTACATAAACTGAGTAGATTAAGCTAGAATCTTGTGACAAAAATGTTACATTTTAGCCAGAATAAATAGTTTAACTTTTGATACGTAAGTACATTTGGGGGCAAAAACGTTTGTACTGTTACTTAAGTGAAAGTGTAAAGGCAGCACTTTTACTTACTGGAGTAATATTTTACGAACATATTTCTACTTTAACTCAAGTACATATTTTTTGTAATTCTTCAACCACTGAACATCAAATAGGTTATATTGCTTAAATCGTTTAAGTATATGCTAATATGACAAAACTCACAATATACCCTAACTAGTAATATTATCATATGACATTTACTTTACAGTGTTTTAATGTACTCAAAGTTAATGTAACTGAATATTTTACAAATATAATACATCCAATATACACATTATTTGCTAACAAAAAAAGTGTTTTAAAGTATTTTAACATATCCGTTTTATATTTTCACACATATTTTTAGGATATTTTCTTTTTCTATTTTGGCAAATATGCTTTATTCGAATAAAAGAGCAATTTGAGGCACAGGAAGCAAATCTATGTTAATGGAAATAGATTTTTAGTAAATAAAGCATTTCCTAGTAGTGTCCATATAGTAAACAGACTAATACAGTTTATTTCTCAGAGTATTTACTATCCTTTCATATTAATGTAGTAAGATAAATGAATATCAGTATATCATACCCATAGTGAGGCTTGAATTGCTGACACAGGAGCGCTGGGTTCCGTCCAGCACCAGAGGAGGCTCGCATGTGCAGTAATATGAACCAAGTGTGTTCACACACAGACCACCCGGACACATTTCCCCACTCTCACACTCATTATTATCTACAGAGAGACAGATAAGAAATTATTTCTCATAATATTCATGTCTGTAATCTTATTATTATTGACTCTCTTGCTTTTGCTGTGACCATAAATACATGTGTGTGTAAGGATGTGATCCTAATCATACCGTTATAAATGACCTCATCACCAGAGAACGCTTTACTGTTCTGTGGTGCTATTCATGCATATATAAAGATACAGAACAGACTTGAAAGCTCTGGATTGTGAACTGGGGTAGAAACTTTTAGCTGTTCTATTTATGCTCCATGTGAGCAGTAGTAAGTAAGTAAGAAAGTAAGCAGTAAGTCAACCATATAAAGTACATTACAAAGTAAAACGAAACAACATTCTGCCAGTACCAAGGTGCCAAATAAGACGGCATAAATCAACAAAAAGCAACACAAAACAAAAAGAAAATGTCACATTTATTGCAAAAAAAAAAAAAAAACCCATAATACTTGAAACAGTAGACACAGTGACACTACAGCATGAACCGGTAAAGAAAATGTGCGATTTTTGAGTGCAAATGAATCGTCCATATCATTATAAATACCGTACATGTAAACACCGAATGGTTTTAGAGCAGTAAACAGTACAGTAAGTGTATAAAACAGCGGCAGTATATCCCCAGTGTTCTCACTGATATACTCGTTTAGACACAATTGAGAGAATTCAGCAGTGCAAATAATATAGCTATGTGTCCAAAGTGTCAATATTTAGTGTGAACACCATTGTTATCTAGCACTGCCCCAATGCCCCTGGGTATGGAATTCACCAGAGCTGCACAGGTTGTTGCTGGGATCCTCTTCCACTCCTCCATAATAACATCACGGAGCTGCTGGAGGTTAGACACATTAAGCTTCTCCACCTTCTGCTTAAGGATGCCCCACATGTGCTCAATAGGGTTCAGGTCTAAAGACATAATTGGCCACTCCATCACCTTCACGTTCGGCTTCCACAACAAAAGCAGTTGTCTTGTCTTGGCGGTGTGTTTGGGGTCGTTATTATATTGGAAAACTGCCGTTTAGCCCAGTTTCTAAAGGGAGGGCATCATTGTCTGCTTCAGAATGTTACAGTACATGCTGAAATCTATGTTTCCCCTAATGAACCGCAGCGCCCCAGTACCAGCATCACCCATGCAGCCCCAGACCATGATGCTACCACCATGCTTGACTGTAGGCAAAAAACAACATTTTCTTGTTACTCCTCACCAGGGTGTTGCCACACATGCTGGACAACCATCTGAGCCAAACAACTTTATTTTAGTCTCATCAGACCACAGGACATGCTCTTGGACCGGTTGTCTTCAACAAACTTTTGGCAGGCTTTCTAATAAGCCAGCTTCAGAAGAGGCTTCCTTTTGGGACGATGGCCATGCAAACCGACATGCTGCACTGTGCGCCGTACAGTCTGAGCACTGACAAGTGGACCTTCCGCTTCTGCAACCTCTAAAGCAATGCTGCAGCACTCATGCGTCTGTTTTTTGAAGCTGCTTCTGCACCTGACGCACAGCACGAGGACTCGACTTCTTTGAATAACTCTTGCAGGGTCTGTTCTGAGAGGAAACCCTCAGTCTTGGAAATCCTCTATATGACCCTGGCTACAGTAACTCAGTTTCAGGGTGTTACCGATCTTTTTATAGCCTGTGCCGTCTTTGTGGAGACAACAATTCTCAAATCCTAAGAGAGTCTTTGCAATGATGTGCCGTGTTGAACATTCAGTGGTCAGTATGAGGGAATTGTACTCAAAGCAACACATTTTAACTGCTCTAATATACAATACACAAATTTGTAAGGTCCTGTCAAGTAGGCAAAAACATGAACATGAATAGGACATGTAGCTTTGCATGGTTACACGATATACAGCTGTTATCACTAAAGGTTTATTCACTTTTGTTGCCAGCTATTTTGATAATAATACAGTAAATCTATACTGCATTGACTAACATATATCCAAGTTTCATTTCTATGGTATTGCTGAAATGTAAGGGGTGTACTCACTTTTGTGAGATACTGTATTTTACATTTGTTACAAGGACAAGTCAAGGTAAGATATCTCGTTTGGGAGGATCTTTCTTGGAAGGAGAATCTTAAAAATATTTACATGAACTCAAATCCTTCTGTTTATATTTAGTTAAAAAAAAAAAAAAACCAGTGATGTCAGATTTTGGGAATATAAAATGTTCCATAATGTCAAAATGAACCACTAGAACATGAAATGTAAAAAGACAGGAAGGAATTTCACATTTCACACAAATTCACATTTAACTTTTTGTTTTCAACAATGTTTTACATTTTTTTGTTTATTCAATATGTTTCTAAGATGCATTTCTAATTGATTTTATTGGCTTTGATTGATTCATTAAATATCTATAGTATATAGTGATCTATAGAATATTTACTATATATACTTTACTCAGTAATCTTGAATAGTGTCAATTAATAATATACATTCTTACTTTACACTGAAAGCTGATTTAGACAGAACATATAAATATATTTTTATTAGTGTTTACTTTGACCCATGATTCAATTATCCAGGAATGAAATCTCTAGAGATGAAGCACTGTGACACAAAAAAGAGTCAAACACAAATGTTGGATTCAACTCTTGCCTAATCGATATTGCTCATGCATTTCAGATCTATAGAGATCAAAAGAGACAGAAGCAGAAAACACAAACAGAGTGTACAGTAGATATAAAATGTGTGAAGTATATGATAGAATTATATAAAATGATTTCAGTGTGTGCCATAAACACAAAAAATCACACAGATGTGTTCTTACCTACACACTCTATTAAGTGTTCAGCATAGTAGTATCCACTAGGGCAGTAACACGAGTAGCCAGGGATGTTGTTTACACACACACCACCTTTGCACAAACTCGCGTTGAAGAGTTTACACTCGTCCACGTCTGCCGTGATGCCACAACACACCAATCAGCAACAACAAGCACAACAAGGCAAACACACACACACACACAGTTCTTTAGCTTGAAAGAGATACTATTTACAACATAAAGTAAAAGCGTGTGTATGTGTTTGTGTGTGTGCATGTGTGTGTGTTACCCCTATAGCTGAAGGCCCCTACTGCATTAGTCACATAGCCACGTCCACTCG